>NC_064646.1:138078696-138400287 GCF_023864345.2 Schistocerca serialis cubense
AATACTTTCGCTCGAGTATGTTGTTCCAAAAAACTATATACACGAGCGGCTATTTTAAATAAAAACGGAAACTGTTAACGTGTGAAACATTTGTAAAAGTTTTCCAAGGTTTCTGCAGTGTGAAACTTCTCCTTCAGCACACGTTTACATTGAAAGTCTATGAGATCCAACTGAATTTCGGAAGGCACATTTTCAACATTAACTGCCAAAGGAGTCACAAATAGGTTGACATCGCATTCCAGTCAATTTAAGCCTTCAAACCCACTAGAGACTGTAACATCGTTACAAAGCCATCAAAAATTTCTTTGAGCCCCTCCTGCTCCGAATTGTTTTCACTAACAACTAGTGCAACGCTCGGGAAGTGTACACCCGCTATTTCTGACAGTTGCTTTGCCCACAAAAGCAGTTTTCTCCTGAAAGCCAAAACAGTGTCAAACACTTTGCTAATTACCTTATTTCAACCTTGCAAAGCTTCACCCACACTATTCAGATGCTTGGTTACGTCAGATAAAAACGCAAGGTCTAAAATCCACTGAGAGTCGTCCGGTTTTCCTTTCGCATCCATGAATAACGCCGTATCTTTAGGTAAATTAAAAATCGTTCTAAAACAACACCTCCACTCAACCAGCGTACTTCACAAAAATATGGAACATCGCCATATTCACACTAGAGATCTGCCAGGAACGATTTGAATTGTCTGTGTCCCAAATTCTGCGATCTGATAATGTTAACTTTTTATAACCACGTCCATGACGCCAACTAGTTTGGCACATTTTGCTAGCAAACTAAGACTGTGAAGAACGCAATGCACTGCTGGTAGTTCCCGCTGAACACTGACGGCTTTCACCCATTTTTTTGCATAAAAGCAATGACACCAGAATTACGACCAATAATTGCAGGAGCCCCATCTGTCACAATCTATGAAAGTTTTTCCCAACACAGCTCGTATTTCTCTACTATATGTTCAATGTGCGAAAACATATTGTTGGCCATTGTTTTTTAACACATTGGCATTAAATCGAGGAGTTTCTCAATCACATTAAACTGAACATCAACTCCTCGCAAAAAGACTGCAATTTGAGCAACATCACATACATCAGTGTTTTCGTCCAATGCTAATGAAAAGAACACCAAATCTTTGATCCTGTTTCTCATATGACCTTCCACATTGTGTGCCATTTCTACAATGTACCTGCAAACCATTCTCCGTGAAAGAGGAACAGTTCCAAAAACAGGAAGACATGCTGGGCACAAAACTGTTGTGACAGCAACAAAACATTCTTTCACAAATTCTCAAACGCCGAAGGGCCGTGCTGTTTTAGCTATTATAAGAGCTACATGATAGCTTAGTGTCATCGCTGTATCATTGTGGATGATGAGGTTTTCGTACATTAAATATTTACAGGAAAAGATAAAAATGATGGAAAATGCACATAACATATTATTAATAATAGTAATAATGTGAATCAAAGTCATAATTATCTACTTGCATTCGTAAGTCTTTCTCTTTTTTCCATTTCAGTTCGATAAGACTGGCTTTTCTTTCTTCATTATTGAAACAGACTATACCCTTCTCGTGAAGCAGTTGATAATGTCACTTCACATTGTACTTCTTCCATGAAGACAATGTTGCATTGCAAATCATTTACCGAGGTCAGCTTTGCGTTCCAATAAAAAGTACTCTTCTTCCCACTGCGGATTACAGATCAAAGGACTTACGTTTCAACGATTTTAACTCCTACAAAGCCATTTTCCACCTAGTAGTTCTGTTTTATCACAAACACCGAATGCGATAAAACGGCGGTAAGTAAACGGACCTAGTGGCTCCGCACGGTGCAGTGACGTACGTAGCTAGGCGAGTAGATGGTGGGGGTACTGCTGGCTGGTGGGAGAGCCGAGGGCAGGCCTTGTGGACATCTGCGAGCACCCGTGGTTGCGAAACTGTATTTGCCCAGCCCTGGACTAGATTCTGACCTAACCTAACCTGCTTGCACCCGTCAAAAACTGACGAATGAGATCGGGTGCACCATGACCACACTGTTGTCTGATAGCATCTGATCACAACAAAAAATAACCAACACTCATTCACAACTTACAGCAAAAACATCGCAACATACACAATACTACACTAAGCATCTAAACACACACAGAATCAGCTCCCAGATGTATGCTCTACAAACTTATCACAGTACCACTTGACAAACAAATGTAATAAGGAGCTGGACATACTAATTCAGATAGCAAAAACAAAGCACATGAAATGGTGAGATGGCAATGGTTCTTCACAAAATAAAAACGTTAATATAATTTATGTTAGTGAAGTTATGTGCGGTAAAATGAACCACATATGCATAGAAGAACAGAAAGAATGACATAAGCAAGAAAGAATGACATAAGCAAGAAAGAATGACATAAGCAAGAAAGAATGACATAAGCAAGAAAGAATGACATAAGCAAGAAAGAATGACATAAGCAAGAAAGAATGACATAAGCAAGAAAGAATGACATAAGCAAGAAAGAATGACATAAGCAAGAAAGAATGACATAAGCAAGAAAGAATGACATAAGCAAGAAAGAATGACATAAGCAAGAAAGAATGACATAAGCAAGAAAGAATGACATAAGCAAGAAAGAATGACATAAGCAAGAAAGAATGACATAAGCAAGAAAGAATGACATAAGCAAGAAAGAATGACATAAGCAAGAAAGAATGACATAAGCAACAAAAAACCTGAGATTAAAGATCGTACAGTTTACACCTGTAACTTAAAGTGTGAGAAGTGTTGGTGATCCAAGCAAACAAAAGCAAGCAAGGAAAAAACATCATTACAGTGACCACTGAAGATGTTTTAAAATAAAGGGGAACACGTTTGGTTTTAACAAGACTTTCATTACAGTCTCAAAAGACAGTATTTAACTAATGTAATTAGTAATAATTAATAGTTTTTTTTTCCTGCCCATTACATTCTTGGTGCAAGTCTTCTGCAACTGCAATGATCTTAATTCAGTTTTCCACACTCCCCTACATTCCCATAACTTTCAACATACCTGCAAAGTGAATCTCCAACTTTTACAACACGACCAGCTGTATCTTCTGCCACACAACTAGTGTCTCGCACTGCTGGAGGGACTACAGAGGCATCAACGTCACCATCAACAGGACTCCATGAAGGTTCATTTTTCACTCTTGCAGCTACAGGTGGAGGCCCAACCCATTCACCAGGAGTGGCAAATGGCAATCTGGAATTTTTATCAGTTTCTCTGATGCCATCAGCACAACGCTGCTGTGGTCCCTTTCGTGAAACCGAAGCACCAGCAGTTTGAGTGTTGCTAGTCTCTACATGTTCACAATTTTCCTTTACCTACAAGGACAAGCAATAGAAAATAGTTCATTCAGTTTACAGCAATTAAACTGGTAATTCAATTACTACATTCAATCACTGCAATAGGTGCAAGGAAGGCAGCAGGGGTGAACAGAATAAGTGGAGAAATACTAAAAATTCTTGAGTGTGCGCTGTGCCTGACCTAAGATTCCTGTTTGAGTTTTTTATAAATAATAGTGTGCTCTCAGATGAATGGAAACAAGAGGTAGTAACACCTGTATACAAGGGGAGAGGAACAAGGGACAAGAGACAATGTCAAAAACTGCAGACCAGTTAACCAGTAATGTAAGTAAAATATCTGAGAGACCATCGATAAATATAAAGGGTGTCCCACTTCAAACCAGCATACCTCACATACTGGTTAATTATCTCTAGTTGAATTTCCTGTGAAGTGGCAACAGTGTCTCGAAAGTTGGCTACACTGCATTTTAATGCAAAGTTGAGTGCAGCTGTGTGTGTTCACACATCAGTAGTTGTGAGCAGCTCATGCAGTTAGAGAACTGGCGCAGTTTGCATTAGAACAGTGAATTGATACAGTGAAGTGTTACGTTAACACAGGCTCCATCAAGGAAAGTAAAGAAATGTTTCAAGTGAAGTGTCCTGGTAGGAAACTTCCCATAACCAGCACTATTCAAGATCGGTACAAGATACAGAGAGTTGTAGAATCTGTTCAGAATGAGCAGAGGAATAGGTGACAGACACTGAGGAACCCTGAAACTCCAGGCAGAATTCGCATGGACATTATAAGAAGTACCAGAAGTCAGGAAGGAGGTTATCGCATAAGGCTGGTGTATCTCTTACATTGTGTCATCATGTACTAAATAATATGAAAGTAACAGCCTTTCATGCGAGTGTTGTGCAATAGCCGAAATTTGAGAATCAGGAGATAAAGAGTTCATTATTTCGACTGACTTTTAATATCACTTGCTAATGGTTACTTGGAGCCCTTGCTTTACTTCATGTCAGATGAGGCCTGGCTTCATTTGTCAGATTATGTAAACTACCAAAATTGCAGATAACAGTCAAAGGACAACCCACAAATTCTGCACAAAGACCCTCTCCACTCAAAGATAAGCATTTGGCATGCACTGTCCAGCATGCTTGTTATTGGCCCCATATTTTTCAATTGCACTTTGAAACATTGCAACATATTTAAGAGCTCTTTGACTCTTTCTACACACAATTAACATATGCAGACAAGAACGTCAGTAAAGGTCCCCAGACTTAACATTGTGTGACTTATTAATGGGGCACACTAAAAAGCAAAGTGTACGCTTACAATCCTCATACAACAGACGATCTTAAATGCAACATTACCACAGAAATTAATATCACACCTGCAGAATTACAGCGTGTTGCCGGTAATGTCGTCACATGAAGTCAGCAGTGCCTGGACGCCCATGATCATGAGTTCCAGCATCTCTTCTAAACAAGTAACTGTTTTTAATGTTCCTTTTGCCTATTCTTTTTTAGTTAGTTCACTGTTACTTGAAAGTTGGATATAATGCGTACTGAATTTCTGTGGGACACCCTGTACAATGAATGTTTGCATGGAAGTGGGGCACTGGTTTAAGACACAAGGTAAATGGCATGGTACTGCAAACAAAACTGCAAGGGCTGGGATGGAAGAGTAGTATGCTGGATGACAGAATATCTACAACACAGAAAAGAGAGTGTGAAGGTATGAGACTTCAGATCGGAGGTAGCGACAATAGAGAAAGGTATATCACAAGGCAGTACATTATAGCCATCACTGTTTCTGATTATGACTATTTGCTGTCGATACAGTAGTTTACTAGGAAGTACAGAACTTTGAAAACTGTGAGATTCTGGAGAAAGGTTTTGAAGTCATCAGAAACTGGATCCCTAGAAATGGGACGTTAGCAAAAGCAGAGAAGAGACTACTCAAGCAACAAAATAAAGAAAAATTGTGACTGATAGAAGAAGATTTGTTTATAAACAAACCTATTAATAGAAATGCTGGTGTCACATCACGTGATAAGCTGGCCCACGAGCTTAAATAAGAACACGAAATAGGCTCGTAGGTCACGAAAGATTGCCCACGCCTGTTACAGACAATAGGAAAAGGGTACATTTTATTGTACAAAAATGTATAATAATCTAAGGATATAATGTATTCACAAGATCTAAAACGTCATGTTCACCACCTTACTGACAGAATATTTATGAGCATATAAAATTATAAGTGGTATTGTAATATGAACCTTCAAATGACAAACTGAGTCCATGTCTTTATACATGAGAAAAATACTGGAGACCTTAACACTTTGAAGACTGGCCACTTACAAGAATTTCGGGCCTAGAAAGACAGCCATTTATGTCATTATTTAAAGCATTACTGACACATATGTAATTGATATATTGTAAGGACTAACACACACTAAAAAAGATCAAGCTTTAAGATTAATTTTTCATGTTTACTTTAGTCTTTGACAGACTATAAATTTTAAAATAATTTCATTTACCAAGAAAAAATTTTCATAAAACTCAAAACAGCTTTTTCTACCAAGGAATAAAACTGTACTATAAATTACCAAAAGAGATTAAGGGAATTGCAAAAATACACTTATTTAAAAAGGCAGCTAAAAAGTACCTGTTATGCAATATATTTTATACATTGAAGAATTACTTAGACAAAACAGAGTTGGGGTTTGGTTACAAAAAGTTATACAAAAAAATAAAAATAATAATTATAAAACATCCAACATTCCACATAACACCTTCGTACTATGTTTTTCCCTTCTTTTTTCCTTTTCTAGAAAAACTTATCCCCAATCTATGGGTAGCACAATACTAACACCTCAACATATCACTTATTATAGAGGGATGCTGACTCAGTCTTTCTGTATAGCAAATGGGAAGTTGCAGTACAGAAAATGGCCCAGAGATCACTAGTGTGTGTGTGTGTGTGTGTGTGTGTGTGTGTGTGTGTGTGTGTGTGTGTGTGTGTATAAAGTGTTACGAAACAATGTGTGTATAGCGTGTGCAGTGACTGGTAGTGAGATATGAGTGAACAGTGTGGCATTACATTATCTAATAAGTTACTTGTAAAGAAAGTATTTTATACCAGGAGTAAATCTAATGATTGTCTAACTAGAAGTCTGTAAGTGTACATGTTTGTGTATACGAATTAGCTTATTTTAATTTATTTGGTCTAAACTTGTAAATACTTTGACATGTCCTACAACCTCGTAAAAAAGGATCTACGGATGAATAAAGCTACTACTACTACTACTACCACTACAACTACAACACCAGGAAGTATCACCACCAACCTTTCAAAAAGCGCGAGTTGAGTTATTGAGCAAATTTAATCTTCTCGAGGTTTCAAAATTATTTCCTCACTCAAGAAATATGATGTATTTGTAGCAGAATTACAGCCAACTGTGAAGCCTAATGTGTACACACCCAAAATTATGTCATCATAATCAGTTATTGGCTCAGCGATTCACAACAGCAACTGTTAGGTTCGCTAATGTTTCTTTCTATGTAATTCTAGAAACTGACCACAGAAGGCAGCAACTGCCAAAGGACAGGTAGCGAAATGCCTATACATTGTTCTCCTATGAAATGAGTGCAGTTTTTGAGCGACTTGTGGCTCACATCGAGCAAATCGTGACCCAATTTATACTTGGGTGCAGTATTTTGAACACAGCATTGTGGTACAACTTATGTTCGGGCTTGGTTACCAATTTCTTAAAACTGTAAGCAAACATGACTTATGTTTCTTATGACTAAAATGTCAATGCGTCAAAACTGGAATCAGTTCTTATAAAAATACTTGGTTGTAACAATTTGTAGAGATGGAAAACAGAATACCCTCATAAACTCAAGTGTTAAGTATAGCAGGTGGCAGACTTCATTAGTAGGACACTTGGAAAATGCAATCAATCTACAAAGGAAATTGCCTAAACTCGTACAACCTACGGTAAACTATTTGCTGAACTGTATGGGACCCATACCAAATAAGACTAACCAGGAATGTGTAACGCATAATAGTAGAATGAATGGTCACAGGTTTGTTTGATAATCTTGAATATGCTGAAAGACCTCAACTCATGGACACTTTAAGGTAGGCATCAACTACTGCATCGAAGCCTACTTCCAAAGTTTCAAAAAACAGTATTATGAGAGGAATTCAAATAAGGTACTGTCAACAAACTGAACGACCTTGAAAAAATTGCTTGTGAAGTGCAAATGAAGCGCCAGACAGTGAAAGCTTGGGTATATACTGAGAAAGAAAATGTTTTAATCCAATGGATACACTAAGTTAGCTCTATGTCAATCACTCTAAGTGGAGCAGTAATTCAAGCTATGGCTCCAGAATGAGGAAAATGAAAACCAAAAATGTTACTAAATCTATCTACAGATTAGTTCGATAAGTTTAAGGGATACACTGGAACTCTTCACACACAAATTGGTTTGTGAAGCCAAATCTCTGTATGAAGGCAATGTTACTACAAGGAAATATGGGATGCTATGAAGAGTGTAGCATATTTAATGTAGATGAATTTGTACACATTTTCAAACTTGTGCCTGACAAGTCTTCCACAATACAAAATAAAACTTTCCTTGGTGGAAAGCTCAGCAAAGACAGCATGACGGTACTCACTTGTGACATTGCTGACATGATAGAGAAACAACATGATCACAACTGTTAAAGCTGCAAATCCTCAATGCTACAAACATATGCTTAAATTGTCATCTGAATACACGAATCTGTGACAAGCCTTTGTTACATGGCTAAAAGCAATTATCAAAGTAAACTGCAAAACTATGCTTTTTATAGACAGCTGTCTATAAAAAGCATAGTTTTGCAGCAGTTGTGCATGCGTAATTTGTGTGTGTGTGTGTGTGTGTGTGTGTGTGTGTGTGTGTGTGTGTGTGTGTGTGTGTGTGTGTGTGTGTCCCTTCCTTTCCTTCCTCCCAATAAAATCAGAAAAAAAAACTTCTGCTTATGGATCAAGGAATTACTAGTGAGAAAAACTGCATTGTAAGCATCTCATTCCCTGGAATCTGCAAAGCTACGGAATGTCTCATGCACTTTTATTTCAGCTGTGTGGATGGGATCCTGCAGAACGAAATCAACAAAAATATTTTTGGAAGGCCAGAGTTTTTGAGGTGGATTTGTTAGTCAATTGCAGTTTTCGAGGAAACAGTTTCTATAGCGTGCACAACTGACTACATAAATTTTTTATAACAGACATGTGGAAGGATAATTGTTGATATTGAAGATTCCAATGATGAAGGCTGGCAGGCAGGTCACAATAAGTTGGTGAAATTCCTTTAAAGACTTTTTCAGCTGGTGGTAATGTTAAGCTATCTCAATGATGCAAAAGGTGATTATGTTGACAATCAGAGATGGAATGCAAATATAAGCCTGTTCCTTTGAAACATGAAGTCTTGGATGAGATTAGTATGGTATTCAATTAGAATGATTTGCAGATGCATTGAATCTGCTTAACATTAACTGTATGCTTAACAATATACAAAACTTTTAACATTTAATTTCTGTGCTCCAGTAGTAGTAGTTTGTGTTTTATTAAACAAATTGATTAAAATTTGTTTGTAACTGCACACATTTCTTTTATCTGCCATCTCTTTATGTAGATGCATATTTACATTACGTCTTACAGAAGTAGCTGCTATGGTACTTTCTGCTTAAGATATCTCTATGCTTCAATATGGGATTCACACACACTCTTAAGAGTGTCATAGCAAAATTTTATTGTACACAAAAATTAAGTAGCGCAATTAACACACAATATGTAAGTGAAGAAGCAGTAATATGTAGAGCCTGAAACTTATAAACCACCCATCATGAGAAGAAATACTAACTTGTTAACATTTCAGGTACTTAACACTTTGCCGTCCACACGTCTCGTACAAATGTATTTGCCTGGCACCGGCAGCACTAATTCGGATTACTTGGCTTGTCGCCGGCCATTTTTGACATTATCGGAAGATTATAAATTGTTAAGTTTTACTAATCTCGTCGTTAGTTCTCTAAGATCACAACCCTGTTCCCCTACTTTCATCAGCTTCGAAGATATACACACGTAAATAAATATATAATTTGTTTGTTTCATATATTTGTTTATTTGCATTGTCTTTGGTACTTTATACTTCTCTTTCGTATGATATGCAGCAAAACAGTCTCCAAGATGTAACGCAACTCCACAAGACTTGCACATTAAGTTTGTTGTTCTCCTTTTTTTGTTTTTGGAACATACATTGCATTTCCTTCGTTTTCGTTTATTTGTTTTGGGAATAAGTATTAGCTGGTGTTGCTTTATGTGACTGCAAAGTCTGTCAACCGGATCATGAGATGTACGCGATTTAGTGGCAACCCCCAAGTTTTGCTCATAAGCAGGAGCATGGTCTTTTATCCACTAATCGGACACTTTCAATTTTTAAAAAAATTGGGAATTCGGAGACTGTTTTGGTCTGTATTGAAATATTGCCATGTGCGGAACGCATTAAATAACGCACAGTTAAAGAGGTACATACATACCTTTTCTGACTACTTTATAGTTTTTCTGTATACAGGGCAATAACTCAAATATTAGTCTGCCCTATCCACTCCTTTCATGTATATGTTGTAGTCTAATACACTTTCAGGTTTTTTACTGTGTAATTGGCTTTTCTACATTTTCTTTGAGTGACAGTCAAAGTGACATTATGTATTGTAGAGATCATTTGTATCGTTTTAGTTTTCGAAGCTCTCCATACCTGTGCGAGTACTTCACCTGTCAGCTGATGACAAGCTTCAAACACATTGGACTTTTGCGTGCTTTAATTTTTCCGGAAATCCTATATTTTGCTGTATCTTTCCACAAACTCTCATTTTCTTTTCAAGTAACTTCTCCGCAAGTTCTACACTGTTACAATAATTATCCTTGTAGAGATGATGCCACTTTCCATAAGTAGGTGTCTATAGTTCTATCACTGTTTTTGCTAAAGGCTGTCTAGCTCCGCTATATATCTTGAATGAGGAAATTTATTCCATACTCGAATCACACAGCATCCGAAAGAGTATGCCATATTTCGTAATTTTTGATGAATAGTAAACTTTAAAATTTAACTGTCCACGCCACGGTATCATTCCTTCATCAGTTGAGATGTTTTGACTTGGATTAAAGGTTCCTTTAAACTTTTTGGAAAAATAATCAATTATGAATTGCACTTTGAAAAGCCGGTCGCAATTATCCGGTTTATTGTTGTTGTCAGAAAAATGTAAAAATGATAATATTTGTCTGAATCGGTTGCGGGACATCGTTTTGCGACATATCAGTGTGTGTGACACCAGATTTGTTGACCAATAATCATCAATCCTTGATTTTTCACGATTCCCATAAGGATAGCAAGCCCAAACCATTTTCTAAGTTCGGGTCCCGTAACGTCAACAAATTTGGCATTTTTTTATCCAGTTTCTTCTATTGCAATTTTGACTGGAGTACTTGTTGGTTTCGTTGCTAATATATTCAAATAGATCATTCCCAATATAAATTCTACAATATCCTCAACGCTCTGTGTATCTTTGGGAAATATGTTTGGACCGGGAGATCCTTCAAATTTATTATTGGTCCTAGGTAAATCAAAGTCTGACCACCGTGCAGTGTTGTCGTCTTCTGATTCATTTGAATCAATTGGCAACCGCAGCGTTCGCCAAATTCTTCTTGGATGTATTTCACTATCTTCTGACGATTCTGCTTCACTTTCATATTTTTTATATTCAATGTGTCCTTCCCACTCGACCACGTCATCCGTAACGTCAGCCAAGACGTCCGTGGATTCATCGTAAATAATTGTATCATCTCTTTCCGTCTGCCATGATGAAAGGGCATATACTTTTTGACGTGTGTAACTTATTATTGCCTAAACAAAACACAAACAGAATGCAAAAGATACTAAAGTGCTGTCACCAGTCACTGCACTATACTATGTCCACGACACCACTGTGTTGTCGCCGGCCACTGAGCGCTGCTATGCACACGATACAACTGTTGTGTCACCGGCTGTTGACCACTATTTCGTGCACAATGCCACTGTGGTGTCGCCAGATGGCATAGTATTAAGAGCAATCTTAGGCAATGAGATACTGAAGTGAGAAACATGAAACAGTGTTTCAAATCTCTACTCAAATTTGGGGGTTTAGAGTCATATGAACTATCTACAATCTGGCCATACTGACATACCTGCTTCACCACTGTCTTAATGTTAAAAGCTGGGAATTGCAGAATGAATGTAAACAAACACTAAAAACAATGAGCTATCACAATTATCAGCAATATGAATTTGGTGGAAGCAGGGATAGTGTTTCTACTATTATAAAATTTTTGTTGCGTTCATCTCAAACAAGAATTTTATAGATACATAATTATAACTTTAATCCCCTCAAATTGTAGGTCCCTTAACTAGATGGATGGGCCATTTCACAGGTTGGAGGAAGGGGAAAAACTTCTCTTGTTCCAATACGACTAAATGTTTTATGTATTTATAATTCGTAAGAAACACAGAAAGTGTTTTATTACATTGAACAAAACTGTTATAAAAATATTGCAGGTGAAACTTACTTCCTCAAGGGGATGGTCTAACATCACCGCAATTACACTAGTGTTATCAGCTCTCATCTGATTTTCTGACCATCGTTGCAAGGCAACATCCACCAGCTTTCTTGCAGGGTTAATCCAACCAAGTTTTTTCTATGGAAGACAAAATAAAATTTTTATTAATCACATACAGAATTGTAGATATTTAATGGCAACGTTAATTTGTGAAGATCATATATGTATATATGAATAATGAGGCACGTGAGAAATTGCCACATCATGAATGACATTTAAATATATTATTTCTGTGCTACTGACTGCATATGCAATGAATTTCATGGGCAGTATTCGCAAATGTTGCTAAATGCACCTACAAAAGTATACAATTGTACCACACACAGTACAAGAGATTTTGACGTCAAACATCAAGATGCCAGGATCCATGAAAACAATGCCACATCATGTGTGAAATTGTAACACACTTATTCTTTACCGCTAAGACACTCAGTCAACTCAACCTCAGAAAGTCCCTGACATATGGCAGCATCTTTGACAGCTTTTAACTGTGAAGCACATATGGCTGTAGGCAAAAACGATAAGACATCTATGGAGCTGTGAGAGGTGTTGCCTTAGGGACATTTACAAAATTGAGTTGTAGACACAGAAGACAGCTGTGAGTCAGCATACAAAAACCATCCCACAATCATGTTTCTTAATTTTGATACAGTACTTATACATTTGTATATTATGCATATTTCTTTGTATGACTACTTCACAATTTTGAAGGTGTTTTCACGAATACACAGAAAAAAAAATAATTTTTTTTCAATATTTCACTACAAACACAGTTCATTTTTTGCTTTCATTTCTAATAGAAAATTGGCACAACACTGCTGGGTTTGTCAGCTAGTATGAAATGACTTTCATGCACTCTGCTCCTCTCTCTCTCTCTCTCTCTCTCTCTCTCTCTCTCTCTCTCACACACACACACACACACACACACACACACACACACACACACACACACACACACACACACAAAAACCAAATACTTCTACAAAACCCAGTGCTAAAATACAGATTATAACTACGCAATAGCAAAATAATATAAAGGGCGCAGGCTGATGACTATGCACAAATATGAACACCAGCCATACTGAAAGCATATTAAAATCTTCTACTTAATAACCTATGTCTAATATCGTAGATTACACAGAACCTTAAAACATGAACCACATTCATTTCAGCATCTCCTAAAATAGAGGGCAGATCAGTCGGTAATACAAATGCAGCCTTTGACTCTTGATTACAGAAATACATTCAATTACAATGTGATGTACAGTGATTGGTACACTGCAAGTACTGCACGCTGGTGAGCCCTCTCATCATAGGAGGAATCCACACATCCCGGGACAGTGCCCTACGCAATTGCACCTAGAAAGTACTTTTTCTTGTGTGCCCCCCCCCCCCCCCCCCCAACCTCAGCTTGTTGTTCCTCAACTATAACGAACACTCCTCACACACAGACACAGGATCCTGCATCTTGACAGCAAAGTATAAGCACATATAGAGGCAGACACCTGAAAATTGCGTTCTCCACATATACATCCGTAACTGCTTCATTACCCTCATTTTCCCCACGTCCTGGTACCCAGTAGAATGACAGCTCCTTGCCCTGCCTCTGTAGGCATGTTGTGGATCATCTGAAAATATGTTTCTGCTGGGTACACATGACAGATAACATGAAGGGCTCCAAGGGAGTTTGTGCAGATGAGGACTTCGGTAGCATATCTGCTCCTCTGCCCTCAAGGTTGAATATACATTGTGAATGCACTAGGTACGCGAATTTGAGAGTACAGTCTATAAATAAAACGTTGCAGCTAATGGAATTCTGCTTATACTTACCAGTGTAAACTACAACATACATGCAGCGTTCAGATAAAATTCTGTAGAACATATATTTCAAAACACAGTCTGGGATTTTTTTTGCACAATGTTAAATTTAAACTAATTTTGGCTCTCTTTATCAAGCAAGGTGGTGAACAACTCCAACTAACACAAATATGGTCTTCACTAAGAACCATTAGTACCTGCTCAGCACAAAGCCTGTCTGCCGTCGTCGCTTGTGGTTATTTAGTTATTTCTGAGTAGTCACTCCACCGGAGGGCAAGCAATGGTATGGAATGCAGGTTACTTGCAGGCTAAACATGTCACAATATGATGATCTGCTACCGGTTGAAGAGTGGTGAGTCACTAGCCTCAACACAAGACGCTAGAAATTAGACTGATCTCATATGCCGCAGCTGCTGGCTTAATCCTCTCATAGTGAACAGCACTGATGATTGTAAAATACAATGGCCTTGCTAAGCCATAAAAGACAACTTAGCATATCGATAAAATCCATAAGGGTATCTGACTGTGGTCATTTTGTTATGTGAACCACTGTTTTGGGTACTATTAGGAGTGGACTCCATACGGATAGTTTTGCATACTTTACTTACAATAACAGCAAAAATGATTATTCATTTAACAGAATCACATGGTCAGAAACTAAGGAGATTACAGCATTTCAACAGCTGCAGGAACAGCTTTTGCATGCCCTTTCATAATGCTATAATATAAAAACAAGAACGCCATGATGACAGTCGATCTTTGGAAAAGGTAATACACATTGTAAGCAATACTACTGTCAAAAATCATAGCTGGCTGATTCAGTAATTTCCCCAGTAGCTCAGAGAGCTAAAATTGAATCGAAGTTTTTACAACAGGAGTGTTAAGAGGAGTTAGAACGGAAACTATTTTTCACATTTTTGGTTTTTTATATCACTGTAAAATTTGCAATTTTCCGAATATATGTATGTGTGTGTGTGTGTGTGTGTGTGTGTGTGTGTGTGTGTGTGAATATAACAGAGGGAAACATTCCACGTGGGAAAAATATATCTAAAAACAAAGATGATGTAACTTACCAAACAAAGTGCTGGCATGTTGATAGACATACAAACAAACACAAACATACACACAAAATTCAAGCTTTCGCAACCAACGGTTGCTTCATCAGTAAAGAGGGAAGGAGAGGGAAAGACGAAAGGATGTGGGTTTTAAGGGAGACTGTAAGGACTCATTCCAATCCCGGGAGCGGAAAGACTTACCTTAGGGGGAAACAAGGACAGGTATACACTCGCGCACACACACACATATCTATCCACACATACATATGTGCGGATGTGTGCACGTGCGCGCGCAAATGTATACTTCACATGAGGATTTTTTTTTTTTTTTTTGTAATATAATCTACAACGGTTGTAAATGTTAAAATTTTTATGTGCATTACTTCGAGATGTAATAAAATCAGTAATTCTTTATATAGAAGCCAGTGGACTGCTGTGTTATAAAGGTTAAATTACATGTTTGTATCGGTCATCTCCAGAAGAGGATGGGCAACAGGTTGAGGAAGTTGAAACAAAGTTTGAGAGACAAGAAACTTTCTGATGGTAAAACCATAAGTGGCAGGTTGACAGACAAAATGACTGATGAACTACAGCAGTATTATGGAATGGCCATAAGAAATAATACTAAGGATCTGTTGAAAATGAAGCAGGCAGTATGGGCTACCTTCTTCCACAGACTGTCAACTGATGAAACACCAGTACACCACCTTTGCCCTCCTGGACCTGATTCACGGTGCAATGCCCAGTACTTGAACAGTTCATACGGTCATAAACATTCCATCCCAGCAGCAGTCATGAATATCATAAAACCTATTTACAGAGACCTGGCAAATCCTGAATTACTGAATTACTGAAGAAGTGTCTGCATTGTCAGACACAAAATCCCAATGAATCGTTCAGTAATCTTATATGTACTCACTTAGCAAAAAATGTTTTGGTTTGAATGAAGAAACTAAGGGGGACAGTGATGCTGTTATTGCTTTCAATGGTGGCAGTATTGATAGGGTGAAAGTGCTACAGCATATGGGAATTAATCCTGGAGCAAACTGCATCAAAGAACTTTAACAGATGGACAAGGTTCGCATTGACAAAGCAGAGTATGCAGCACAGTTGGCAACTAAGGAGTCCAGAAGGAAGAAAAAACTTGGAAAAAGATCAAGAGGATGATATACAGTATGGTGGAGGATGCTTCTGAGTAACTAAAAAGAAAGAATTAAGCATATATTAAGTGAGTTACAGTCTTTTGAAACTTTAGAAGCCGTTCCTGAAAATTAACATTTTCTGTTTCATTCTCCCCTAAATCTCAGAAACCACTTCGAGCAGAGTATTAAAGTTTTCAGTGACTAATAACATACATATTGTGAGTCTACTGAACTAAAATAAGAACATAATATTATGTATAATTGAAATTATTTAAGATAAAGTACAAAAAGTACACAAAATTTTAACCAAGTAATTAAAAAACTGTATTTCCGCAAGCAGTGGCTGTAATGCAATTATTGTAGTTCAGTAGACACAGAACACACAATTTAATGTCCTGTAAAAGTTTCATGTCAATGGCTACAGTGGTTCCTGAAATACAGGGAAGCCAAGACACTAAATTTAACATGGTCAGGATAGGGTGTTCCAACTCCCCTTGATGCTTGTGACGAAAATGTCTACTGTGAAAATTAGGAGTGTGTGATCAAAAGTAAATTGAAGAAAAGAAGGCAAACTACTGTTGTTCTAGTACACAGTGTGTGCCGACTCGAAAAAGGAAAGGGTAATAAAATGGATTTTGCATTAAATGCGAAAGTTCAGTGGCTGCCACATGTAGATGGCAACAAATGAAACTCTTCAGTAGTAGAATGGGACACACCATATGAACCTGAGATATTTAAACAGCTCTTAATAATATTATGATGAAATGTATGTGGAATTAGTGACAAAACATGAAAAACCTATGATGTGCAGCAATTAGCTAGAATAAATCTTGTAGGGAAAAGACATGGAGTTAGTAATTATCTTCATTGCTTTACTTACTGACTGACATCTTGCTATTTTTGTAGTCTATTTTTATTAGCAATGATTATGTTGCCATGTAACAGCAACTTACTCTTTCCGCATACGAGTTTTCATGTTTGTGCACACAATTCTCAAAATTTGTCTCAACACTTTACAAAACACTTTGCAGAGGAGTGGCACGGCTTTAAAAGGGTCAGTTATCTTGGAAGTCTTATTCTAGTCCACCTGTTTGTTTAATACTTTCATTTTACAGTGTGCCATACCTAAACAAGGAAGTTTAAATTTATTTATTCACTGAAAAGTGCTCTCTCCAAAAGGAGTTGTTCAGACTTGAAATGAAGCTGTGCATGTGTACGTGTCATAGACTTAATATTCTGTGATATCGAGTATGGAGCTAGGCCTTTCCCAGAAACAGGTGGTGTCTAAATTAAGCCTACCACACATTTTTTCAAGTTTTGTCATTGTTCAAATGAAATATTCACCTTTAACGAGCTGCCAAATCTGTGGACCATCAAACACATCAGTCTTTATCTTTTCACATAACAGGCTAGGAAACGCCGAAATAATATGTATTTGAAACTCTGTCCTACTGAAAAAGCTTTAACAAATTGCTTCATAAGAGCCAGTTCCATATGCAGAAGTGAGAATATAATATTCTTTCTGTTAACCAAGTGGTTGATGTAGAATTTTTCGATCACCACTTTTCAGGTCAGATTTTAGCGGTCAATTTGACTGCACTCAATGCTTCTCATGAGCTTTGCTTTCCCCCAAACACAAGTAACAGGGATACTTGGTTTTTCCATGTTACTGACCAAGGAGGAAACAGACCATTTTAAGGTCAATACAGATGATCCACTGGTGCATGTGATACTGCAACCAATCAGTGACTGTCTTCAAACTCATCACACACGCAAACTCACTGGCCAATTGCAACTGCACCAAATAAATTTCCATTGTAGAGGAAAACACACTTTACACTCCACTTTGAGCTAACAATGAACAACCACCATTCAGCTCCGTTATAGGCTGAAATTTCCAACTCATCCATTAAACCACACACCTAGTGGCGACATAAATCTGCATCACTTCAATAGTACTGCAGTAATGCACTTTCTCTTGATTGAAAGTAGGGTACCTCACCTCGTTTTTCAAGCAAGTTGTTCTCATGCAGTTTTGATGCTAACAGTTCTGAAGCTTTTTTGGATAGTCCCATATCTCACGCCAAATCATTCTACTCACGCTGCTGAAATTCCTTATGAGTAGAATGATCTCAGTATCAAAATCTTCGTTCTTGGAATCAATCTGCTCTTCACCAGACCTATTTCCATACTCTATTTTACATTTGTTTTTCTTGTTGTAGCCTGACTTTTCATTATACAAAAATAACAATCACTTGACAGGTCTCTGGGCTTTTGCCACATTATAAGTATACCAAATGTAAAAAGTTTGTCCAAACCATCAAATTGCTGAGAGATAAAGGAAAGCTCATAACTATTCAGACAAGAGATGGTCAAACTCAGGACATATCAAAAATAATGTCTGGATAAACAAAGGCATAAAACCCTTGAAACAAGCGTTTCTGTCCGGATTAACCACTGAAAACAATGACCCATCTGGTAAGGTGAAAAATATTATTATTACACTCACTGAGAGCAAGACGGGTTTTGTCAAAAGCTATTTGTGGACTTTCGAATCCCAGAAAAGAGGAGATTATCATGAGGAGAATTGCACCGATACTTCTGAGAAATAGTTTCAAGATTTTCTTCCTTGGCATCAGGAAAATCATAGTGACTGTTCTTGATAGCGCGCCATACCATTTTTGTAGAAAAGAGAAAGTTCCTAATGCAAATTCTAATAACCAAGATACATTAAGCAGCTAAAATCTAAAAATTATCTCCCTTGAAGACGGTATGGTAAAGAAGAACTAAAAGATATCATTAAAATAGTGGCGCACATGGAAAACACAGTAGATGAAAAGGCTGAGAATGCAAGGAAAACTTTTCTCTGAATTACTCAGTATCACTGTGAATTCAGAGTCACCAAGTTAGTGTGGGCCAGAGTCAAATGCTGTGTTGCAGCAAAAAACAGGACACAAAAAATTAACAAGTTCAAGAATTATTAGAACAGGCAGTGAGAACAGTAATTGCAGAAGAGTGGAACAAATGTGTCCTTCATGTGATGAGAAGTGGGAAGTTTAAGCTCAAAATTGCATTGTAAAGGAAAGAGGGCAGTGCGTGTTAAAAACTTTCAGAAAAATAGTTCAAGTTTGACAGAATGAACTTAGTTTTGTCATTCTTTAACATTATTGTAACTAGTATCGTTATTAAAGTTGCTTGTGTTTGAATCTACTATGCCATCTATCTGTTTATTATGCATTACTTTATTACATTATAGCTGAGGTTTGTAATACAGGGTTTCTCAAGAGTGATGTACGCATTAGTATGGCGTCAGCCCAGAAGCCACCTGCACAAAGAATATTTGGCACCACTGTTTTCACTGGAACAGGTGGTGGTCAATCAGGTAATACTGTTTCTGTTCTGTCCCAGCTCTTGGTGATATACAGAGAGAGAGAGAGAGAGAGAGAGAGAGAGAGAGAGAGAGAGAGAGAGAGAGAGAGAAATTTTGCCCTTGCAAGATCAACATTTAAAATGAGATGAAAGAAATACAAGTTTTTTCTTCACTGAACACAAGAAAACATTCTTCATACAGAAGGCCCACAGTTTTGATACACCTTTCATACAAAAACCAAGCAGGTATTTAATGACAATTAAGAAAGAGGGCATGGAACTGGAATAACAAATCACAAATTAATTTGCATCCCAGATGCTCAAATCAGAGAATCCAAACCCATACCTTTTTAATGAATTACGTTTTCCAACAATGGAAGACAAATTTTTGTTCATACTTGCCAAACAAAATTTTTGCTATAAACATCTAATTTTTGACAGACAAATTAATTTACACACAGTAATGCAATACAGGGTGTTTTAAAATGGACTTAACAACTTTTAAAATTCATATAAATTAACTCATAGTACCTACAAAGTTGATTGTAGTGTCAATTTGTAGGGAAACATATTAAGTTTTGTCTCGCGTAGTTTGCTAGTGCCAAACTGCACCGCAAGGGGTGCTAAAGATGGCTGCCTTCTCTGGAGCCGAGCCTGCTAGCTGTGTGTTTTGGTTTGAAGAATCTAAATCGGCAATAACAGTCCAGCGTAATGTCTATGCCAAGTATGCTAAAGATCTTCTTAATAGGCCTAAAAGTTAAAGAGTGGCATAAATATTTTATAAAAACAGGGAGCTCGGAAAGACATGGGAAGTCGTCAGGTCATCCTAGCACATCCGATGACATCATGGAGCAAGTGAGACAACGTTTTGTCAGCAGCCTTACAAAATCGACCCAGCATGTATCTCACAAACTGCAAATCCCACATGCGACAGCTCGGCATGTGTCAAGAAACCATTTGCATTTGAAACCATACAGACTGACGATCATACAAGCAATAAAAGACACTGATACAATTGCTCCAAGAATTTCCCTGTGGATATGTTAAATCTATTACACAAGGATGAACATTTCTTGGACAAAATCATCTTTTCTGACAAGTCGACTTTTCACTTAAGTGACAAGGTTAACACTAATAATTGTAGGATTTGGGGCAGTGACAATCCACATCAAATGTTTTAACATGTTTGTGATAGTCCTAAACTGAATATTTTTTGCACACTGAGCAAGAACAGAGTGTACGGCCCCTTGTTTTCCATGAAGGGACCAACAACGGGATGGTGTATCTGGATATATTTTAACAATATTTGATACCACAGATCGATGAGGATGATCAAGAACAAAATGTTTACTTAATGCAAGACGGTGCACCACTGCATTACCTGGCTGAAGTCCGGGATTTTCTCAGTGACAGCTTTCCAGGTGCGCCAATTGCATGGCCCCATCTCCCAGACCTGACACCATTTTATTTTATTTTTTTATTTTTTTTACTTTTTTTTTCTATGGGCTTCATCAAGGATATCGTATTTGTACCTCCCATGCCGGCTTCTCTACCTGAACTTAGAGCAAGAATTTATGCTGCCACTGAGCAAGTTACACCTGCAATGCTACAGTGAGTCTGGGAAGAAACTGACTTCTGATGGGGTGTAGGCATGATAACCACCAGAAGCAACATACATCTTCAGTTTAAGGTAAAAAAGCTTTGTATGTTTCCATATGAAAACACTGAACCCAGCTCTAGATCTTCTTTCAATAAATTTATATGTTTTAAAGTTATAAAGTACTTTTTGAAACACCATGTATTTCTGGCAATAAAGATGGAATTCAACTTACGAAGTCAGGTTTCGGGTTTCCATCCAAAACAACATCTGCACTATTGTGTATTTCACATGTTTGAATCACGGCTACTGCTGCATCAGGTGTGACAACATTCCACAGACCATCAGTCCCAAAAACCAAACAGTGGTGTACAGAAACATTTAACGGTAAGACTATTACATCCGGATCAGGAGACACGACGTAAGTATTTGATGTTGGATTAAAACTCCATAAATCACCTGAAAACACAGTTTTCCGTCAGTCAGCAATGGGAAAACAAGTTCATAATGAATTAATGTTTGCATAATTACAAAAGCCAAAATTCAAAACTAACAATGCATAACATTGTTTATCAACTTACCAACTGCTGAAACACTAAATTACAAATGACTGAACAAACTCAACAGCAAAGACTAAAAATTATTAACTATTTCACAAGAATGGTGAATAGGTAGAGGTAGTATAATTGAGTCAATGGCAATCTGAGATCCTGGAAAAGAAAGTAAGAAGGCTGTAACAAACAGTTTAAAATCTCCAATCAAACAACATTCCACTGCAGGTAATCAAAAGAACGAAGACATGTAATGAACTAAATGGAAGATTTGCAGAATGTATAGGTGAGGGACAGCACCAAAGGAAAATGCATGGGTAATGCCAGCCTGTCACTTCCAATAATCCAAAATTTTAATGTTGCTAATGCCTTCACTTTCATTTGTGCAGCTTCTCTAGGCTCCAACAAGTTCCGAGTTTATAGTTGTCACAATTCTTCCGTTCATTCTATTGAGTTCTGTAAACAACTTTGTCACTTCCAGTGGCATTTTGCAAACTGATCAGGTCAGCTTGTCCAGTTAAGTTGATCCCTGTCGGGAACTTTGCAACTCTATTTGTGAGCACCTCGCTGGCCTTCTGTTCAGGGCAGACAGCAGCTGCGAAGGGGCCGCAGTGAGTGTATGCAGCAGTTACCTGCAATACTGTGCAGTGAATAGATCTATGCGTCAGTCAGGCAAATGCTGCAGCTCACATGTGTTTTGTGCAATTTGTAAGGTATTACGAGAATAAACTTTTTTCCTTCTTTAGGGCCAGCAGCATATGTGTGTCTGATAATTACATGATTATTAGAGTAGATACACTAAATAGCTGCTTATAATATGTAATCTTTATTTACGACAGACTGTTTTGGCTTTATTGCCATTTTCAAGTACGTCTAGATTGATGTGATGTCCATATTATGTCATTAGTGGACTGTTTTACAACTGTCACTGCTTTATTAAGATGGTAAATCATGTCAAGATGTTTAAAATAAAATGTTAATATGACATGACAGCAATTTGACAGCTCCACTCTCAACTGTCAAACTGCTCTCATATCGTAACTGTCATTTTATTTTCAACATCTTGACACTGTTTACTGTCTTATTACAGCAGAGACAGTTGTAAAACAGCCCACTAACAACGTAATATGGACATTACATCAATCTAGACGTACTTGAAAATGCCGATAAAACCAAAATAGTCTGTCGTAAATAAAGATTACTTATTATAAGCAGCTATTTAGTGTATCTACTTAATAATCATATAATTATCGGAGAACACACTTAATTGTATATCAAATGTTGTGTTCTAGCAGTTCATTTGAGTAGAAACAAGGGGAAGGCAGTTGAGTTCTCCCATACTTACACCATCTCCCCCCCCCCCCCCCCCCTCTCTCTCTCTCTCTCTCTCTCTCTCTCTCTCTCTCTCTCTCTCTCTCTCTCTCGTGTGTGTGTGTGTGTGTGTGTGTGTGTGTGTGTGTGTGTGTTTTTTATACACAAACTCTACAGTGAATTCTCACTTGTAACTGGTGCTGCCGTGTCAACACTGTTCAACTAGAAGGCTAGTTTGCAGTTTATTTCATTTTCATTGTTTTTGTGTTTATGTCCACTTTTATTTCATTTCAAACCATATCCAGTGTGACATGTAGTGCAAGCTTAATACCTGATGTGAAAAGGGTGCTTTTATTTGTTCAGGAAAAGGAATACTTTCAGAAAGAGAAGGAAAACTTTAATTAGCTGCTGTTCACATTGGGAAGAGAGTGGCAGTATCTTTGAAAGCAAGCAAACACACAACTGTAACAATAGGGAAAAAAACAGTACAATACATGCTGTGATGACACTGGCATTACAAAGCTGCAGATACTAGGAGAACGGTGATGAAGTAAGATGCATTTCAGAAAGATGTCATTCGCTGTCATATGTATGACTAATGTCATCACACAACTATTATAAAAAAGGAACATTCAGCAATTTCATCAAAATTGCTCGTTTTGCTTCAGGAAGATGATCTTTTTAATGGTAGCAAATTTTTATTTTGCATAAAGCTTGAAGACATAGGTTGCTACTGTTCAGTTATTAATGGGCGACACGCACTGGTGTGCAAAATGTAAGGACGAAAATAACTTTTACATGATTTGTCACTGCCAAGTAACACAGCTTGATGAAACTTTGACTATACATAGAAATAACTGTTACAGTATAGTACAGAAGGTAACAAAGAAATGTGCAATGAGACGAATAGAAATAACACTTTTATTCAAAGGCCATAATTACACCAAAGTCACCACAAGTCATGTTGGTACCGTGGACATTAGAGGAGGAGGAGGAGGAGGACGACGACGACGACAACGACTATGACGACGACGACTACTACGACTACAAAATTAGTGTTTTAACATCCCATTGACAACTAGGTCATTAGATATGGAGCACAAGCTCGGAATAGGTTAGGATGAGGAAGAAAATCAGCCATGCTCTTTCAAAGGACCCATCCTGGCACTTGCCTGAAGTGATTTAGGGAAATCGTGGAAAATCTAAATCACGATCGCCGGACAAGAGTTTGAACTGTCATCCTCCTGACATTAGAAAAGGCAGGACATAGTTCTTAAAAGGGTGTGACATCACAAAGGAGTTGCAAACCCTGCTCTGCAACACATTTCCTTGCCGGCCACAAGGTTAGTAAAGAGTTCTTGTGATAGGATATTCCATTCCTCCACCAATGCTGTTGAAAGCTGTTGGATGGTTATTGGTGCATGTAGATGTGATGCAACATGTCTGCCCAACACATTCCACACATGCACAATGGGATTCAAGTTGGGGGAATAGTGAGACCGCCCGTTTGTTTCTAGAGCTCCTCTACCTGCGCTGTTCGATGCATCACGCATCATTACCCATAAAAACGAAATCGGGCACAAATGCACCCCTGAAAAGATCCACATGGGGAAGGGGTTTAGTGTCACAAAGACAATGACCAGCGACTGTACCATGTTCAAAGATTTGTAAGTCAATACCCACATGCAACATTATGCCTTCCCACATACTAATGCCTAGATAACCAAAACTACCAAGTTCGACAACGTTCTTGGGTGCATTATGCATTCCCACCTCTCACCATATAAGGTACGTGATGCACTGCTTAACAATCATTTTGGTGGTCTCTGTGTTGACTTGTCCTGCATTTTGTAATGCCCAGGGGACCACCAGGAATTGCTGCGAGTGAAATTAATTATGTCATTTCTGGTCACTTCACTGTGTATTTCTTTCAGTTACCTTCTGTACTGTACTGTAACAGTTCTTTCTATGTATTGTTCTAGTTTCATCGAGATATTTTACTTGGCAGTGGCGTATCATGCGAAAGCTACTTTCATGCTTAAGTTCTGCAAACCAACGTGTATAAATGGAAAGGACAGATACTGTTGCACGAGGATGCAAATTTCTGTGGAGGATGATGAGCATGTCATTAAATAATATTGTGTGGCTAGACAAAACTTATGTTATTGCAAAGTCATTCATTGTATACAAGCTGCAGTGGTTGAACACACGAGGAAATAGTTACAATCCCTGTTGGGAGGGGGAGGGGGGGGGGGGGAGGACTAAGTGTTGTTTTACTTACAGGTATACCCAATAGTTAATATTTTATTCGAGAAAGACTAATTACCTTCATGAAGATATGAATAGTCCAACTTCTCAGAACTGGTTTATGACACTTCTCACAAGGCCAGTTAGTAATTGTTGTGGATAATGTCCCTTATCTTTGTCAGCAGTTCACAATCAGAAAACAACTTTTGTAAGACATGGACATAAAATTGCTTGGCTTCCTCCACATTAACATCATTTCAAAGCTATTAGAGGTGTATGGGTGCAACTAGAACAATACCTTGCCCTAAACAACAAAAAGTTCATCACTGAAATCGATAAATTTCCTTGTGGAAGATGTCAATCAAGTGACTAGTGAGAACTGGAAATTAGCATAGATAACATGAAAAGTGCAGATAAGAATGATTCAAAATCAGATCTCAACAGTGATGTTGGTAATGTTTTTCCATAACTGTAATTGCAATACACTTGAAAGAAGATGATCTCATGAATGTCGCAGCATGCAAAGTTTTTTCTGATTAAGTGTATTAATATGCTGATAAATTAGTTGGTTGCACATTGTGAAATAAATTAAAATGGAAACACTTAATAATGAAAAAACAAAACTGTGTATGATCCACAATATTGCAAAAACAGTATGCATTTCAAGCATGGAGTATAACACCTTTCCAACGTTTCAGCATACTATATACTGAATGGTAATTTTCAATGTTTGAAGTTAATAAATTAGTACTAGTAACTGCAAATAAATATATGCACATAAATACAACTGATGTTGCATTGTTCATTTCTGCAACTCGAGTATGCAAACAGAAGGAACCAGGGTACTGTACACCTTATGAGGCACTACTGGTCTCTGGCAGCATGAAGCAACCACAGTGCTGACACCACATATGGAAATTTCATTTGTTTTGTTTTTAGGCATAAAAACAACTAAGGTCATATGCGCCCATGTCAGAACCTTAGAACACGAATATGAAGAAAGGAGTTAAAAACGATTACATGTTAAGCCCTTTCAATAGAATGAAGATTAAATGACCTTCGCCATGTTGCTAAGATGGATAAAAAGTAAAACACAATCACCAGCCCATGCATTGTTTGCTAAAACAGCTGATAACTCAGACAGTAAACAGAACACAAATAGTTTTTTTAAAAATAATAATGATTATGATAAAAAAAGTGTACACAAAGGTACTACCGCTAAGTTCCATGTGAAGGTCAAGAAGCTTACAGCTATGGATCGAATTTGTAGTAGTATCCTTAGGAAACGAATGAAGTCCAAGGTAAGCAAGGACCACCGCTCGAAGACAAGGTGGTGATGGGTTTACACTCATCAGGAAAGTGGCGGGTAGCATGAAGTTTGCTACAGCAATTCCCAAAAGTGAGCTCTACAAGGTAGCAGAGAAGAAGGACGTACCCCAAAATGGTGGGCAAAGGAATCATCGAAAGTGGCGGTATATGATGAGTGGCTGGCATGGCAGACAAATGGCATGCATATCTGCTGAGGATAACAACACGCCGGTGTGACAGTGATAGTTTGGCCACTTCTGCATAGACTCTCAACTGGGCCAATGTAGAAGGCGCCAGTGGCCCTGTGGATTCGATGATGGTGGATTGTATTTAGACGACACAAGATGGATGAAAGTGCAGATGGATAAACGAAACAGCCATAGCCTAGTTTCAAATGGACAAGGGATCGATATAAATGGAGGAGTGTTGTCCAATCTACTCCTCAGGAAGTAATGGTTAGGATACTTAGGATATTGAGGGACCGGGTGCAGCAGGCAGCCAGGTAAAATGTGGGAAGACCAAGAACATCATCTATCAAGCATAAACACCTGGAATTTCATATTTTCAGCAAACAGAAGAGGAACAGATGTGGCATGTAAAGATGGTGGAAGAAACCCATTGCGCCACCAGAAATTCATACAAACTGTTGTCAGTGGAAAAATTAAAGCCATTGTCGATCTCCACAAGTAAAGGTGATAGAGACAGCACTTAAGGCACCACTCAAGGAGACAAGTCCGTGGAGAACTGAAATAGATAGCAAAATCGTCAAAGGGAGCTGGTGGCAGACAGACCACAGTAGGGTTAATGGCTATAGCAAAGAGAACGACATTCATGACAGAGACCTGAGGATCTCTGTTCTCCTGGATAAAGGTGTCTGACAAGGCTAAACCCACATGTACCTTACAAACTCATGTCTTTTAAAAACTCCTGAAGGAAATGGGACAGGCACCCTCAGAAGCTCCACTTATACAGAGTACAGAGGATACCACTCTTCAAGCAGATGATGTAAGCTTTCTCCAAATGAAGAAACACTGCAGTCTGGTATTTCCACAGAAAACTGTTCACGACATGGGTTGACAGAGTGACAAGATAGTCAACTGCAGAATGGCACGCTCGAAATCCACGTTGTGCAGTGGTTAGTAAGTAGCGGGACTTGATCCACCCTATCAGCCGGGCATGAATCGTACATTCCATCACCTTACAAACACAGCTGGTGAGAGAAATGGGGTGGTAGGTACAAGGAAGGTGTAATCCTTACAGTGCTTAGGTTTCAGTATGACAGTTGCTTTACACCAGTGTCTGGGAAACATTCAATCTGCCCAGATGCAATTGTACTTATGAAGGAGAAAGAGCTTGCATGCAAGAGAAAGGTGCTGCAACATCTGAATGTGAACATCGTTCGTTCCTGGGGCAAAAGATTGGGATGAAGTGCAAGCATGATCTAGCTCCTTCACAATAAAGGTGGCATTCATGATTCTGAAAGGAGAATGGTATCACCCTAGCAACCGCCTCCACATTTCTGATGTAGGAAGGTAGAGTGACAGCGAGTGGAGCTCGAAATCTCTGCAAAATACCAATCTAAGGTGTTGGAGATAGCAATGGGGTCCACAGTGACATCGTCTGCTATGGTTAGGTCGAAAATTGGAGAATGGATGTTGGTCACAGAGAGCAATCAGAGTTTGGGCCACACAACGGAAGAGGTAGCAGAACTGGAAATTTTGGTCTCAGACTGCGAGAACTGTTCTTACCAATCATTCGCCTCATGGACTACAGAATGTACTCCGATTTACACACCTCTATCTTCATTTGATTATTCGATTATTACACACCGTAATAATTACACACACCTTCAGTTTCAAAGCCAGTACTACCTAAGTGCCCCACAGCAACTGTATCTCCAGTAATTTCTGAAGGAAGTGACAAGTTCTTCCCTGTGTACATAACCACATTACAGTTTATATCACAATTCACCTCAGTTTACAAAATACTACTTACCCAATGACCTTGCAACAGCAAGAAAAGGTATTTCCTCGCAGGGTGGTGCAGAACGTGTCACAGGACCCGTATGGCAAACACGAGAACGATTCCAAACCACTCGACAAATTCCAGCTTTTATTTGCACCTTACCACCACTCCTTTCTATCCTCTTATATTCTTCTGGATCTTCAGGTTTGTGATCTCTAGTTAAGGGTTTCCCTCTCCATTCAGCTTCCCCTGGTAAAAGAAGATTAGTTGTACAAGGTACAAAAATATAGTTTTTTCCTAAATACAGAGTGTGTGTGTGTGTGTGTGTGTGTGTGTGTGTGTGTGTGTGTGTGCATACACATATATATTGCCAAAACACTTTCAAAACAACAGTTGTTCCTCAGTGGAACTTTTCACTTGTTTCTGTGCAGAACAGTCTTGTTTGCAACACAGAATGATTAGTTTGTGTTGTACACATATGGCTTCTATTCAATCATGCTGTACAGTTAAAATGAATACCTCCTTTAGCACTACTGGCATTACACAAATGAATGGATATATCCTCCTAGTAAGAAATATCAAAGAAATATCAAAGTCACAGTCTTGTTTGCAACACAGAATGATTAGTTTGTGTTGTACACATATGGCTTCTATTCAATCATGCTGTACAGTTAAAATGAATACCTCCTTTAGCACTACTGGCATTACACAAATGAATGGATATATCCTCCTAGTAAGAAATATCAAAGTCACATGTCATGCCCTTACTCGGTTAAAACTAATAGGTGCATAGAGAAGACAGAAAAATGAGAAGCAAGTTTCATGATGATTTCATTTAGTACGTGCATGAATGTCATGGAGATCTCGTCACACTCCACTGGGAGACAATAAAAGAGAGCTGTTGAGATGTTTCATATAAATTTCCAATTATGTATGTTCAAGAATAATGAAGGAACACATTACTTCTACCCATATATATCTTGCAAAACAGCTACGTTCGTAAAATCAGAGAAATTCAAGTTCACATTTAGTGTTACCAACAATTGGCCTACCCAAACACCATTGGCAAATGCAGCAAGGAAGAGCGGAAACTGGCTTGCAGAGTAGACATGTTGATGGATTCAAGACTACCCAATTGTGGACACAGCCACAAAATTAAAAAGAACAAAATAGAATGACAGTATAATAAAAAATACTACACGATCCATATTTTCATCACATAAGATGCAATTAAGGTAACAGAGTAATCACCAACAAACACCTATCAACATGAATGTTGAACACTAAATTAATGAGAGGCTTGTTACAAAAACTGGACAAGTCTCAAAACCAGTGGTGGCTCATGAGTATACATTCTGGACATTCTCAAATTTTTAGATTCAGACGAATATAAGAGTGTGAAATTAATAGCATCTGCTGTATAACAGTTATGCTTGTCAGTATATTTATACAACTACAGCCCCTGCCACTAATACTAACAACAACAACAACAACAACAACAACATGAACAAGTTGTTTGAGAAAAGAAAGAACCGTTTTTATGGAATTTCATTGTTTTGTACAAAATTAAACACACTTTGAGGCAAGAATGATATAATGTTTAAGTACCCCATGTTCTCCTATTCATATTTCTGCGCCAACAGGAGTTTTAGTGCTTTCTCATTTTTTCAGACTAATGTACAAGATCCCTACCACAAGTATTAGTTAACGAATAAACTTCTCGGCTCAAAATGATTCACACTTATGTTGCACCCACAACAACTTACACTTATTGTACACTTCTTTGTTAAATGTTCGCTTGTAATCATACTTGTTTGATTTTGTCACATCCTCAGACAACGGATCCGGTCTGAGAGGCCCAACTTCCTCTGCGTCTAATTTTCCTGGTAATCTTTTCTGTCAGCACATAAAAAAATATATTCAGCACTTAAAAACAGATTCAACGGAGTTCACGTTTACACTGCACACAAAAGCCAAGCCCTGCAATAAACAACCAACGCAAACATAAACTGCCATTCACGGAAATAATTACAGTCATAGTACTGTCTACCAACATGGGCACGTGGCTAGCAAGTAGACGAGGTGCTGAAAACCATAACGGCCAAAAGCATACCGTCTTCCATCCCACATTGAAGTGAATACCAGAGAAACCAGTGAGACAGCTTTTTGCTTTTCGTGAACGTTCATATGTACAATGTGGGCCTTGGGCCTACAGCACAGATTGACACCCCCCAAGATCAACAGATGTCAGATGCATGAATAAATGCTACAGTCTCACAACTGACAGTGATGTGCTTTATGTTTCTCACTGCCTCAAATGGATTACTGTATGATAAAACCCAAAACTTAATATATTTCACCCCATTCAGAAACTCACAAAATAGATGTTTTTATTAGAATTTGAAATATACTGATGTCCGATATAATTTTACTACACACTGAGTGAATTGGTATATCAGAGGAGTGTGCTACCGTCTAGCGGGATTAATGTGAAGCGAATGGGGATAAACTCTGTTGCAGTGTGCTACCATCTTGTGGCATTGATGTAAACTGGTAGCTGAGTAGTTGGGACCAGCTGTGGAAGCCGGCAACCATGCACATTGTTTATCAAATCCTTAGGTATTTCGCCATAGGGCAATCACATCACGCCAATTGCACATGCCCGAAAGCTCCTTAAAACCTGCACAACTGAAGGTGTGCTTGCTATCCTGATGCCAAGTTTCACAGATATCTAGAAGAACAGCAACTTAGCATTGTGCAGTAGATTGAGTGCCATGCATTTCAGATTACCACATCTGTGTTGTGACTGTGTGTAACGGCAGTCAAAGAAAAATAATGAATAAATACGCAAGGTGTCAGTAGTTCGTAGATCAACACCTTCAACCCATTACATGCAGTCTCCCATCCTTCATCAAAGACACCAACCACTTCCTTGAACGCCTGGAATCCTTACCCAATCTGTTACCCCCGGAAACCATCCTTGTAACCATTGATGCCACGTCCTTATACACAAATATTCCGCACGTCCAGGGCCTCGCTGCGATGGAGCATTACCTTTCACGCCGATCACCGGCCACCCTACCTAAAACCTCTTTCCTCATCACCTTAGCCAGCTTCATCCTGACCCACAACTTCTTCACTTTTGAAGGCCAGACATACCAACAATTAAAGGGAACAGCCATGGGTACCAGGATGGCCCCCTCGTACGCCAACCTATTCCTGGGTCGCTTAGAGGAAGCCTTCTTGGTTACCCAAGTCTGCCAACCCAAAGTTTGGTACAGATTTATTGATGACATCTTCATGATCTGGACTCACAGTGAAGAAGAACTCCAGAATTTCCTCTCCAACCTCAACTCCTTTGGTTCCATCAGTTTCACCTGGTCCTACTCCAAATCCCATGCCACTTTCCTTGACGTTGACCTCCACCTGTCCAATGGCCAACTTCACACGTCCGTCCACATCAAACCCACCAACAAGCAACAGTACCTCCATTATGACAGCTGCCACCCATTCCACATCAAATGGTCCCTTCCCTACAGCCTAGGTCTTCGTGGCAAACGAATCTGCTCCAGTCCAGAATCCCTGAATCATTACACCAACAACCTGAAAACAGCTTTCGCATCCCGCAACTACCCTCCCGACCTGGTACAGAAGCAAATAACCAGAGCCACTTCCTCGTCCCCTCAAACCCAGAATCCCCCCACAGAAGAACCACAAAAGTGCCCCACTTGTGACAGGATACTTTCCGGGACTGGACCAGACTCTGAATGTGGCTCTCCAGCAGGGATACGACTTCCTCAAATCCTGCCCTGAAATGAGATCCATCCTTCATGAAATCCTCCCCACTCCGCCGAGAGTGTCTTTCCGCCGTCCACCTAACCTTCGTAACCTGTTAGTTCATCCCTATGAAATCCCCAAACCACCTTCCCTACCCTCTGGCTCCTATCCTTGTAACCGCCCCCGATGCAAAACCTGTCCCATGCACCCTCCCACCACCACCTACTCCAGTCCTGTAACCCGGAAGGTGTACACGATCAAAGGCAGAGCCACGTGTGAAAGCACCCACGTGATTTACCAACTGACCTGCCTACACTGTGATGCATTCTATGTGGGAATGACCAGCAACAAACTGTCCATTCGCATGAATGGACACAGGCAGACAGTGTTTGTTGGTAATGAGGATCACCCTGTGGCTAAACATGCCTTGGTGCACAGCCAGCACATCTTGGCACAGTGTTACACCGTCCGGGTTATCTGGATACTTCCCACCAACACCAACCTATCCCAACTCCGGAGATGGGAACTTGCCCTTCAGTATATCCTCTCTTCTCGTCATCCGCCAGCCCTCAATCTCCGCTAATTTCAAGTTGCCGCCACTCATACCTCACCTGTCTTTCAACAACTTCTTTGCCTCTACACTTCTGCCTTGACTGACATCTCTGCCCAAACTCTTTGTCTTTAAATATGTCTGCTTGTGTCTGTATGTGTGGATGGATATGTGCGTGTGTGCGAGTGTATACCTGTCCTTTTTTCCCCCTAAGGTAAGTCTTTCCGCTCCCGGGATTGGAATGACTCCTTACCCTCTCCCTTAAAACCCACTTCCTTTCGTCTTCCCCTCTCCTTCCCTCTTTCCTGATGAGGCAACAGTTTGTTGCGAAAGCTTGAATTTTGTGTGTATGTTTGTGTTTGTTTGTGTGTCTATCGACCTGCCAGCGCTTTTGTTCGGTAAGTCACCCATCTTTGTTTTTACAAATAAATACCAATTTGAACATATTGCTCTTCCACAGAAAGCATACTCGTCTCTTATTATTTCCACGAAAGCCGGTAAGTCCAAGACGTTCCCATTTGGGGAGGGAGGGGGGGATATTGTGAGGCACAAAGGCAGAATACCCTACAACATTTTAAAGATTTTAACAACACGGCAGATAAAAGTATACAGGACTCTCATCTTACTGGACTGATTACATAGCACCACATTTAAAGGAACACACACACACAGGATTGCAGATGAATGATGTCGTAATCATGCAACTATATTTTCCTGAAAGTTGAAAACTGAAGGTAGGGATATTCCAATTTCTAACATAGCATTCCTTAAGTTTCAGCATGTCATACATAGCAAGATGTTGCAAATTGGTTACATATCGCTCAAAGTGTTTTTTGTGGGATTTTAGGGTGCTCAACTACTGAGGTCATTAGCGCCCAGTCACAAATTTAAGTGCACATATAATCTGGTAAAACTCAGAGGGAGGGGGGGGGGGGGGGGGGAGGGGGACACCAAAAAGTTCTTACAAAGACGCAGATAAAATAATTAAAAGAGATGTCTTTGGACAAGTCCGTCAACGTAATAAAACAAAGAATATGAGCAGCTGTTCGAGCGTCATCAGCTAAAATTTCCTGTAAAGTAGATGGCAGAGACAGGACAACACGAGATTGATTAAAATGGGGACGCGACAATAAAACATGGCGCACTGTCAATGCATGACCACAAGGGCGCTGCGGGGCGGGGTCACCGGATAGCAGGTAGTGGTGACTAAACCAGCAATGCCCAATCTGCAATCTGGCCAAAAGGACCTCCTCTCGCCGAGATGGTCGGGAGGAGGTTGTCCAAGCTGTTGGGAACGGTTTTATGGCCCGGAGCTTATTTTCTTGAAGTGGCGACCAAGTATCCCACCATAATGACACAAGCCTCTAACAAACAACCCCACTAATGTCAGATGATGGGACACAAAGGGAGGCTGGCCGAGGCAGGAGGACTGCAGCCTTGGCCGCAGCATCAGCAGCCTCATTCCCAGGCATTCCTACATGGCCTGGAATCCACATACAGTTAACAGGAGAGCCACCATCAGCAAAAGAATGGAGGGATTGCCGGATCCGTTGCACCAAGGGATGGACCGGATATGGAGCTCCAAGGCTCTGAAGAGCACTGAGTGAATCAGAGCAGAGTACATACGGAGAATGGCGGTGGCAGCGGACATACTGAACGGCCTGATTAAGAGCAAAAAGCTCGGCCGTAAAGCTGGAACACTAGTCGAAGAGACGGTATTTAAAGGTGACGTCCCCGATGACAAAGGCACAGCCGACACCATCGTCAGTTTTGGAGCCATCAGTGTAAATAAAGGTGTTACTGGCAAGTCGCGCACGAAGTTCGACAAACCGTGAGCAATACACTGCATCCGGAGTACCCTCCTTCAGGAGCGAGCCGAGGTCAAGATGAATATGAACCGGAGCCTGGAGCCAAGGTGGTATAGGGCTCTCACCCTCTCTGAAAGTAGTAAGCAGGGCAAAATCCAATTGTCGAAGCAGGTGACGAAAGCGGACTCCAGGGGGCAGCAGGGCAGACACATACAACCCATACTGACAGTCGAGAGAATCAGCGAAGAAGGACTGATAAGAGGGGGTGGGGGGGGGGGGGGGGGGGGGAGGGTTGCGCATTGACAACAGCCGGGAGGCATACCAACAAAACAGTACGTCGCGCCGGTAGGTCAAAGGTAATTCGGCAGCTTCAGCATAAAGACTCTCGATGGGACTAGTATAGAATGCTCCGGTCGCAAGACGTAACCCCCGATGATGGATGGAGTTGAGACGGCTTAAGAGGGATGGCCGAGCAGTCGAGTAGATGAGGCTCCCATAATCCAGCTTTGATCAGGCTATGGACCGATATAAGCGAAGCAGATAGTGCGATCCGCTCCCCAAGATGAACCACTAAGAACAAGGAGGACATTAAGGGAACGTGTACAACGGGCAGCCAAATAAGAGACATGCGGAGACCAACAAAGCTTCCTGTCCAGTGTGAGCCCTAAAAACTTTGTTGTCTCCATGAATGGGAGAACAACGGGACCAAGATGTAAGGATGGTGGAAGGAACGCTCTATATCGCCAAAAGTTGATGCAAACCGTCTTCTCTTCAGAGAACCGGAAGCCATTAGCCACACTCCATGAGTATAGGCTGTCAAGACAACGCTGAAAGCAGCGCTCCAGGAGGCATGTTCTCTGGGCACTGCAGTAGATCGCGAAGTCATCAATGAAAAGAGAGCCTGAGATGTTAGGTGGAATACAATCCATAATTGGATTGATCGCTATGGCAAAAAAGGCTACGCTCAAAACGGAGCCCTGAGGCACTCCGTTCTCCTGGAGGAAGACGTTTGACAATACGGAACCCACACGTACCCTAAACATTCAATCTGTTAAAAATGAATCAATAAAAAGGGGCAGGCGACCACGTAGGCCCCACCTGTGCATAGTGCGGAGGATACCTCCTCTCCAACAGGTATCATAAGCCTTCTCCAAATTGAAGAACACAGCTACCGTTTGGCGCTTTCGCAAAAAGTTGTTCATGATGAATGTCGACAAGATCACAAGGTTGTCAACAGCGGAGCGGCGTCGACGAAAGCCGCATTGAACATTGGTAAGTAGCCGTCGAGATTCAAGAATACAAACCAACCGAGCTTTACCATGCGCTCCATCACCTTCCAGACACAGCTTGTAAGAGAAATGGGGAGGTAACTTCCCAGGTTTGGGTATGGGAACAACAACAGCCTCACGCCTACGCATGGGGACCTGACCTTCGGTCCAGACGCGATTATAGGTACGAAGAAGAAAGCATTTGCCTGCCGGAGAAAGGTGTGTCAGCATCTGAACGTGAATGGCATCTGGCCCCGGAGCAGAGGACCGGGACAGTGCAAGTGCACGTTTGAGTTCCCGCATGGTAAAGGGGGCATTATAATCTTCCAGATTCAGAGAGTGGAAGGAAGGTCGCCGAGCCTCTTCTGCCTCTTTTTTGGGAAGGAAGGGAGGGTGCTAATGGGTGGAGCTTGAAACCTCCGTGAAAAAGCGCCCGAAGGCGTTGGAGACATCCACAGAGTCCACAAGTACCTCATTACCTGATGTCAGGCCAGGTATCGAGGAGTGGGCCTTAATGCCCGACAGCCGGCGCAGGCCACCCCAGACGACAGAAGAGGGAGTAAAACTGTTAAAGGAGCTTGAGAAAGAGGCCCAACAAGCTTTTTTGCTGTCTTTGATGACTCTACGACATTGCGCTCGTAGTCGTTTGTAATCAATACAATTCGCCAGCGTAGGATAGCGGCGAAAGACGCGTAAAGCATGTAGTCGAGCACGGATAGCGTCTCTGCAAGCCTCATTCCACCAGGGGACTAAAGCGCGACGTGAAGAAGAGGTATTACGAGGAATGGAACGTTCAGCAGCATTGATGATAACAGCCATGAGGTATTCGACCTAACTGTCACAGTTGAGAAAATCTTGGTCCGGAAAGGTCGACAGGGAGGAGTAAAGTTCTCAGTCAGCTTGCGGTATGTTCCAGCTCGAGGGACGTGGGGATGGGGTGTGGTGCAGGAGACGAACGACACAGGGGAAATGGTCGCTCGAATAGGTGTCAGAAAGGACATATCACTCGAACCGACGGGCAAGAGTGGTAGAACAGATCAAGAGGTCCAAGTGGGAGTAGGTATGAGTAGAATCCGAGAGGAAAGTCGGGGCCAGTATTGAGGCAGACAAGATTGAGATGGTTGAAAACATCCACCAAGAGGGAGCCTATCTGACAGGACGCAGGAGAACCCCAAAGGGGATGATGGGCATTGAAGTCGCCAAACAATAAAAACGGCAGAGGAAGCTGAGCAATCAGATGCATCATGTCAGCTTGACTAACTGCGGATGGAGTGTAAACAGTACAAACAGAAAAAGTAAAGGTAGAAAGAATAATACATACAGCTATTGCTTGGAGTGAAGTGGTCAATGGGATGGGATGGTAATAGACATCGTCCCGAACGAGCAACATGACCCCACCATGAGCTGGAATACCATCCACAGGAGCTAGGTCAGATTGCCCGGAGGTATAGTGGGTAAAAGCAATATGGTCAGTTGGGCGTAACTTCGTTTCCTGGAGACCAATGACGAGTGGACAGTGCAGGCAGAGGAGCAGTTGTAATTCCTCCCGATTAGATCAAATACCTGTTATGTTCCAATGTAACAGAGCCATCGCGAATCGGAGAAATGGGGAACGAAACGGGGGAAGAGCTGGTCACCTCGATGGCCGCGGAGGGCCAGGTTTTGAGGGAACATCGCTACAACAGTCGGGGAGGCGGATCCTGTTCCATCGAGTCGTCGTCAGCTGCGGCCGTATTCCCGGGTTGCGCAAGAGGGGTAGCATCGTCCGCCGACAACAGGCCAGCTGAGTGCCTGGCAGCAGAGCATTCCGGCGAAACTGAGGATGGCCAGGAGCAGCGAATGTCGGATGGAGCATCTGACAAAACGTGCCAAGGTGGAGAGGGGGATAAAGACTTCTTCTTTGAGGCCTTCTTGGAAGACCAATGTGTCATAGCGATGGTGGGCTGTGGGCGCTGGACCCGAAGAAAGTCCTCACGCTCGGGGTCCTTTTTGGAATGCCGGACTTCAGAAGCCGGGGTCCGTAACATTTCGCGATGGATGCCTGAGAAGAGGATCACTTCTCAGGCGGCGGAGGAGGAGGAGGAGGAGGAGGAGGAGGAGGAGGAAGGGTGGCCCCTGGGGCAGAGTGGGCAGGGGCTGCGAGGGAGGAGGATTTGGAAGGGAGGGATTTGGGAGGCGGAGGCATAGACCCCGGATGGGGTGAGGAGGTGGATGGAGAACAGGATAGGGGTGAGGATACTGCGGAAGGAGTGGACATGACCAAAGCAAACGACATTGTCAACATCACGGGATGGAGGTGGTCGTATTTCTTCCTGGCCACAGAATAAGACAGACAGTCCAAGGTTTTCAATTCTTGTATCTTCTTCTCCTTCTGATATGCGTGGTAGTCAAAAGATCTAGGCGAGTGGAGGCCAGGACAATTGACGCACCGAGGTGGTGGGGTGCATGTATGTCCCTCACGAAGAGGACGTCCACAATCGCCACAAAGGGGCTCAGCTTCACACTGTGATGACATGTGCCCAAAGCGCAAACATCGAAAGCATCACATAGGAGGCGGGACGTAAGGTCGCACGTCACACCGATAGCACATCACACTTACCTTATCCGGGAGAACATCCCCTCGAAGGCGAAGATAAAGGCCCCAGTGTGGACACGACAGGCTTTGGGGCCGCACTGGACTCGCCGGACGAAATGCATGCCACAGCGCTCCAGGTTGGTCCTGAGCTCCTCAGGAGACTGCAGCAGGAGGTCCCGATGGAAAATAATCCCCTGCATCCGACTGAGCGCCAGATGTGGGACAATGGACACTGGGATGTCCCCTAGTCGATCGCATGCCGCCGCCGACTGTGTAGCGGAGGTTGTCTTTATGAGAATGGACCCCGAACGCATTTTACTAAGAGCCTCGATTTCTCCGAAGATATCCTCGATATGCTGTACAAAGAACATGGGCTTGGAGGTGGCGGATGTCCCCCATCAGTCCGAGAACAGACTAAATAGTGGGGGAAGTATTTCACCCCAAGCCAGCGGGCCTGTCCTTCCTCCCAGGAAGTGGCCAAGGAGGAAAAGGCAGAAGTACCAGAACCAGAGACAGAGACAGAACCTTTCCTCTTAGAATACGCGGTCGCAGAGCGACCTGATGCTTGTTGACGTTTCATCTACGTAACGTCCGCCCCAATACCACCCACTCCGACCAGGGGCTCTCCCCACGGGCGCCACCCAGCCTCAGCAAGGGCCACCTGGCAGGATGACCATTGCCGGGAGTCCTGATGCCCCAGGTAGACGGGCATCTACTCCTTGGCTGATGTGGGGAGGGTGCAGCTCAGGTATCGGCAGTACGATCCCTGCGTTGTCAGGGGCTACAACCTAGAGGGTACATGGCGACCCCACCACAATGGGCTGGCTACCGTGCTGGATTTCGGGTGCCATGGAAAGTCCATCATGATCATAGGTGCAGATGAGGACGCACTATGGTCGTAACTTGTGCAACCCATCAGGTGTTTAGGCCCAAACTGATCAACAGTGGGTGCAGTTACGATGATTAGTGCCAAGGTCTTAGTACGCTGAGGACCGGTGAGATACACCACGTAAGGTGTCCTTCCCCAAAAGGCTCGTAGATCTGCAGAATTTTGAAAAATGGAGGTCAAACTCCAATGGGGACCATCACATTGAAGGCTGAAATGGTTGAAACTCCTTTTAGTCGCCTCTTACGACAGGCAGGAATACCTCGGGCCTGTTCTTACCCCGGACCCGCAGGGGGGCTCTAAGTGGTATATCTAAGGTGTGGAGAAAGTACAGAAAGATGGGAAATGTGAACGATAGATATTGCAGTGATCGTCCTCATATGACAACACCAATGCAGGATAGTTTCCTCCAACTGTCTACTTGCAGGTGACTAACATCAACTGTCAGAAATATTGGAAATGACTTCTCCCAGGTAAGGAGTCATATCTCTTGCAAAACTGCACCATTGCAGATTGGATTAATGTCATGTTTGCTGATGAGAACAGGATTGGTTTGTGGCTGGACATTACATGTGTTAGGGTTTGGAGAAGCAGTAGACAACACCAGGAATGCTGAAATGTTCAAGAAGGCCATCCGTTTACAGGTGGAAGTGTAATGCTCTGGACGGCAATAATAATGGGATGGCGGACCACCTAATTCCTATCTACAGCAATTTGACTAATCCCTGATCCCTGATACCTCTGTGAGCTCCCATAAATGATTGTTAAGGTTTTACAGACGTGAAAAAAATGGTTAAAATGGCTCTGAGCACTATAGGACTTAACATCCGAAGTTATCAGTCCCCAGACTTAGAACTACTTAAACCTAACTAACCTAAGGACAGCACACACATCCATGTCCGAGACAGGATTCTAACCTGCGATCGTAGCAGCAGTGCGGTTCCGGACTGAAGCGCCTAGAACTGCTCGGCCACAGCTTACACATGTGAGGTCTGTGACAACTTCATCCTACTCAATGACAATGCAAGACCCCATTGTAGTCTAGCAGTATCTCGTTATCTTCAAAGATGCAGCACCAACCAAATGCAATGGCCAACAGAGTCCCCAGACATGAATGCAATTGAGCGTGCACAAGACCTATTGAAGATGGCCATCGCACAGCGTCCGAATCTTCTGGACCTCACTGGTGCCACCTCATACCCAACATAAACTTTATAGTCTCACTCGGAGCATGCCTCACAGAGTGGAAGAACTCCTCTGTGTGCGGGGAGAGCATATGCACTACTAAAGACTGATAATCATTGTCATTGTCATCGTAATCGTAATCATCATCATCATCATCATCATCATCATCATCATGAGATAAAGATTTTCATTGTTTTTATTTTCAAGGAGAGAGCCTGTTTTGTTTTGTAATAATTTTTTGTAACTAACCAGAACTGTTCTTGTCTTCAGAAAGAATTTGTTTACTTTGTTAATAAGGTATTGCACAAACCTCAACGTGTGTACTATAAAAAGTCATTGTAGTAAACACTATGACATTCCAAACTTTTGTTAAAGTGTGTATGTCTCATCAGTGGAGATTCATTTATCAGTTCTGTTTAATGTATACCATGGAGGTTCCCTCTCACTAACAAATGTTCTACAGGATACGAGTCTATCCAGTGTATGGTCAACTATTTTTTTTAAACTTCTGCCATAGTTCCTCTACATGCTCCCACCCTGAGCTGAAAGTTTCGAGTTTCTCATTGAGACATGACACTACTAATTTTTATCTAGTTTACTGTACATATTTACCTTTCTATTTGTTTCAGTTGTCCTTTGTATTTTTGTACTTACTGTTGCCACAGCTGCGTCAAGGTCATTGATACCAGTTTTGATGTGGACATCCTCAAACAAGTCAGGCCTATTTGTTGCCATTTTATCCAATACATATCCATCACGAATGGAGTTCCTAACTATGTGTTCTACATAGTTTTCTGAGAAGTCATTTAGTAATGTTTCACACTATCTTTTATCATGCCCACTGCTAACAAAACTAATTTTTCTAATTAATTGTTGGATGGTTAAAGTCTCCACCCTGGATTATAGTAAGTTCCCGGTTACATCAGGAGGCGACTGAAGGACTATTATTTTATGACCATCCCTGACACTGAGTCTTGTCCAAATAATCTCACATGCAGCCTCAATTTGTATCTTAGCAGATTTGCGTTTCTTGTCCACTGCGACAAATACACCTATTTGCCTATCCTTTCAACATATGCTCAAATTGTCCCCAAAAATTTCACTGCTATAAATTTCAGGTTTCAACCTGCTTTCAATGACTAACGCAGCAGAATACTGTCAAATGATCTTTCATGAAACCCAAATAAATTTTGGTCATAAGTATAGGTTGTTAGTGGAACCAAAGCGAGTGTCCAATCCTTAGCGAATGAGATGGAATCTGAAATTGACGGTAGCAAATAAAAGCTGAAATACGTAACTCTGTTTTCAAATGTTCTTTTAGAATGAAAAACCCACGAGAATACCACAATTTAAGCCTTGTATTAGTGTCAGTGGTGTTCCAGATGAAGTCATCAAAATTGCACAAAGCTTCAGGGCCTAGTGGAATCGCTATCTGAATCTATATTGAATTTGCGGCAGTTAGCCCCTTCAACAAAAAAAACGTACCCAGTTCTTGGAAAAAAGCGCAGGTCCACCTGCCTACAAGAAGGGTAGTAGGAGTGATCCACAGAACTACTATCCAATATCCTTGAAATTAATTTGTTGAAGACTTTTAGAACATATTCTGAGTTTAAACATAATGAGGTATCATTGAACAGAATGACCTCCTCGATGCCAATGGGCACAGATCCCAAAAACATCAATCTAGCGAAACTCAACTCGCACTTTTCTCACATGACACACTGAAAGTTTTGTATCAAGGGAGTCAAGATAGATGCAGTATTGCTCAATTTGCGAAACGCATTTGACTCAGTACCACACCTACACTTACTGTCAGAAATATGACCATATGGGATATCAAAAAAAATACGTGACTGGATTGAGGCCTTTTGGTAGGGATGCGCGGCATGATATGTTGAATGGAGAAACAATGTCAGACGTAAAATTAACTTCAGGTGTGTCGAAGGGATTGGTGCCGAGACTAAGTGTTCATGTTGTATATTAATGACCTTACAGACAGTATTCATATTAGCCTCAGACTTTTTGTAGATGACGCAGTTATATATAATGAAGTACTATCTGAAAGAAACTGCATAAATATTCAGTCAAATCTTGATAAGATTACAAAATGGCGCAAAGATTGGTAAGCTGCTTTAAATGTCCAGAAACGTAAAACTCTGAACTTCACAAGACAAAAAATTGTAGTATCTTGTGACTATAATATCAACGAGACAATTTTGGAATCAACCAACTCAATACAAATACCTGGGTGCAACACTTTGCAGGGACACAAAAAGGAATGACCACAGAGGCTCAGCTGTAGGTAAAGTAGGTGGTAGACTTCGGTTCATTGGCAGAATACTGGAGAAGCACAATAAGGAGACTGCTTACAAATTATGCCCACGACCTGTTCTGGAATACTGCTAAAGTTTGTGGGATCCGTACAAAATAGAACCTAGAAGGGATACTGAATGTACACAGAGGACAGCACGAATCGTCACATGCTTCTAATCTGTGGCACAGTGTCACAGATGTAGTGAAGGAACTGAACTTAAAGACTGAAGACTCTTTAAAATTTCAAGAACCGGCTTTAAATGATGATTCTAGGGATATACTACAACCCCTTATCTATTGCTCACATAGAGGTGATGAAGATAGGATCAGTATAATTACTGCATGAACAAAGGCATTCAAACAATCATTCTTCCCGTGCTCCTCGTGTGAACAAAATGGGAAGAAACCCAAATAACTGGTACAGTGGGATGTACCCTATGCCTTGTGCCTCATGGTGGTTTGCATAGTATAGATGTAGATGTGGATGAAAATAGTGCAACAAAACACAGACAGTGACAGCAAAGCACAGATCATCAACAAAGCAGATGGCAACGCAATCAACACCAGTGAATGGTAAGCTGCACAGGTGGCTATGAACATCTGCAGTTCACTATGTCACGAAGTCTCTTGACTGCTGCCAATCTGAATTAAAATCAGAACTAGGGAGTCCGTATGCCAAGTTGTAGTTACCACATAGCATGAACCCATAGAGTAAACAAAAAATCCAAAAATTTCATACGCTTTTCATATACACTCTGCAACGTGAAAATTTCATTCTGTAAACACTCCACAAGCTGTGACTAAGTCATGTCTCCGCAATAGCTGCTCTCCAAGAGGCTTGCAAGTTTTGCAGAACTTCTGTGAAGTTTGGAACATAACAGAGGAGGTACCAGAAAAAGGAAAGCTGTGAGGACAGCTTGAGAGTCGTGTTTGGGTAGCTCAGTAAGTAGAACACTTGCCCACAAAAGGCAAAGACCCTGAGAAACGAGTCTCTACCTGGCACACAGTTTTAAGGTGCCAGCAAGTTTCACTTTGCCACATGACCATGAGCTCAACCCATATCTGCACATGTTGCACAATATCCAGGGATCAGCACAGTTGGTTACAAGCAGCTTCTAGTCATATGACAGCTTTTGATATCACTAAAAAGCTAGCACTGATATGTTCAAAGTTTCCAGGTAAGGTACCTATGAAGACCTCTTCCATAGTTTTGACAGCACTTGATTCTTGGCATTGAAAGTGTTTGTTCCTATGATTTCTGCATCTGTAGTGGAGCTGTTTGGCAACATTACGGTGTTATAGCATATTAAAGCACTTTCCTGCACTAATTTCATATTGTTTACAAAACAATATTTCCCCCGCCAGTGCTGAAGAACTTCTCTCCAAAATCATGAACAAAACTGCTCAACGTCATGCTGTTGGAGCACTCCACTTTCAGCTTGTTGAACCAGACTGATTCCCTGCGAGAGGCCTGCATGGGGGTCTTCCACACATTCATAGTCTCCTTAAGGGCACGCAGTTTCTTGTGCATACTGAGATTATGCCATTCCATCTCCCAAAGCAGGAAAACCTTGATGCGTAATAATGATCAAAGGTCAGTTACAGGGATGCCGATCTCCAGAAGTTGTTTCCGTGTAGCCTGTTTGGCCAGCCTGTTGGCAAGGTCATTTCCTCGGATTCTGACGTGACCTGGTGTCCACAGAAACACCACAGAACAGCTGGACCATTCCAGGGCATAGACGGACCCCTGGATGGTCACTACCAAATGTTGGCGTCGATAACTTGTAGGATGCTCAAGGAGTCTGTACAGAGAAGAAACTACTCGCCAAGGCATGAGCTGATGCACTCAAGAGCACAAGAAATGGCAGTCAGCTCTGGGGGAATTATGGGAGGCACCAACTTTGACACATGAAGTACACAGTGATTGGAAATTTTGGATAAAAATCGGGAGCGGGTCCCCAAGACCCACTCATATAATGTAGCAAGGATAATATGTTGCCAGGTCGTGTCATACGCTTTTCGTAAATAAAAAAAGGCGGCAACCAGGTGTTGGCATCTGGAAAAGGCTGTTCGGATGGCAGACTCGAGGGAAACTAGATTATCAATGGTGGAGTGACCATGGAGGAAACTGCCCTGGCATGGAGCCAGTAGGCCACCTGACTCCAGGACCCAACACAACTGCTGACTTACCATACATTCTAACAGCTTACAAAGAACATTGGTGAGGCTGATCCACATCAAGCAGGTTTTTACAGGGTTTGAGCACTAGAATGATGGTGCTCTACTGCCACTGCGATGGAAAGACACTATGGCACCACATCCGTCTCCCAAAGCCAGAAAACCCTGCGGTGTAAGACAGAACGCAGGTCAGCTTCGGAGGTGCCTATCTCCAAAAGCGTTTTCGCGTCGCCTGTTTGGCCAGCCTGTCGGCAAGTTCCTTGACAGGGATTCCGACATGACCTGGGGTCCACACAAACACCATGGAATGGCGGGACTGTTTCAAGGCATAGATGGACTCCTGAATGGACGCTACCAGAGGGTGGCAAGTGTAGCACTGGTCAATAGCTTGTAGGCTGCTCAATTAGTCAGTACACAGGAGAAATGGCTCGCCAGGGCACGAGCGGATGTGCTAAGCAGCACGAGATATGGCCTTCAGCTCTGCAGTGACAACACTGGAGCCAACTGGCAAGGAGTGCTGCTGAATATGTCCTCCATGAACATATGCGAAGACTATGTGACCATCAGCCAATGAGTCGTTGGTGTAAACCACTTCAGAGCCCCGGAACAAGTCAAGAATCGAAAGAAAGTGATAGCATAGAGCCACAGGGTTAACGGAGTCCTTAGGGCCATGCAAAAGGTCCAGACGAAGCTGCGGCTGAGGCATACACCATGGAGGAGTACATGAACCTTCCCTTTAGGGAAGGAGTCCAGTTCAGAAAGAAGGGACCGCATGTGAACCGCAATCATTAGCCCCGATCTGGGCCGCCGATGAGGGAGATGGACTGCCACGGACAGGAAAAGGAGACGGTAATTCGGATGTTCACTATGAATCTGTGCTTTGTAACTGGCAAGCAGTTGCTCATGTCTGATCTGCAGTGGAGGGACAGCTGCCTCCACCAGGACACTGGTCACCAGACTCGTCCTAAAACCTCCTGTTGCTAATCGAACCCCACAGTGGTGCACAGGGTCGAGTAAATACAATGCTGAAGGCACTGCCGAGCCATAAACCACACTCCCATAGTCAATTCGGGATTGAACAAGGGCTATGTAGAGCTGCATCAGCGTACAGAGATCTGCACCCCAATTGGTGTTGCTAGCACTTCTGCTTAAGCTGACGAAGATGAGGGAGTCAAAGTCAACTGAGCGTCGAAAACCAGTCCTAGGAATTGGTATGTCTCCACTATAGTGAATGGATCATCATTCCAAGGTTAAGTGCAGGTCCTGGATGAACGGTACGATGCCGACAAGTGCATGACACACGGCTTTGAGGGTGAAAACTAGAAGCCGTGGGCTAGAGCCCATGACTGCATCTTGTGGATGGCTCCCTGGGGGTGCCGCTCTGCAACAACAGTACTGGAGCAGCAGTATGAAATGCAGAAGTCGTCTGCATACATAGAAGGCGAGACGGAGGGCCCGACAGCTGCTGCAAGACTGTTAATGGCCACTAAAAATAGAGAGGCACTCAATACAGAGCCCTGCGGGTCTCCATTCTCCTGGATATGGATGGAACTATGAGAGTCACCTACTTGGACACAGAAAGTACGGAGCAACAGGAAGTTCGGATAAAAATCTGAAGTGGCCCCCGGAGACCACATCATACAATGTGGCAAGGATATGATGTCGCCAAGTCGTGTTGTATGCTTTAAGTAAGTCAAAAAAGATGGCAATCAGGTGTTGCTGTCTGGAAAAGGCTGCTCGGATAGCAGACTCGACAGGCACAAGAGCATCAGTGGTAGAGCGACCCTGGCGGAAGCCGCCCTAACATGGAGCCAGCAAGCCACATTGACTCCAGGATCCAACCCAACCGCCGACATACAATACGTTCCAGCAACTTACAAAGAATGTTGGTGAGGCTGATGGGCCAGTAGCTATCAACATTAAGCGGGTTTTTACCAGGTTTGAGCACCGGAATGATGGTGCCCTCCCACCACTGCAATGGAAAGACACCACTGCACCAGATCCGGTTGAATATGATGAAAAGATGTCACTTGTAGTCAGATTAGAGATGTTTAATCATCTGGCTGTGGATGCAATCAGGCCCAGGAGCTGTGTCGGGCAATGTGCAAGGGCACTGAGGAGCTACCACTCTGTAAATGGGACGTTATAGGATTCACTGCACTGCTTAGTGAATGAGAGGACGTTCCCTTCCAGCCGCCATTTGAGTGTGTGAAAGGCTGGGGGGTTATTCTCAGACACAGAGGCTCAAGCAAAGTGCTCGGCAATCGCATTTGTGTCGGTACATAACTAGTCATTTATGGTAACACCGGGGAAAGTTGTTGGGGCCTGGTACCCGAAAAGACGTTTGATCTATGCCCAGACTTGGGCAGGTGACATGTGGCACCCAATGGTGGAGACATATCTCACCCAACACTCCTCCTTCCGTTGTTTGATAGGGTAATGAACACGGGCACGGAGCCATTTAAAAGCTATGAGGTGCTCCAGGAAAGGGTGCTGCTTATGCCACTGTAGAGCTCGTCGACGCTCCTTAATTGCTTCAGCGACTTTCGGTGACCACTAAGGGACTGCCTTATGCCTCAGGCACCCTAAAGAGCGAGGGATCGCGTTTTCTCCGCAGAAACAATTGTGCTAGTCACCTGTTCAACCATCACATCAATGTTACCGTGTGGGGGAGATTCAGCGGTGACAGCAGAGGTGAAAGTTCCCCAATCTGCCTTGTTCAAAGACCATCTGGACAGGCGTCAGTGTGCCTGATGCTGGGGCAGTGACAGGAAGATAGGGCAGCGGTCACTACCACACAGGTCGTCATGTGCTCTCCAGTGGACAGATGGGAGAAGTCCTAGGCTGTAGACTGATAAATCAATGGCCGAGTAACTACCATGAGCCACACTGAAATGTGTGGTGGCCCCAGTATTTAAGAGGCAGGGGTCGATTTGCGACAGTAATGTTTCGACATCTCTGCCTCAGCCAGTAGGCATGGTACCACCCCACAAGGGGTTATGAGCATTAAAATCTCCCAGAAGTAGGAAAGGTTTAGGGAGTTGATCAATCGTTCAGGGGTACTGCACCATCTGGAGGAAGATATACATTCCAGAGAGTTATTTCCTGTGTCGTCCTTATCCTGAGAGCCACAGCTTCAAGAGGGGTTTGAAGGGGCACATGTCCACTATAGACCAAGTTTAGGACATAGACACAAACTCCACCTGACACTCATTTATAGTCGCTGCGGTTCCTGTAATATGCCTTACAGCCGCAGAGGGCAGGGGACCGTATTGCTGGGAACCAGGTTTCCTGGAAGGCAATGCAGATAGGAGGTGTAAAGCTTAACAGTTGCCGTAGCTCAGCCAGGCGGTGGAAAAAACCGCTGCAATTCCACTGGAGGACGACATCTTGAGACTGGGAATGCATGGAACATTCAATGAGGCAGTTTATGCCTCAGTCATCTGCTGCCACCGATTTATTGCCTGAGCAGTCTACATGCATTGTGTCTAAGCGTTTGGCGAGATCTAGGTCCTCAGGTGACGTCAAAATCTCCACACCCCATCCTCAGCTGCAGAGCTTGTAGGTAGCAGTGGTGTGGGTGCCACCACAATTTCCTTGGTCTTAGGGGTTTTCTTTTTGGATTTCTCTCGCTGCTGCTTGGGTTTGCCTGGCTGGGAGGACTTCACTGGCTCAGTCTCCAGGACTGAGGATGAGCATGAAGCCCTACGACCAGCTGCTTTTGGGCTCTTCAGCCACTGGCGGGTATCATCTTTCCCACTACAAGGAACCTGGGAAGGGAGTGACCTAAGGGACCCCTTCCTAGCGAGAGAAGCCAAAGAAGATTTAAGCTTCTCCGGCTTAGAAGTGGGGACGGGCGACACCAAAGGTTTGGGGGGGGGGGGGGGGGGGGGTGTTGCTCCCGAAGTAGGTGGTGCAGGAGCAACAGTGAGGGAAATACCCCCCACCATCAAGGGGGCAGGTGTGTAGTCTTCCGCCTCTGAGAGGTGACCTGGGTTGGCGGAGCTGTTGTTGTTGTTGTGGTCTTCAGTCCTGAGACTGGTTTGATGCAGCTCTCCATGATACTCTATCCTTTGCAAGCTTCATCTCCCAGTACCTACTGCAACCTACATCCTTCTGAATCTGTTTAGTGTATTCATCTCATGGTCTCCTTCTAAGATTTTTACCCTCCACGCTGCCCTCCAATACTAAATTGATGCCTCAGAACCTGTCCTACCAACCGATCCCTTCTTCTAGTTAAGTTGTGCCACAAACTTCTTTTCTCCCCAATCCTATTCAGTACCTCATTAATTATGCGATCTACCCATCTAATCTTCAGCATTCTTCTGTAGCACCACATTTCAAAAGCTTCTATTCTCTTCTTGTTCAAACTAGTTATCGTCCATGTTTCACTTCCATACATGGCTACGCTCCATACAAATACTTTCAGAAACGACTTCCTGACACTTAAATGTATACTCGATGTTAACAAATTTCTCTTCTTCAGAAACACTTTCCTTGCCATTGCCTGTCTACATTTGATATCCTCTCCACTTCGACCATCATCAGTTATTTTGCTCCCCAAATAGCAAAACTCCTATACTTACTCATTTCCTAATCTAATTCCCTCAGCATCACCCGATTTAATTCGACTACATTCCGTTATCCTCGTTTTGCTTTTGTTGATGTTCATCTTACACCCTTCTTGCATGACACTGTCCATTCCGTTCAACTGCTCTTCCAAGTCCTTTGCTGTCTCTGGCGGAATTATAATGTCATTGGCGAACCTCAAATTCTTATTTCTTCTCCATGGATTTTAATACCTACTCCGAATTTTTCTTTTTTTCCTTCACTGCTTGCTCAATATACATTTTGAATAACATCGGGGAGAGGCTACAACCCTGTCTCACTCCCTTCCCAACCACTGCTTCCCTTTCATGTCCCACGACTCTTATAACTGCCATCTGGTTTCTGTACAAATTGTAAATAGCCTTTCGCTCCCTGTATTTTACCCCTGCCACCTGCAGAATTTGAAAGAGAGTATTCCAGTCAACATAGTCAGAAGCTTTCTCTAAGTGTACAAATGCTAGAAACGTAGGTTTGCCTTTCCTTAATCTAGCTTCTAAGATAAGTCAGTATTGCCTCACGTGTTCCAACATTTCTACGGAATCCAAACTGATCTTCCCCAAGGTCAGCTTCTACCAGTTTTTCCATTTGTCTGTAGAGAATACGGGTTAGTATTTTGCATCCGTGACTTATTAAACTGATTGTTCGGTAATTTTCACATTAGGAGCTGATGGTGCCAGAAATGTTGTAGCAGCGGCATTAGACGGTCATATGTACAGGATGCATGCGTTCCAGGAGACACCGGCATATGACATACCTCGGAAAGTGTCCACGACCAAATAGTTGAATTGCAGGTTGTGAAATAACGCCTCCCATGACTCAGTAGAAATAATTAATTATTTATGTCAAAGGAAAGATATGTTTTGCATTAACTAAAGCGATCATGTAATGCTGATTGAGTGTTAATGCCAAGCTTACTGTGATCAGCACAGCAATAACATCTCTGTTATTGCTATAAATTACGATGCGTGACCGATTTTGCGCTCCCTATTGTTCTAGCACTTTTCTGTTAGCCTCTCGAACTAACAGATTCTATTTTGTCAGACATTTTAGCTCTAGTGAACTCTATTTCTTAATACTATAATTATTATTTATGTTTTACGACTTCTTATTAATCGCAATTACTGCTATATTATTGCTTCTCACAGTGATTTCCTCTGCTGATGAGCATTCTAATTTCTAAACAGGAAATATTAAACTTTATTAACGATAACTAATGTTTGCCGTCAGTTGGCAAATTCCACTGTGTTTTCTTTGCAGAAGATGTCTACCATGAAACAATTTTTCTAAATAATAACCTGAATTATTGTAAAAAAAAAAAGCTGCAGGGGTGGGGGTATTTAGTAGTAAGATTTCCAGAGTCTCAGATACTCTTATATTTCATCATAAGTCAACCCCACTTCTGGACACTAATAATAAAAAAAAAAAAAAAACATTTCTTTGCGAAGTTTTAACCTGCTCTTTAAAAGCTAGCTATCATAAAACCAAAAACGATATATTTACCACTGAATGACTGCTTCCAGAACTTCGCTATAGAAACTACAAAAGGTAAATTTCATGTTGCTAACTTAACTTTATAAAAGTTACTATTTACTGTCAATAGAAGTTACCTCAATTATAAAATATTCTCTCTATTTAACAAGATTTAACATTCATTCAAGTAATATAAATAGTCATATTTTAAGGTGGAGATGGAAAGCCATGACAAGAGGTCCAGGAGATTGAATCTAAGGGCACTATGGATAATACATACACCACGTAAGGCATCCTTCCCCATATGGCCCGCACTTCTGTAGAATTTGGAAAGTGGCAAGTCGAACCATAAAATAGGACCTGAAGTTATAGGGCCGAAAAGTGAGACACTCCTTTTAGTCGCCTCTTACGACAGGTAGGGATACCTCGGGCTTACTCTAACCCCCGGACCCACTGGAGGGGGGGGGGGGGGTCATGTTTGTTTTCACAAAGTGTGTAACACTGCATCATGAAATACAATAAGGACTTACTAACAATACTTATGCGACAAATGCATATGAACAGAACCTATGTTGATCTCTGCACACTGTTCTGCATGTTAGAGAGGAAACTGATTCTTAGTCATACTGTATGGTAGCTTTAGCATTCTTCCGGGATGTTGTGTGGCTTGTGGACTGCTCAACTTCACAGCTATCAGAGCCTGTATAAATTCCCAAACTTTACACAGTCCAATCTCGCCACTTTCATGAATGATGATGACAACAGAAACACCCAGTCCCTGGGCAGAGAAAATCCCCAACCCGGTCAGGAATCGGACCTGGGACCCTGCGATCCAGAGGCAGCAACGCTAGCCACTAGAACCACAAGTAGTGGACAGCATTCTTCTGTAATAGACAACTCTCCCTCCCATAAGCAGTGCTTGCTTTTCAGTTTATAGGTTGTTTGTACCTCCCCAGCATCTTCTCTCAAGTACTGTCATGTGAGCAGATTAATTAACTTTAAAGAGCTCATGTTTACACTATATGATCAAAAGTATCCAGACACCTCCAAAAACATACATTTTTCATATTATGTGCATCGTGCTGCCACCTACTGCCAGGTACTCAATATCAGCGACCTCAGTAATCATTAGACATCCTGAGAGAGCAGAATGGGGCACTCCGCGGAACTCACCAACATCAAACATAGTCAGGTGATTGGGTATCACCTGATTCATATGTCTGTACGCAAGATTTCCACACTCTTAAACATCCCCAGGTCCTCTGTTTCTGTTGTGACAGTGAAGTGGAAACGTGAAGGGACTCATGCAGCACTAAAGTGTACAGGTTGACTTCGTATGTTGACTGACAGAGACTGTCAACAGTTGAAGAGGGTCGTAATGTATAATAGGCAGACATCTATCCAGACCATCACACAGGAATTCTAAACTGCATCATGATCCACTGCAAGTACTATGACAGTTAGGCGGGAGGTGACGAAACTTTGATTTCATAGTCGAGCTGCTGCTCATAAGCCACACATCATGCCGGTAAATGCCAAACGACACCTCTCTTGGTGTAAGGAGCATAAAGATTGGATGATTAAACAGTAGAAAATGCTATGTGGGGTTACAATCTGATGGCAGGGTGTGGGTATGGCAAATGTCCGGTGAATGTCATCTGCCAGCGAGTGTAGTGCCAACAATAAAACTCTGAAGCGGTGATGTTATGGTGTGGTGTGGTGTGCTTGTGTCTTTCATGTAGGGAGCTCGCATCTGTTGTTGTTTTGTGTGACATCATCACAGCACAGGCCTACACTGATGTTTTAAGCACTTTCTTGCTTCCCACTGTTGAAGAACAATTCGGGGATGGCGATTGCATCTTTCAAAACATCGAGCACTTGTTCATAATGCACAACCTGTGGCAGAGTGGTTACATGACAATAACATCCCTGTAATGTACTGGCTTGCACACAGTCCAGACCTGAATCCTACAGAATACCTTGGGTATGTTTTGGGATGCCAACTTCGTGCCAGGCCTCACTGACTGACATCGATACCTCTCCTCAGCGTAGCATTCCGTGAAGAATGGGCTGCCATTCCCCAAGAAACCCTCCAGCATTTGATTGAACGTATGCCTGCGAGAGTGGAGGCTGTCATCTGTCATAAGGCTAAGGGTGGGCCAACACCATACTGAACTCGAGCATTACCGATGGAGGGCGTCACGAAATTTTAAGTCATTTTCAGACAGGTGCCCGGATACTTTTTATCACATAGTGTATATGGTGCACTTATTTTCAATTTATTAAATGAGCATGCATTTGCTGCTGTTAAGTGAGCTCCTATCTTCAATAGGTTCTTATGAACAATGGTGAGAAGTCTATAATATTTAAGTGTGACGATGTCAGTGACCTTTGTGGTGTTGTTGGAAAAGGGACTGGATTTGTAAATGTGGTACAATGATGGCATCTTTCGTTGACAGCGTATTGTGGAGCCACGTAAGTAGCATGTAGTCGCTTGGTGGTGAACTTCTGAATGACAGGAAGTTATTGCATTTCTCTCACCATTAACTGTGTTATTGGTAGACTGCATAAATCTCTTCCATTCAGGAATTGCCGGCACTTTTAGAATAAGCTAAACTCGGTGGAACTATTTGCCACACATCCACAGAATATCTTCCAAGATGGGTGTGACTATCTCTGATCGTATGGGACCGATCATGTTCACATTTAAAATAGGAATCTGCTGTAACACATTGATTGACATATGCTAAATATCTTAAGTTCTAGAACACCTAGGTGACCTACTTCTGCTGCAGAGGGAGACAACTTAAGCCTCTGGGCCCCTCCAGATGTTTGGAGAGCCGAGACTGGGGTGACGCATTTGATACCATCCATGCTGTGAAAAGTATTCCACTCAGTGGTAACTGGTACAGCAAAATTGACATGTCGAATACATACTGACAATATGTTTGTTACAGTTGGGACAGACTCTTCACAGCAGTAGATTGCTGACAGCTCCAGCTGATGAATCTTTTTACACAATAGCTCATTTAGCAACTGCAGACAAGTGCTGATTTAATAAAATGAAAATAATTCCACTACATAAACATAACACAAGCTCAGTGAAATAATTTTGTCTACACACATAAAGAACTAGACAAGAAATGCAGGGGAGGTATAGTTTGTGCAAAATGAAAAACACTCGTGGTGCGTGCAGTTGCCTTCCTTCAGAAGACCACTACAGCTGTGGTACAGGATGACTAAGAGTCAATTTCCCCTCTAGCAGTGTAGAATAGTACTTAGAGATTTACAATTCTATTCATAAGTGTTAATATTGGTGCACACATTTAACATTTGTTCTTAACTCTTTTCATTTAAAGGTAAACAGTAACTTCATACCATTAAAACAGTAGTCTTAATAACCTACACTTTTCCCATCACCTGTAACCCGGAAATGTTAGTCCTAAAGAAAAAAAAAATTGGGCTTTTTTATAGGAAATTTTATGTAGTTTAATTTTATATTGGTAAACATTTTCACTAGAAGCCGTGATTTTCAAATTATTTAAAAAACTTTAAAAGCTCCCCCTCCCACGCCCATTGGTAGGGACTTTTTACTATGTTGTTCTTGTCATTCCCTCTTACCTACATACAAAAATTTGCAACTAACCCCCCCCCCCCCCCAAGTCAACCTTTTTTTGTCTTTGTTGATGGGCAACCAAATGTTTTCAGCTCTGTGTTCACCAATAATAATATCCACTTTCAGCTAGGCATATTTTCAAACAAGTAGGGACCCAACACGCCCAATTAAAAAACTGCACACCACGCAGTTACTTTTGGTCTATGAAGTGGACATCTCTGAGGTTATTTTCGACCTATATCTGAAATTTCGTTTCTTTACTGCACCTTAAAGATGAAAATTGGCTTTGTCAGTAAAGAGATGGCACTTTAAGTGCACATTTTGAATAATATCCTGGCACATTCTCTGCCCTACTGTAGCCTAATTTTCCTGTCCTGATGCAGTGTGAGGGCGACCAGGAGTTGTCCTTTTCAAAGCAGAACTTGTTTCTCTGAAATTCTGAATCCCTGTGTTAATCATTTTCTTATCAGAAAGGGGTCATGTTGACCAAGACTAAAGTGGACACAAAAACATCACTGTGTTGCTATCAACAATTTTTCCATTTCTAATGAACTCCTCAACTACATGCATACATACGACAATCACCAGACCATGCCACACATGACACTAAAAATGACACATAAACAGCTGATGACAGACGTTCTCCCACCACTCTGCACTATTTCCTGACAGCTGTGTGGTTTCAGAATCAAAATTTTCAACACATTATTTCAGTACACAGTCAACTTCAGACCTACAATGACACAGGCCAACAATGGAAAAACTTTTTTGCTGAAAATACCTTAGTCTTACATTTTCAGGGAAGGAAATCCAAATATGATACTCAAAAAACTGTATCCCCCCCCCTCCTCATTTCTTCACATTTTACAATTAAATTTATTAAATTTAGCAATTTTTTAAAGAATTTAACAGCTTTTATATAGTTAAAACAATTTAAAAAGGAGGTTAATGAATGTAGATGATGTTGGTATTACTGCTGAAAAACATTTGCTGGCAAAAAAGGTTGATTCTATTTTTGTGTTCACTGTCAACCTAACCTCACATGTACATGTGCTCTGTACAATGTCTAATCATAGTTCTAAAAACTCTGCTGACAGTTTTTGTTATATTTGTGGTGAATTTGTGATTAAAAAACACCAAAGAAAGATTACAGACTTTGTGAAAAAGGTTTATCTATTATACGTTGGATCTAAACTTGGTAATGAAGATAAATCTTGGGCGCCACATAAGGTATGTTACGTGTGTGTTGAAGATCTGAGAAAATGGAGCAAATAGGAGGAAAAATGCCTTTAGATTTGCTGTTCCTATGATATGGAGGGAGCCAAGAAATCATTCCGATGATTGCTACTTTTGCAGTGTTGATATTACTGGTCATAATTCGAAAAGCAAGGTGGTCATAAGCTATCCTAACCTTCCATCTGCCATCTGACGACCAGCAGTGCATGGTGTATATTTGACTGTTCCTGAACCACCAGATGATTTAAATTCTATTCCAACAGAATTATTTTCTGATGTACAATGTGATTTATATGAACCAGATGATGATGAATGCCATTGTAATTCAGAAAGTCTAGAGCCCAAATTGTTTACTCAGACCAAGCTTAACGATTTTGATAGCGATCTGGGCTTAACGAAAGAAAAAGCTGAATTGCTTGGCTCTAGATTAAAAGAAAAGAACTTATTGGCAGCTGGAACCATCATATATATGTATAGAAAGAGAAAGCATCAATTTTTCAAGCTTTTTCAACATAAGGTGATTTAGTGTACTGTTCAGACATTCCCCATCTGATGAACCAGTTTGGTATTCAATACAAAAAGGAAGAGTGGAGGTTGTTTATTGATTCATCCAAAACTAGTTTAAAGACTTTTTTATTACACAATGGTAACATGTATGCATCTATAGCTGTTGAACATTCTGTACATATGAAAGAAAGCTATGAAAACCTAGAAATAGTGCAAAATAAAATAGGCTATTCTGCTCATGGTTGGATGGTATGTGGCGATCTAAAAGTAACATCCATGCTCCTTAGTCAGCAAGGTGGCTTTACCAAATTTCCATGTTTCTTGTGTGAATGGGAGAGCAGGGCTAGGAATCAACACTGGTGCAGAAAGAACAGCCTGTGAGGAAGTCTTTAAAACCTGGTGAGAAAAACATTCTATGCCAAAACCTTGTAGATCCAAAAAATGTACTCCTAACATCTCTACATATATAGTTAGGCCTAATGAAACAGTTTGAAAGGCTTTGCATAAAGATGGACCATGCTTTAAGTATCCCTGCCAAAAGTTTCCACACCTTTCAGAAGCTAAACTAAAAGAAGGCGTCTTTGTCGGACCTGACATTAGAAAATTGATGTTTGATGTTAACTTTGAATCCACAATGACCTTAAATGAGAAAGAAGCATGGGTATCATTCCAGTAAGTCATTACAAAGTTCTTAGGACATGAAAAATACCCAGAATAGGTTTCTATTATAGCTTCAATGTTAAAGAAGTTTAAAACTTTAGGATGTTTAATGAGCCTGAAAGTTCACTTTTTGAACAGTCACTTTGATTACTTCTCGGACAATATGGGAGATGTTAGTGAGGAGCAAGGAGAGTGTTTTCACCAGGACATTTAAGTGATAGAAAAATGCTGGAACACCAACATGATGGGGGACTACTGTTGGTCACTTCACCGAGAAGTTATGCAAGTGACTCATCGTAGAAAAAGCTACACAAGAAGCTTCAAAGAAAAAAGAGAAAGAAAATACAAACCAATTCCAGCTGACAAGTGAAACCTCTATTAACACATATCATTGTTTTAAGTAGCTTACTGTAAATACAAACCATGCTTATGTTGTAACAAAGTGTTTCACAAATTTCCCCATTTACCGTGTATCATAGGATTTTTATGCTATGTAATAAAAAGCATATTGCTCGAAAACTATGGGTGATACAAAAAAAACTAAGGCTAGATTTGGATTCAGCTCATAAAAATCTACAGAGATCAGCTATCAAAGGAAAACAAGTTTTCCAAAAAAATTTTTCATTTGCCTGTGTGACTAATAACAGCTACATTTTAACTTAACTGTTGATATAGCTTGAATAAAATAACTTTGTGATTGATAGGCTGCAGTGCCAGGGGAAAGGTGAAGGGGAGATGACAGCACTGCTGGGCAGTGGGTATGCAGCCAGCCCCATTTGACAAGGCTCTGCTTGTACCTACAGAATGGCAACACAGCCGAGCACGTGGTGCTTAAGAAAAAACAATTGGCCTGCAGCTGGCCTCTACCACAACTTTCTTATATGTCCATCACAAATGTAGTTTCATCTGAGTATACCAGCAAGAAACTGGAAAACTCCGCCAATTCAAAATTAAATTAAAAATATAACTTGGTAGACACCCTTTCTATGGGTTATCTGAATATTTAGATTCAGGTACTGGAAAGTACGCTTAGTTAAAACAAGTAGTTATATTCACTGTAAAGCACCATAAATTGGTAGCAATGTACAGTAAACAAGACTCAGTATTTACAGACGTATGTCGATGTTCTCTTTGGGAAATACCATTGCAACGAAGTTAATTCACTACTAATAGCACATAAACAGCAGCCCCCTAGTGTAACTCAGAAAGCAGCAACCGTTTTTTTGAAAGTAGCAGCTTAGTTTAAAATTTAATCAACTGAATTTAAATGAGATAAGCACAAAGAGCATCAAGCAGTATAGTGATTGTTTACTGCTAATACAGCATAGAGATTATTTGTCTGCTTTTTGTTTTGTCTCTTGTTAATAAATAACGTGACTTATTTCACATCCCTACAGGCTCTCCTTCTTAATGGGGCCTATGGAACACAATGTATTGTTGTATGGATGGTTGACTGACTGCAAACCGTGTCCTATGAGTCTTCCCTGGCAGCATGTCTCACTAAAGACTTCAGCTTTCAAGCCGCGTCAATTAAAAAAAATTCGAGCTTTCGATGGCTATTTCCACCATTGTCATCATCAGGAGTAAAACCACATACTGTTAGCGCTGGCATGTTTTTCCACTTATATGGGCACAATTGCAGCCTCTGGCACCAATCGGAGAGGGCCAGAATGATGAAGGTGGAGAAGGAGAGTTGGGCATCTCATAGCAGAACCGAACGAAGTCAGGTGGCACGATGGACTGGTGCCTCACTTGAAACTGCCACTACCGCCTCCCTACAAACGTCAAGCATCCGCCATTGCTTTTTTTCGACATCCAAAGACCGCCCGCACACCCTACTAAGTTTGTACCACTGCTCTCTGTTAAAATTGCTGTGGCTCTTTCTAATCTCAGCCAACTACTTTATAACGGAATCCCAACGTGTTGCTGCATGAGCCAGGACTCTCATGTTTTCAAACTGTATTTTGTGTCCGTTTTCCGGGCAATGCTGAGTTATGGCTGACTTGTCAAGCTCTCTTCATTTAATATGTCACTTGTGCTCGCTACAATGCTCTGTAACGGTGCGAATTGTCTAACCTATAAAGATGCTGCCACATTCGCAAAGGACACAATAAACACTGGGAACACGAAGAGCTGTGTTGTCTGTAACAGAGCACAGCATCTCTTATCTTGAGAGTGGGACAGAGCAAGGGTCTCAGTCCATGTCTCTGCAGCACATGTCCTAACTTCCTGCTTGTTGCTTCACAGTATTGCAGGAAAGCAATCAGCTTGGCCTCTTCTGCCAATTCACAAGGACTCCTCCTTCAGTGGCACCATAAAGTGTTTGCAAAATCCCCCTTGTTGTAGCCTTAGCCATCAATAGCTCAAAAATTTTATTTGAATCGATGCAGCCTGAAAATCGAGATTTTAATCAGTCACGCCACTGCGAAAGACTCTGAGGACACACATCTTTCCTCTACGGTGAGGACATAATGCACAGCAAGAGACTGCCGGAAAAATTACGGAAAAGGAAATCACATTTGCTAAGTTCTTTAGTCTTTAACATTTTTGCAACACTACTTGGATAAGGCAGTGACTTCACGTTTTGCTGTAGTTATGTACCACATTCGAACTACTGCAGTGGACAGAAGTTTGAAGAGGACAAGTCAAACCATAGTGAGACAGTGGACGGTGATCTTAATGCCGGAAACCTATTTGACTGATCAATTTTTGTCATCAACTTTGTCGCCATTCAACTGCAAGTGGGTGCATAGCCACAGCAGCACAACAGCATGTCAGTTTATGCAAAACATCTAAGCAATGTAACAAGTTTGACCACTTAACTCACGGAGGACCTGACGTGGAGAATAATGAGGCCTATAGAATAGTTGTTAATCTCTCCAACCAAGAACTGGATGACGACTCCATGGCAGAACTGAGTAAAAGCCTAACTTTTCACCAGTCCTGCCATGTCTGCCAACTTCGGATAACGTTAGTTGAACAGAGCAGAGAATTTGGTATCTCTTGTATGATGCAGCTAAAGATGTCAGACTAACCACCAGCTGTGTATTGGCAAAAGCTAAGCAACCGAAATCTAATATGAGCCACGAGAAACGATGTGGCTGATGTATATTGCACGAGAGCAAGGACTTTGCTGTCTTGCCAGCCAACGAAAGAAATGCTACTGTGGTTCTGAACACTGAAAACTACCACATGAAGGTGCTACATTTATTAGATGATGATGCATACCAGAAGCATCTTGAAAGAAGTGCATAAGGCGGGGAAGAGTTGTGTAAACCAACACTATAGATGACCACCAATAAAATGTGGATTCCACTATGTTTGTTATTGTCAGTTATTACTCACTGTGTTACGTCTATTATTTTACAGGTATTGTGTGATTTTTCTTTCAAGAAATATACGAGTATGTACCCTACAAACTGCCAGTGTCTATCGCAATTTTCTTCTTATCATCCATACTTTCTAATACATAAACTACTTTAGAGGTGCCAAAATGTACTAGAATAAATAAAATGCCTATAAAATGCCACACTGTACACTGTATTTGTGGTGAGACAGTCGCAATTCCTGAAACTCATCGCCTATGGCCTCTAGCCTGTCGAGGAACACCACTGTCCCAAGGTCCATAATCTGCCGCATTATGTCACACAAAAACAGAACCAGCCTGCAGGTAGATCAGTTGACACTAGATTCAATGGGCAGGGCTTACCCGTTGGGAAACGACGGGCTTCAGATCAGCAGAAATGGCCTACAGTTTTGGAGTATTGTGGAAGTCCACTCGCGTGGCCAGCTATTCGTGTGTCACAAACACCATGTTGATAAAATGAGACCGCAGTGATTAATCTACACAACAGAAAACTTACGCAAATACTGTGAGAATCAGTATTAATGAGGATAGGTAGCAACTCACCATAAAGATGATTGCTGAGCTGCAGACAGGCATCTCAGCAACCATTGCAACCACAATCTCAAAACTGAAGTTTTGGCCATAGCCTTTGTCAGAAAACAAGACCACATACATAATCTCACAATCTCTCAGATACAACTCATGCACACTTGACCACTGACTCCGGCTGCTGCATCAACAATCTCTGAGAACCAGATCCAAATAAACCACTGTTCACACCTCCCTGTCTCCCATCGGCAGCTGCTAGGCTAGCAGCAAGAAGTGGAGGCAGCATTGACTGCAAGCTAAGGGGAGTGGTAGAAGGGGAGAAGCAGTAAAAATGAGGGAGTAGGTAGTAGCCAGTGACAATGCATGACATTTCATAAACAAACCATTTCATCTACTAAGAAAATGAGATTTTCCCAGTTTTTTCCCCAAATTTCTCTGATTTCCCTGACAAGTTTCGAATTCCCCATTTCCAAAACTTGTGACAATCCTGCTAACTCACCTTCCAGGCATGCACCATTTGGCCCTTTCTGACTGGTGCCAGAGGCTGCAATCATGCCTACATAATCTGAAAACTGAGCGAGCACTGGCAGTCTGTGGTTTTACTCCTGACGATGATGGCGTGAATAGCTGTCGAAAGCTTGAGAATTTTATTCGAATTGTGGCTTGAAAGCCTAGAAGATTATATTCTGAATGCAACCTGGTCATTCATATGATATTTGTTGGAAACTACCAACAAATCAACTGCAATGCTGTCTATGAAATTGTGTGGTTTCCACTAATGCTTGAAAAAATACTTTTGTAGGAAGGCTTGTGTGATTGCTGTTTATTACTTGTGACTGTGTTCATTGCTTATCATCTACGGGTGAAAATAATCTATTCCCTTTCTCAAATCTTAATCAAGAAATTAGTAATTTCTGCGTACAAGAACAAGTTGAACATTATGTTTTAGTACACGAGCAGGCACCAAAAGTAGTAATTTCATTTAATAGGCAAGTTGAAGGTGACACACAGAGCCCCTTTCGGATCACTGTACAGAGACTACTCAGAAGGATGTAATTAGAAAGAGCAAATGATTACAGGATGGAATGGGACATCCCTTAATTGTGTAGGTAGATTAGAAAGATTGGAAAGAGAAATGGGCACATTAAGAATTAGATACAGTGGGAAATTATGCACTGCAAGGACAGGGAGAATCGATTTTCCGACCAGGTGAGTATACGTTCGCCAACAAAGAAACCAAAGAAGGGTAATGCAAGTAAGTCTAATTATTATCAAAAAAAATAGGAATGTGAGGGTATTCAGTACAGTAAATGGATCATCTCAGCCAAGAAAGACAAAAGGCCATGACCTACCACAGTAGTAAAAGTGTGTATGCATACTAGCTCGGCATGTACAAATAATGGAAAAATGTATCAGTCTGGCACCCAACAGCCTGGAACGTGTGAAGGTCTGGCACCATCCCATGTATTACAGTAGCGAACGTAAATATAGTAGTAACCTGTAGAAGTTTTATTGACAAAAAATGATAATTTTCTTGAAACCGAAGCTTCCTTCAAGTTCTAAACCAAGAGAAAAACACGTAACTCTGACCATCGACCATAAACTTGAGATCATCACACACCTGCAGAAACATGAAAATACAAGTATTCTGATGAATAGATTTAATGTTGGCTCATCAACCATTTAAGACATAGAAAAACAAAAAGATGAACTAATGGAATTTGCTTCTCAATCAGTAACACATGAGAAACTGGCCTCGGGGGAAAAAAAACCAACCATTTAAAAACCTGAACCTGGAACAATTCAACAGTGTACTATAGAAATGGCTCAGTGCAGTATGCTCCAGTGGAAATCTCAGGGTCAATGGTTATTTAAAAGCAAAGAAATTTGGATGAGTTTTACATGTTACAGAAAGCAAATGCAATTTTTCTAACAGCTCGCTCAGAATTTTTCAAGTTTTGGCATGGAACTCAGACTTTATGTAACTGGAGAATCAATTTCAGCAAACCAAAACTCAGAAAAGTACAATGATGAGTATGAAGAAACAATCACAGGTAATAATGTAACAGCTGATCAGATTTACAATGTTGATGAAACAGGCCTGCAATGGCAGTACTTACCACCATCTACCTGAACTGTGAGAGGGGAAAGGCAGCTAAAGGATTAAAAAATGTGCTAAGGCTTGTGGAAGCCACCAAATACCTCTTTCTGTAATTGGTAAATCTGGAAAACCAGAGGCATTTACGAACTTGCCTGTCCAGTATGACATTCAAACAAATGCTTGTGTGACCACAACCCTTCCCAAAACCTGTTTTTCATTATTTTGTGCCCAAACTCACACAAGGCTTCAAAAACCTTGGTCTACCAGAAGACAGCAGAGCCATCCTTTTGGACTATCATAAAGTACATCTGCCAAGTTAGTTACTGAAAACACACTTGCTACAGTGTGTTAACTGTAAGACGGCAGAGTTGTGAGGGGAATGCGGGGAGAGGAGGAAGCAAGCATGGGCTGGCGAGGGGAGAGGAGCCGTTGGGGGGAGGGGGGGGGGGGGACAAAGCACGCCTACCAGTTGCAGTGCTGGCACTACAAATTGCGGGTCATGCTTAAACGAAAGCAGACGAAAGGCTCGGAAGTAAAACTTGCTTTAAATGTTGTTCGTAAACGAAACTGAAATCGTCATGTACATTAAAATCTATATATATAAAGATGAATGTATGTATATAATAGAGGGAAACATTCCACGTGGGAAAAAATATATCCAAAAACAAAGAAGATGTGACTTACCAAACGAAAGTGCTGGCAGGTTGATAGACACACAAACAAACACAAACATACACACAAAATTTAAGCTTTCGCAACAAACGGTTGCTTCATCAGTAAAGAGGGAAGGAGAGGGGAAAAACAAAAGGATGTGGGTTTTAAGGGAGAGGGTAAGGAGTCATTCCAATCCCGGGAGCGGAAAGACTTACCTTAGGGGGAAAAAAGGACAGGTATACACTCGCGCACACACACACACATATCCATCCGCACATACACAGACACAAGCAGACATTTGTAAAGGCAAAAGCCTTTACAAATGTCTGCTTGTGTCTGTGTGTGTGTGTGTGTGTGTGTGTGTGTGTGTGTCCATCCGCACATACACAGACACAAGCAGACATTTGTAAAGGCAAAAGCCTTTACAAATGTCTGCTTGTGTCTGTGTATGTGCGGATGGGTGTGTGTGTGTGTGTGTGTGTGTGTGTGTGTGTGTGTGTGTGTGCACACACTCGCGAGTGTATACCTGTCCTTTTTTCCCCCTGAGGTAAGTCTTTCCACTCCCGGGATTGGAATGACTCCTTACCCTCTCCCTTAAAACCCACATCCTTTCGTCTTTCCCTCTCCTTCCCTCTTTCCTGATGAAGCAACCGTTTGTTGCGAAAGCTTGAATTTTGTGTGTATGTTTGTGTGTCTATCGACCTGCCAGCACTTTCGTTTGGTAAGTCACATCGTCTTTGTTTTTAGCTATAATGAATGTATGTATGTTTGTCTGCATTTTGCGAGCATCGCTACGTAATACTGCATTTCCTTCTAACCTTAGGCCTACTGGTAGGGGTTGTTGGCGACTCCCGAGATGGGTCAGCAACTGCCTCTTCACTCATTTTGATAATGTTTAGCACGACTGCACAATAAAAACACGCAGAACAGTACAGCGTAAAACAATAACGAAGCAGACAACAATTGCTACCTCGTATAACACAGTCAGCAACGTAATGTTGGCATCAGTCGAAAATGCGTGCCTACCAAAGCCTCCCGACGTTTACCGACTTCTACCGATTCAGGACTAGGGAGAGGTCTGCCATCTAAAAGTTTACACACTGTACACTTCTCTCATCTAACGTTAGTCTCTGATTCAACCAATAGTTCAAGAGGTAAACCATAATGTTTAATGTTTTTATTGAAGCTCTTTCGTTTTCACATTTAAATGCCGAGTGTCATGTAACCCCCCCAATGAACCATGGACCTTGCCGTTGGTGGGGAGGCTTGCGTGCCTCAGCGATACAGATAGCCGTACCGTAGGTGCAACCACAACGGAGGGGTATCTGTTGAGAGGCCAGACAAACGTGTGGTTCCTGAAGAGGGGCAGCAGCCTTTTCAGTAGTTGCAAGGGCAACAGTCTGGATGATTGACTGATCTGACCTTGTAACAATAACCAAAACGGCCTTGCTGTGCTGGTACTGCGAACGGCTGAAAGCAAGGGGAAACTACAGCCGTAATTTTTCCCGAGGGCATGCAGCTTTACTGTATGGTTAAATGATGATGGCGTCCTCTTGGGTAAAATATTCCGGAGGTAAAATAGTCCCCCATTCGGATCTCCGGGCGGGGACTACTCAAGAGGATGTCGTTATCAGGAGAAAGAAAACTAGCGTTCTACGGATCGGAGCGTGGAATGTCAGATCCCTTAATCGGGCAGGTAGGTTAGAAAATTTAAAAAGGGAAATGGATAGGTTGAAGTTAGATATAGTGGGAATTAGTGAAGTTCGGTGGCAGGAGGAACAAGACTTCTGGTCAGGTGACTACAGGGTTATAAACACAAAATCAAATAGGGGTAATGCAGGAGTAGGTTTAATAATGAATAGGAAAATAGGAATGCGGGTAAGCTACTACAAACAGCATAGTGAACGCATTATTGTGGCCAAGATAGATACGAAGCCCACGCCTACTACAGTAGTACAAGTTTATATGCCAACTAGCTCTGCAGATGACGAAGAAATTGAAGAAATGTATGATGAAATAAAAGAAATTATTCAGATTGTGAAGGGAGACGAAAATTTAATAGTCATGGGTGACTGGAATTCGAGTGTAGGAAAAGGGAGAGAAGGAAACATAGTAGGTGAATATGGATTGGGGGACAGAAATGAAAGAGGAAGCCGCCTGGTAGAATTTTGCACAGAGCACAACATAATCATAACTAACACTTGGTTTAAGAATCATGAAAGAAGGTTGTATACATGGAAGAACCCTGAAGATACTAAAAGGTATCAGATAGATTATATAATGGTAAGACAGAGATTTAGGAACCAGGTTTTAAATTGTAAGACATTTCCAGGGGCAGATGTGGACTCTGACCACAATCTATTCGTTATGACCTGTAGATTAAAACTGAAGAAACTGCAAAAAGGTGAGAATTTAAGGAGATGGGACCTGGATAAACTAAAAGAACCAGAGATTGTACGGAGATTCAGGGAGAGCATAAGGGAGCAATTGACAGGAATGGGGGAAATAAATACAGTAGAAAAAGAATGGGTAGCTTTGAGGGATGAAGTAGTGAAGGCAGCAGAGGATCAAGTAGGTAAAAAGACGAGGGCTAGTAGAAATCCTTGGGTAACAGAAGAAATATTGAATTTAATTGATGAAAGGAGAAAATATAAAAATGCAGTAAGTGAAACAGGCAAAAAGGAATACAAACGTCTCAAAAATGAGATCGACAGGAAGTGCAAAATGGCTAAGCAGGGATGGCTAGAGGACAAATGTAAGGATGTAGAAGCCTATCTCACTAGGGGTAAGATAGATACCGCCTACAGGAAAATTAAAGAGACCTTTGGAGATAAGAGAACAACTTGTATGAATATCAAGAGCTCAGATGGAAACCCAGTTCTACGCAAAGAAGGGAAAGCAGAAAGGTGGAAGGAGTATATAGAGGGTCTATACAAGGGCGATGTACTTGAGGACAATATTATGGAAATGGAAGAGGATGTAGATGAAGATGAAATGGGAGATATGATACTGCGTGAAGAGCTTGACAGAGCACTGAAAGACCTGAGTCAAAACAAGGCCCCCGGAGTAGACAATATTCCATTGGAACTACTGACGGCCGTGGGAGAGCCAGTCCTGACAAAACTCTACCATCTGGTGAGCAAGATGTATGAAACATGCGAAATACCCTCAGACTTCAAGAAGAATATAATAATTCCAATCCCAAAGAAAGCAGGTGTTGACAGATGTGAAAATTACCGAACTATCAGCTTAATAAGTCACAGCTGCAAAATACTAACACGAATTCTTTACAGACGAATGGAAAAACTAGTAGAAGCCAACCTCGGGGAAGATCAGTTTGGATTCCGTAGAAACACTGGAACACGTGAGGCAATACTGACCTTACGACTTATCTTAGAAGAAAGATTAAGGAAAGGCAAACCTACGTTTCTAGCATTTGTAGACTTAGAGAAAGCTTTTGACAATGTTGACTGGAATACTCTCTTTCAAATTCTAAAGGTGGCAGGGGTAAAATACAGGGAGCGAAAGGCTATTTACAATTTTTACAGAAACCAGATGGCAGTTATAAGAGTCGAGGGACATGAAAGGGAAGCAGTGGTTGGGAAGGGAGTAAGACAGGGTTGTAGCCTCTCCCCGATGTTGTTCAATCTGTATATTGAGCAAGCAGTAAAGGAAACAAAAGAAAAATTCGGAGTAGGTATTAAAATTCATGGAGAAGAAATAAAAACTTTGAGGTTCGCCGATGACATTGTAATTCTGTCAGAGACAGCAAAGGACTTGGAAGAGCAGTTGAATGGAATGGACAGTGTCTTGAAAGGAGGATATAAGATGAACATCAACAAAAGCAAGACAAGGATAATGGAATGTAGTCTATGTAAGTCGGGTGATGCTGAGGGAATTAGATTAGGAAATGAGGCACTTAAAGTAGTAAAGGAGTTTTGCTATTTGGGGAGCAAAATAACTGATGATGGTCGAAGTAGAGAGGATATAAAATGTAGGCTGGCAATGGCAAGGAAAGCGTTTCTGAAGAAGAGAAATTTGTTAACATCCAGTATTGATTTAAGTGTCAGGAAGTCATTTCTGAAAGTATACGTATGGAGTGTAGCCATGTATGGAAGTGAAACATGGACGATAAATAGTTTGGACAAGAAGAGAATAGAAGCTTTCGAAATGTGGTGCTACAGAAGAATGCTGAGGATTAGATGGGTAGATCACATAACTAATGAGGAAGTATTGAATAGGATTGGGGAGAAGAGAAGTTTGTGGCACAACTTGACCAGAAGAAGGGATCGGTTGGTAAGACATGTTCTGAGGCATCAAGGGATCACCAATTTAGTATTGGAGGGCAGCGTGGAGGGTAAAAATCGTAGAGGGAGACCAAGAGATGAATACACTAAGCAGATTCAGAAGGATGTAGGTTGCAGTAGGTACTGGGAGATGAAAAAGCCTGCACAGGATAGAGTAGCATGGAGAGCTGCATCAAACCAGTCTCAGGACTGAAGACCACAACAACAACAACGATGTAACTGACTTTCAAAAAAAAGTTTAATGTACGAGATGACACCTATGATGTCGCACTGTTTTGGGCTCAAGTACAAAAGGTTACTTTAGGATGGGCCTGTAGAAAAATTTTGCCAACTGCAAATCCCACATCTGATTCTACACCACATACTATAGATGAGGGATAACATCCCAAATCAGTGTTCGAAGTTTTGGATGTTGGAAGAAGTGTAATCAAAAACAATCCTTTCGAAAACATGTGAAGGGTCATTCCCTGTAAATGAGGAATCATTATCAAAAATTAATTTTTCTGATGGCATATTTTCCCTTGTTACATATGTAGGTTGGACACTGAATTTTGTTGGCAAGATTGATTTTCCCTCCAAAACCTATTGTTTACTTGTAGGAGCCATTGTTTTGAAGACTATATTGTCGAGTTTGTTCATGCAGAAGATTCGATCAATTTCAAAGTAAGGAGAAAAAAAAGTCATGAAATTTATAATAATCCTTTATGGTTTATATATCACTTTAAAGTGCATAACTTCTTATTCTTTTTGGTATATTTCTAGAAGCAAACAATTTAAGCATGATAAATACAAAAATATTTATATAACCTAACCCAAAATGAGTTACCAAATGCCAATACTTTTAAAATTTTCACAAAATACATTGAAGTACAGAAACTTATATGCCAAGCTGTCCTTCACATAAGTGTACCGATAATTTGGTGTCTAAAATTTTCTCTTAGAAGCCTTCTTCTGGTACAGGATATTTAATTCACACAACATGAGTTACCTTTATTTATATAATGAGAGTTACCATAGTTTTTGTAGGATTAGTTATAATTCTGAGTAGTCAGATTGGTTCTGAATCACATACAACACAACTAATAATATATTTCAACATATTTAATGTTTTTTCATCTCCATATGCCACATAAAATCCCATACAGAATAGCTATTTCTACTTTGCAACAATTTGCAATTTTTGCAGCATGCCTTTAAGTGCATGCTGAAAAGATTAGAATAAGAAGGCAGAAACTGAAAGATGAAATCACATATGAAGAGTATAAAATCACACAAAAGGAAACTTTGAAAAAATTAAGGAAAAATAAGCAGGAACAGGAAAAATCTTTGAGTAAAAGGGAACAAGAATGGATTGCTGCAGACAGGATTGAATGTTAGAGAAAGAGTTGCCAAGTACAGGAAGCAGCTAAAGGAAGTATCTCAACAGAGGAAAGTCAACTGGACCTGACGGGATACAGACTCGATTCTACACAGAGTACGCAAAAGAACTTGCCCCTCTTCTAACAGCCGTGTACCGCAAGTCTCTAGATGAACGGAAGGTTCCAAATGATTGGAAAAGAGCACAGGTAGTCCCAGTCTTCAAGAAGGGTCGTCGAGCAGATGCGCAAAGCTATAGACCTATATCTCTGATGTCGATCTGTTGTAGAATTTTAGAACATGTTTTTTGCTTGACTATCATGTCGTTTTTGGAAACCCAGAATCTACTATGTAGGAATCAACATGGATTCCGGAAACAGCGATCGTGTGAGACCCAACTCGCTTTATTTGTTCATGAGACCCAGAAAATACAGGCTCCCAGGTAGATGCTATTTTTCTTGACTTCCGGAAGGCGTTCGATACAGTTCCGCACTGTCGCCTGATAAACAAAGTAAGAGCCTACGGAATATCAGACCAGCTGTGTGGCTGGATTGAAGAGTTTTTAGCAAACAGAACACAGCATGTTGTTATCAATGGAGAGACGTCTACAGACGTTAAAGTAACCTCTGGCGTGCCACAGGGGAGTGTTATGGGACCATTCCTTTTCACAATATATATAAATGACCTAGTAGATAGTGTCGGAAGTCCCATGCGGCTTTTCGCGGATGATGCTGTAGTATACAGAGAAGTTGCAGCATTAGAAAATTGTAGCGAAATGCAGGAAGATCTGCAGCTGATAGGCACTTGGTGCAGGGAGTGGCAACTGACCCTTAACATAGACAAATGTAATGTATTGCGAATACATAGAAAGAAGGATCCTTTACTGTATGATTATATGATAGCGGAACAAACACTGGTAGCAGTTACTTCTGTAAAATATCTGGGAGTATGCGTGCGGAACGATTTGAAGTGGAATGATCATATAAAATTAATTGTTGGTAAGGCGGGTACCAGATTGAGATTCATTGGGAGAGTCCTTAGAAAATGTAGTCCATCAACAAAGGAGGTGGCTTACAAAACACTCGTTCGACCTATACTTGAGTATTGCTCGTAAGTGTGGGATCCCTACCAGATCGGGTTGGCGGAGGAGATAGAGAAGATCCAAAGAAGAGCGGCGCGTTTCGTCACAGGGTTATATGGTAAGGTTGATAGCGTTACGGAGATGTTTAGCAAACTCAAGTGGCAGACTCTGCAAGAGAGGCGCTCTGCATCGCGGTGTAGCTTGCTCGCCAGGTTTCGAGAGGGTGCGTTTCTGGATGAGGTATCGAATATATTGCTTCCCCCTACTTATACCTCCGAGGAGATCACGAATGTAAAATTAGAGAGATTAGAGCGCGCACGGAGGCTTTCAGACAGTCGTTCTTCCCGCGAACCATACGCGACTGGAACAGGAAAGGGAGGTAATGACAGGGGCACGTAAAGTGCCCTCCGCCACACACCGTTGGGTGGCTTGCGGAGTATAAATATAGATGTAGATGTAGAAGTATCTTCAGCTACACCAAGTAGTTCTGCCTCACCACCATATAAAAATATGGTCTTCACTGGGAAAAGTCATATCAAAAGTGAAACGTTTACTTCCAGCATCACCCAGAAAACAAAAATGTGTTATTAGAAGGTTGTATCATACATTTGTTGAACGTTTAGAAGTAGAAAGAATCTTTAAATAAAAAATAAGTGATGAAATAATAAGTGCAGTGAGCAAATTCTATAAAAGGGATGACATTAGCAGCCAGGCCCCTGGACGCAAAGATGTGATGGTAAAAGCTGAGAAAGGTAAGAGTAAGATGCAAGTACGACACTCAATGTTTTCTTTGAAAGAAGCCCATGCAATTTTTTGTGAAGAAAATGGAAAATCGATTACCAAGTAAATTCGCAGAATTAAGATCCAAGCATGTCATGCTTGCCAATAAACTTCAACACAACTTGTGTCTCTGCAGATATCACGAGAATTTCATCTGTGCTATTAACTCTCTTCATTGCATAGTACCTCAAATACACCAGTAACTGGCTAGAATTTTTTCCACGTGCAGAGCCTACAGCCGGCTATTGTTTGGGAAAGTGCATGAAATGTAAAGACTTATTGGCCAGTTAAACTTCCTGATTTATGTACTGGTGTACAAGAGTACGGCGTGAAACGGTATGTGTGGTAGGAGAGTGATGGCAGAATTTTGAAAGTAGAGGAAGAAGGTACATTACAGAATCTTATTGGTCATATTCTTACCATGGGACCTAAATTTTTAGAGCACTGCTACTTTAAGAGAGAACAATCAAAGGACTATCAGAGTGATAAGGAATCACCGCCTTCTGCAATGCCAACTGCCATGATGCAAATAGATTTTTCCAAAAATTTTACATGTGTAAGTCAAAGCGCACATTGGCAGGAAAATCAAATTAGTATTTTTACTGCCATGATTTGGCAGTAAGGTACTTCTCAACCCTACGTGTTGGTATCTGATAATCTGGACCACACAAAAAACACTGTCATTCCCAACGTTGATAGACTTCTTGAAAAACTACTAAAAATATTAGAGAAGTTAAAAACATATATATTGCAGAGGCTATAAAAGTTCAAAGTAAGAGTCATGCCAAAAAAATTACATGGAAGTACTTTGCAACTTCTCATGAGAAGGGGCCAGTGGATGGAATTGGTGGGGCTATCAAACGCCAAGTTTTGTCTTGTGTGAAAAGCAGGAAATGTGTTGTAAACAATACAACAGATTTTGAAAAATCATTGTTGAATTCTTCTTAATGTGACAGCAGTTCTTATGGGTGAAGAAGACTTTACCCAAAGAAGCAAAAAACTACATCTCTCGGCCTTAATCACGAACTGCAGCCTTTCTTGAACGTTTCTAAAATTCATCACTTGGAACTCTATAATAATGTAGTTGTAGGACACAACACTTCATCAGCTGCAGAGGAAAACACTAACAGAACAGAAAAATCACTAGATATACAATTAGATGACTGGGTGGTGGTGAAATATGACAATTCATATTTTCCTGGCAATGTTGCTAAAATTGAAAATGGTGAATTTAAAGTTGATGTTACGATGAAAATGGGAAGTTTTGAAAGTGTTCAGAAATTAAGGATGAGATATACTACACTAAATACAAGCTTGTCAGAAAAGTGAACCCCTCCAAGTGTTCTAAATTCCCGTGGTTATTTCAGGTTTGACTACGATCTGTGACAATGTAACGTGAGTTACCGTATGTTTTAACGCAAGTTACCTGTTCATTGTGTTTTAAAATTTATTTTGTTGGAGATTAAAGGTTTGGAACTTTGTTAAAATACTTATAAAATCTTCAGGTACTGTGTGTAAAACTTACAAGAAATGTTCACATAAACAGAGCAGACTTTTGTATATTCTTTATCATATGCAAAAGCCATTTCTTGGAAATGTAACACGAGTTATCAAGAATAATTATAAGATTTGGTTTTATAAATATGGTAAAGTAAAAATTAGTGTGATATAGGTTTATACAGTATAAAAAATATTTAATAGAAACATTCCTTCTGTTAATTGTCCAAAACTTGTAATATAAACATCACTTTGTAACGTGAGTTACCATGGAATGACCCTGAAGAGGAACTCTTGCAGTGGATTCCAATGGATATCAAAGAAACTATTGAGCAGGCATTAACTGATGAGGACATTATTCAAAGTGTAATCAACCTGTACACAATCTTACAGACAAGGAAACAGAGAATCAGCTGTACAGGAGCCGCAGTGTCTCTAAGTAAGTTCATTACTTTTTCTGTTTATAATGCTAAATACAATGCCTGATTTACACATCATTAGAAGTAACTTTTATTCCTAGTAAAAACAATCTCTAAAACAAAAAGATACTTGAGAGTTTTCTTTTTTTAAGTCAAACTAAAATGTTGTAAAGTGCAAGTATGTAAAATAAACGTTTTGAATAAAAATGTGGCCTAATTTTTGGCTACGGTTATTAACCTATTGATTCTGCTAATCAACATTTTACTGTAAAACACTTGTTACAGTTGCTTTTGCCTTACGGCTAAGCATATACCAGTAGTAACAGTTACCGTCCAATAGACGGACATTTTCAGTAATCCAGGACTGGGATGGTCCCAAATGTGACAGACTTTTACTGTATTAAGTATGTTAAGGAAGCTGAAATTTTAATTATCGTGGAATACAGGACTCCATTACAAGGGAAAGGAACAAAAGGAATAATATGTTAACGCTAACATTTTGAAACTGTATTTTTACCATAAAAAAATCACTCTAGACGCACATACCAATAGTACACTTTAACTTGGGCCCCACCATGATAGAAGAAAGTCCACAGACTTTGTGCCACTTTTGAATGTTTATGCTCATTGCCAACCTTATCTACATAACAGTATTGTATGCCTTGGCAATAAGCAGCCAGCATGAATATATTGTCGATTCACTCGTGTTGTTGTGGAATTCATTATTTAGTAGCAATAAGATCCCATATATGATTACTTACACATTAAAGTAATGCTCACTTTTGTGTCATTTCTGTGATGCACTTTTCTTTTATAAACTGTAAGCTGGCTGCTGTGGGAGAAGGCGGCGGCAGCGGCAGGGCTTTTCCAAGCAGCCAATCACAAGATTCTGTTCACAGCATGCTCGCCAAAGTGGCCAAGTTAGGCGTATACAGAGTACCAGGCACACCAAAATTTATTAATTATGAAATGCTGACTGGCTTAAGAATTCAGGAAAGAAAGTTAGAAAGATGGGAACTGGCAAACTTTAAATCCAAGATTAGGCAATGACTGACGGAGGCAAAAGAAATACAATAGAAGTTAAAAGGGTAACTTTGAGAGATGAAATAGGGCAAGCAGCAGAGGTATCAATCAGCAAAAGTACACAGGCTTGGTAGAAATCTTTGAATAACACATGAGATATTAAAAATAACTGCTGTGACTAGGTGCAGAGGGTTCACACTTGGTAAAATATACATAATATATTAGAATTTCATGTGACAGGTTGTACAGCACGACCCCCATGAACCTGCAGAAGGATATCTCTCTTCTTTTTTTTTTTAACCAAATGTTAGCAACTTAACTGAATGGGCACAGAAATCTAAATTATTTTCTGGTCCATAAACTCTGGTGCCAATTAAGGTACATGGTATTAAAAATAGGGAAAATTTGGTGCCCATTTGGCTTTTGTGGCAACTTTAGAGGCTAATATTATGGTAAACACATTTGTAGAAAAGTTGGTAAATTATTAGTTGTCTACAAAGCAGACAGACAATATGCTGACAAATTATCATGTGTCCAGCTTCTTTTATTCTCTACCTATTCATTATTAAAAATCAGAAAAATTGATCCAAACATAATTTTTCAAGCCTGAAGAGCAATCATGCCATGGACACTGCTTTTCTAACCTTTGTTTTATTTTTATATTCTACATAAAAAGACAGTAACAGGATGCTGCCGTGTTCTACCATTATTATGTCAGGAATAGTGCCTTGTTGAACTTTTTGATTTTTTTCGAAGCATTTACAGTTTTGAAGAAACTGGACCACATGCAAATAACTAGTGCCTAGTCTAAGTTACAGCTTGAGACGAAACTCGGCAGAAGTTCATAAAATCCCAATACTTGAGTAATAAGAAGATTCCCAAAAGCCACCGGTACTGTTGCCAGCTTTAAAATGCACAGTGTTAACAGCTGCATGCAAAACAGAAATCACTTACATAGCTGCAACTTAATGAGATATCCCCAAAGACATTTACAAAACTACATTACATGATTGGCTGAGGTAGGCACATGAAGCTGCTACACACTGGCCACTGTAATGATAGATGATTCTTACACTGACTTTACTGAAGATAGTCTGCACAGTTTTCAACAAATTTGAGCTGGGACAGCTACACTGCTTGACATGGAAGAATCTTTGCATTTTCAAGCCATTTTGTTAGCTTGTCCACAGGATCTTCAAAACAATACCTCTTCTCACCCACTAAAGCTTTTTCTTTATTTGAAATGAAAATAAAAAGTCAAAAGTAATAATATTTAGAAATATAACATCTAAGTATATGCAAATCTGATGAGATAGTTTTAGATGAAAGCTCTTCATACCAAAAATAGGGTCGACAGAAGTGTCCGATCCCACACGTCAGCTTTGACCCATGACGTAAGGGTGTTGTCGTGTGTGACGTCATGACGGCGCGGAGTTTGGTTTGTGAGTGTGGCGCGTTTGTAGATGTTGTCGTGTTGTGCTCTTTGGTGGTATGTTCAGGGTTTTCATTTGTGTGGTGTAATGGGGTCAGTTTGCTTTTGCTCATTATCCAGAATTGTTTGAGTGTCGGCTGTGTTTGTAGTGGAATTCGTTTCAGTGAGTTAATGATTTTGTGTGAAGGTTAATTTAGTGTTGTTCGCTGTACGTCGTGTGGTAATTTTAGTAAAATTAACCGGTTGTTGTTTTTGTTCAGGAATGGATATGACGGATAAAATTAACAGTGCGCAGGTCAAGGGAAGTGTTCGATCGCAATGTGTGGCTGTGTATGTTGGTATTGGTATCGAGAGATGTTTTTGAGCTATATAGGCCAAGGGCAGTGTTTGATCCTAATTTATGGGATCGGGAGATGCTGTTGAGCTATATAGGTCAAGGGAAGTGTCAGATTCCAGATGATATTGTGTTTAGTGGTATTTGGGGAGTTTTGTGATGTCTGTTTTTTTGTGTAGTTTTGTATGGGGGTGGGTGCCTAAATTTGTTTATATTTAGTTTGCCCCCACCCAAAAAACACATTTCCCACACTTGTCCCGTTAGTGTCATTAGGCTTTTTGTGGAAAGTGTGTGTGTTTGTTTTTCGATGTATTTTCGTCTTCATAATGTGTACGTAACGACTTTATATGCACCATATTGGAATCGTGCTTTATGGTCATTTGTGCCATATTTGTGACGTCATGGGTCAAAGGAGACGGGTGGGATCAGACACTTCCGTATTTCCCAAAAATATTTAAAAGCTACCCAGAAGTAAAAGACCAGAGCAACACTAAGTGCAATAATAACATAGAAGTATTTGCAGGGAAATCAGATCCCAGGCAGATTCACTTGATAAACTTTAAAGAAATGTATGCCTAATTCATTCACAAAAGAAGTGGCTTACAAAATACTTAAGACCAGTTCTTGAGATCTGCTCATGAGTTTGGGGCCCTTACCTACTTGGATTAACAGAATACGGAGAGAAAATCTAATGATAGTTGGCAACATGCATCAGAGATATTTTTATTTCCAAGTTGAGTTGGGCAACATATTACTTCCTCCCACATAATCTTATGGAATGATCATGAAGAAGAGAATCAGAAAAACTAGAGCTCATACAGAAGTTTATCGACAACTGTTGTTCTCACACACCATTCGTGTATCGAACTGGGACGATGGGCAGAAAAATACTGATACTGGAAGAACCCTCCACTGCCGATAATACGGTGGCTTGCAAAATATAGATGTAGAATACACACAACAGCAGCAGCCTGGTAGAATTGATAACAAGTAAATTCTCTATGAAATAACTATAGGCACTTCATATAGGCCTAGATTTAGTCACAATTGATTTTTCCTCAATTTTACCTCATGCAGGACAAAAATAGTGTTTGGCAGAGCATTGAAATTTCAACATTTTGTGTGAGCACAAAACATTACACAGCTAATAAAAATGCCCCGGTCGCATTGCTATTGGTTTCAATTTTGTCTTTATCTTGCCTCTACCATACTGTTGTAATGCTGGAATAACATTTAGCAGTTTACTCTCATTCCTTAGCTAACATCTGCGCGAAATTACAACTTAACTGAAAATGGTCAGTTTGGGGATCATTATCCACTTGACATAGGTTGACCAATTTTATTCCATGACGAAATTATAACATAGGCCTATCTCAAAAGGCAGTACACGTACTACATTAACAAATAAGGTGGTTTAATTTACAAATTTACCTCCACACTTAGCTTCGCCTACAGGTAAAATACCCTATTGACAATTTTAACTGCAATGAAAATTTGTAAATATATTCTAAGTCACAGAATATGGACAATTCTGAAACTACTACTGAACAATTCATGCCACAATAGATGAATGGAAATCTCTTTCGGCTACACGAAGTATGTAATCAGCCGAATCAGAAATTTAATATGTAACGACTATACCAACGGCAAAGAGAAAATTGAATAGCTACATTTTCAGATAATCAGCAGGTAGAAACGAAAATGAAAATAGACTAGCAAATCGAGTGAAAACAGTTCGATGACTTTTTAATGCAAGTTTAAACATATATGAACTTAAAAACTAACTGGTTTAAATGTCATTAATTAACCAACAGATGACAGCACACATTTTCGTGAGACATCAAAATAATTACTTCAAGTAAGAATGAGTATGCCAGACATTTCATTCTCTCGTTCGAATCGCTGATCATTCCAGGAATGTGTGGAAATGCGTTGTGTGTTTGCAGTAAACAAAACGTTAGACCCTTTTTTGTAAAATAAACACAGAATACAACCTCTCCCCCCCCCCCCCCCCCCCCAAATCACATTCGTACAACTTCGTGACTAAAAACTTATTTTTGGTTGTCCTCCAATTCGCTTATCAAAATCAAGTCTAAATTAACTGATGCATGATTGTTTACAGGGAAACAATGAAATACAAACATACATACAGACAAGTTTTAAATTTCACGTATAGGCAAACGACATCTCAGCTTTATGGACACACCGTTTCTATAGTGGGTAGAGGAAGCACAAACCACGTATAATAAAAGGCACTCTTCTAACTCTCTGTGAAACTAATTCGCACAGTGTAACAAAAGGAAATCAACGTTGAACAGTCCGAGAACAATCACAACGTTGAGTAAATTTTTTTTTTTTTTTAAACAGCATGTATAATTAGCAAACAATGTTACTGTAAAATATCGTGGCAACAATAAGAAAAACTGAAAACCTTTTTCCTTATATCCAAGAACGACTCCGGAATCTCCGACGTGACCTATATACAATTTGCTTTTCTTGACGAAGCATATTGTGGCAGTTGTACCCGCTGTGCTAGTATGACCAGAAGGTGTCTTTCGCCAATTACCTGAAAACATTGTGAACATAAACTTCAGGCGGAAACCAGAGCAACAAAATGCAGGGAAGTAGAAAGAAAGATGTCGCACAACGCTGGAAGTGTTTAAGTCTTACCTACATCACGCCACATTGCTTCGTGAGTATCGAGGAATCCTTTCCTTATGGCTCTCTTAATACGAGAATCTTCATCAGACCAGAAATCTTCTTGTGCGATAATGTAATTCAGTAAATGAATTCGTGCAAACGTCGATGCTTCCTCACCACCATGGCCATCGAAAATACCAAAGTAAGCGTACTCTACGGAACCATCTCCGAGAGGATGATAAGCGACTGTGAATGTGTCTTCCATATAGCGACGGCCTCCTTGACTACAACTGGCCGTAACGCGCAAAGAAACACCCATACCAGTAGCCATGTTTCAACAACTTACACTGAAAACACACGCTATTTAATCACATACCAAACACACTCTCACGCATACACAGAAACACGTTGCATGACGGGAAGACTACGATAATGATGCGATTGGCAAATCCAAGTTTACGTAGCAGGAACGCCACGTTTTGTTGCCAACATAACGCCAACACTATTTATTTCAGTAGCACAGCTGTAAATCTAGCCATGGTTTTCAGTTATGTATTCAGTAAGATTCAGCATCAAAATTGATTAATGTTGTTCAATTAGCATCACTGTGAATCGGCATTAACTCTCAAATACTCCAAGTAACGTTTTGTGAGTTTGTTGCGGTCACTTCGTAGGTTGTCAGCATTTATGTCGGGGAATGTAGCTCGGTTTCAAATGGACGTATTTTGACGTGAGAGAGAACGTTGTCAAGCAAGTAAGTTTGGAATCTATATTTATATCTCTATACTACTTAACTTAGGCCTTCACTTACTGTTATGTACTATACCAAAACCTAAATAACTGTTTGAAAGTTACAACGTCATTAGTCTGTTTTTAACGGAGTTATTATACGCATATCTGCGTTACTATTTTGCTATGATGAGCTCCTGGAATGTCAAGAATATGAATTTTGGGTATTTATCTTTGTCGTTGAAGCCACTGTTATGCCCATAGTGAAGAATATTATATATATGTTACTGTTAAGTAGAAATTATTCGAGTTTCACTCACTGTAAAAGTGGTGGAAGTTATTTTGTCTTGTACTCTGCACAGAGCACATCTTGTTATTAAAATTGAGATTTATGTAGTGAATCGTAGAATACCTTCTCGCTTGTAACCTAATGGGACTTATCTTTATCACAGCTGCTGCAAAATGAAACTGTTCCAACACCATCGTCAACAGTATCAATTAAAGCAACGTCACCTATGTACTACTCTGCTGTACATGCATATGATGTACTCCTTCCGTCTACTAACTGCCCTGCTGTTTATTTTCCAATGCGTTAATCGTGTAATCGTTCGTTGTGTGCCCTGATTCTCGAGTTCCGTGTGGTCAAAAACATTTTAAAAAAGGAACGGGGGGAAGGGGGTGAGATGTAGTGTACTTAGTCGTACTGTATTATTTGTATCTGTTAATGAGGACCAGTTAACAATCGATTCACTTAGATATCTTGAGGTTGGTGGGAATGTTGCTGGAGTATATTACATTAAAATATTTTCACAGAATTGGTGAGAGTCAGAACAGGTACCAGGGCTGGATGTGTGATTGGCTCCATCTCCAAATGTAGCTATCGAATATTATTGTGATTTTAAAGAAAGGCTGACACGATTTAAATATAATTCGGAGAATAGTGGAGATACACAAAAAATACCCATTCGGATGAAATATAGAATAAATGTAATTTCTTATTAAACACTAAACGTATACTCTCAAGTGCAAGTTGTACGATGCCCTATATGTTAAATGAAATATTGTCCGCGGAATTCCAGCGAACTATAACGGTTATTTATGGGGCAATGGGTTAAATTAGTGTGCGGTGGTATACACGCGTCAGTCAAATCACTATTTGGTTGCATGTCGGAGGCAGTGTTATCTTGCATTATCGAGCCTATAAACATTCGAGGAAATTATACACATTGTGAGATGCCATTGCATTGTAATTAGAAAGCAAATGAGCCAGAAGAAATCGCGCGAGCAGGAAGTTTATAAATCGGTCTGTCATCTACATCTACATCTTCATCTATACTCTGCAAACCACCGTGAGGTGCAAGGCAGAGGGTACGTCCCATTGTACCAGTTGTTAGAGTTTCTTCCCGTTTCACTCACGTATGGAGCGCGGGAAGAATGATTGAATGCCTCTGAGCGTACAGTAATTATTCTAATCTCATTCTCATGATCCCTACTTGAGCGATACGTAGAGTCACCATTTAAAGCTGGTTCATATAATCTTGTGAACAGTTTTTCTCGGGATAGTTTACCTCTTATCTTCAAGAGTCTTCCAGTTGAGTTTCTTCAGTACCTCTGTGACACTCTCCCACAGATTAATCAAACCTGTGACCATTTGTGCTGCCCTTTTCTGCATACGTTTAGTATCCCTCTTTAGTCCTATTGGTATGAGTCTCACACACTTGAGCAATATTCTAGAACCGGTCACACGAGTGATTTTTAAGCAATCTTCTTTGCAGACCGATTACACTTCCGCAGTATTCCACCAATAAACCGGACTCTACTGCCTGCTTCACCCACGACTGAACCTATGTGATCATTACATTTCGTACCCCTACAAAGTGTACAATGAGTTGGCCGATTCCAGCAGTGACTCATTGATATTATAGTCATTGGATACCATGTTTTTCGTTTTGTGAAGTCCACAATTTTATATTTGTGACTATTTAAAGCAAGTTGCCAATCATTGCAACAACGTTGAAATCTTATCAAGATCTGACTGTATATTTATGCAGCTTCTGTCAGATAGTACTTCAGTATAAATAACTGTATCATCAACAAAAGCCTGAGCTTAGTATTAACATTGTCCGCAAGATCATTAACATATAACATGAACAGCAGGGGTCCGAACACACTTCCGTGGGGTGCACCCGAAGTTACTACTACATCTGACGAAGACTCTTCATCCAAGAAAACATATTGCTTCCTCCTTACCAAAAAATCTTCCGTCCAGTCATAAATTTTACTTGATTCGCATATGATCGTACTTTTGACAATAAGCGTTAAGTGTGGTCGGGGTCGGACTGGGACGGAAGGGCCCGATGGCTCCCCACAGGCCTTGGATAAGGGTAGATGGGATACTATCGAATAATAACAAAAATATACAAATTATTGATTTCCAGTGATATATATTACTAGGTAAATATAGCTCAGGTTACGTATAATAAACAAATCAGAAGCTGGCCTCTTTTTTTAAGAGGAGAAGTTTCAACTAAGCTGTTAGTCACTCGATCGTAAAAGCTGCTGTTTTCGTCATTCTTGATTATATCCCATCATGTGTTTAAGATAATAAACGAATCCAACAGTTCTTGCTCTAGAAAAGACTGAAATCTCGTCTTAATGCCCTTCAGCGCCGAATATCATCTCCCACAAGTAGTTATGTGGGCCGAGCAAATGTCCAGTGAGCGAGACGTTTATAAATGGGCATTTGCCTGGAAATTTGCCCTAAACAGTTTAAATGCCCAAAATCTGGGCATTTATAGAAAAATTACTTCTTAAAGTTGTTACTGCCAGGATGTATCATTTACCAATTAAAATAAGAAGAGGGATAATACTCCCGATATTAAAGGTTAGTAAATGTTTACACTTAAACCTACGTATTTATAGTGTTACCTGTTCTACTCTTTACTCTCGGTCTCTCTCTGTCGCACTCAGTCACACACACACACACACACACACACACACACACACACACACACACACACACACCGTGTTGAACAGCTGTGTAGTGGTAAGCCAGTTTAAGAAAACATTGTCCTTTGTATAGGAAAATTTTCGCTACCAGTCACAATATTGTGACTGGTAGCGGAAATTTTTCCACACCCTATAAAGGACAGTCACGAGTTCAATAGCATCCACTATGGATAAAATTCACTTAATTGTCCTTTGTAATGTAACACACGTTACAGTCCGTGTCAAATCTCTGAATATTATTGAATTGAAGAATGATGATAGCTAGTTAATATAAACTCTACTTTATTTCAAAAATTACTTGTAAACTTGAGTGTTTTTACTTCTTTATTATGCACTACTTCAGAAATTGATCTAATTAAAAATGTAAAAAGTTATGTTTATAGTCCAATTTATTTCTCATAATGACGCTCCCCTAACTCTCAAGCAGCTTTTTCAACTTGGTTATACAACCACTACAGAGGCAGTGTTGCAAAACACCTTTTCCAGTACAAAATATCAACTTAAATTTTTTTATAAGCACCGCTTTTCAGTTAATCTTTAAAATGCATAAATGCCTGGGCATTTATGAACTTTGGGCATTTGCCATGGGATTCATCCTGGGCATGTGCCTCTACTTATAAATGCCCATGTATTTTACAGCACTTGCGTGAACGAAATTGTATTACACAATAAGCAACATAGAAGTTGGAGTTACGTACTGATGTGCTTGTTATATTGTGACAAAAGCTTACATACACCTTGTACGCAACTTTGGCAGGCGTCTGATCCGCTTCGGGAAAAACAAATGGTGTCCTTGCACTTTTGTCTAAGACATTTTCGGGGGACTGATGACCTTCGCTGTTTAGTCCCCCTTAAACATCCCAACAACAACCACCACCACCTAAGACATTTTCGTTACGTTCGTCGTTTTGTTCCTCACTCTGAGAATTTGAGACATCGCCGCCTTGTTGCCTAGGTGGAACGTGTTCATAACAAAGAATTTTCGACAGTTCATTAAAACTTTTTGCAAAAAGATTCTTTTGACAGCAATTCTCTATCGACAGACGTAATGCGTCATTAAGAATCCCACTTCTGATATTTCATGAAGTTCAGCAGATCCAAACAGGTGACATCTTTCATTAATTGTACGTTGCAACTGAATTTAGCATATATTTTCACTAAAACTGCGTTGATAATGGCTTTGTAGACAGGAAAGGAAAAGAATATGATCTCTTAGGGTCCGCAGACAGTAATGCCACTTCGTCCTGGCAGAACTCGTCGTGTTTTTTCTGTTTTTAGAGAGTCGCAGTAATAGCAGCGTGGTCAATATGTCGATCTCAGTATTTTTGACTTGCATTAATTCTTGAACTTGAGTGCAATCAAAGTTGCAGCTCTGAAGACGTCGTCAAAATTATGTAATTGTTTTCGCAAATTTATCTACAAGCTTTTGATAAGCCCCCGAGCCTTAAGGTAGGCTAATGTAGGAGTTTGGAGACATTGGGTACCGAGATTGATAGGTCAAATATTTTCCTGAACGCGAAGGCTGTCAGTCTAGTTTCTAATTTCAAACAGGACTCCATGAATGCTTCGCTTGAAACAAAACCTTTGGCTCGAACTCCATGCTCGAAGCTATGGCACTCAAAGCTTGAGCGTAAGAGTGCGTGAAAATTAATTTTGATGCTTCTTCCTTCAGTGTCGCTTGAAGAACAATAAACCTGCCTGCCATATTTCCTGCCGATCAAAGGATACACTAATAAGATCTTGCAAATTTCAGCCTATTTGGGCTAATTCATGAGTTACAAGAGCTCGATGAGCTACTCCTGTTAATTTACAAACAGGAACCATGCTGATCGCCCGTACTTGTGGGATTCCATTCGTAACATGCACTCCGTCTTCAGGCCACAAGTAGCCCATCGGGACCATCCAACCGCCGTGTCATCCTCAGCTGAGGATGCGGATAGGAGGGGCGTGTGGTCAGCACACCGCTCTCCCGGTCGTTACGATGGTTTTCTTTGACCGGAGTCGCTACTATTCGGTCGAGTAGCTCCTCAATTGGCATCACGAGGCTGAATGCACCCCGAAAAATGGCAACAGCGCATAGCGGCCCCGATGGTCATCCATCCAAGTGCAGGCCATGCCCGACAGCGCTTAACTTCGGTGATCTGACGGGAATCGGTGCTTCCACTGCGGCAAGGCCGTTGCCCCCATTCGTAACAGCGTGCCCAAATTACAGCCTGATCAACAACATCCTGGCAAAAATTCACATTGACGCTAAAAGATTTCGCCGCCTGAATTTCTTTGACAATCTCTTGTTTAACTTGACGTATGCATATGTTTATTAATTTATTGAAAAAGTGGTTCAAGTGGATCTGAGCACTATGTTACTTAACTGCTGAGGTTATCAGTCCCCTAGAACCTAGAACTACTTAAACCTAACTGACCTAAGGACATCACACACATCCATGCCCGAGGCAGGATTCGAACCTGCGACCGTAGCAGTGGCGCGGTTCCAGACTTTTTTGACAAAACGGTAATAAGACCACGCTTACCTTTTGCTGGCGCTTTTCTTTTCTTACTTTCAAGAGTTACCCAGGATATGTAGGTTTTAGGAACTGGATCATACTTCGATAACAGGACAACTAAATTTAGAAAGTTTCCGTGATTCTTGTTTTGGCCGTCATCGATATCCGTCAATGAGTACAAGGCTCCACGTTTTCCACGATAAGCAATACCTTGTTTAGGTATATAAAAGGGGCGTTCAAAAAGAAAATATTGACCCTGGCTGTTCAGACACTTGTCCCTCTGTGACACAAGGCGGTGAATGGCGGTTTCATAAAATTCCCGGGACTGCGATGTGAACCAGTTCCGCACGCACAGCTGGACGTTGTCGTCGGAGGTGAATCGTTTGCTACTCAGAAGAAGCCTTTTTAAAGGGACCAAAAATTGCGTAATCACAGAGAGAGAGAGGTCCGGACTGTATGGAGGCTGGCCGAGAACCTCCCGTTTGAATTTGTGCAGGAGTGCCGCGACCGTGTTGGCCGTATGAGGCTTAGCATTGTCGTGGAGCAGGATGACCCCACGGGTGAGAATGCCTGGTCGTTTTGATTTGATCGCTTGGCGAAGGGTAGTCAAGGTTTGCGAGTAACGCTGGGCATTCACTGTTCTCCCGTGCTGCAGGAAGTGAATCAGAAGGAGGCCATCTGGGACAAAGAAGAACGCCAACATAACATTTCCTGCACTCGTGTGGACGACGACCCTCAGTTTCAGTTCCTATCTAAATCACTACGTTTGCATGCGAAATTTCGGAACAGTTTTTCGCTGTCGTGTTTACGTGTTAAGGTCAGAAGTGGATTTGCTAGCCCAGTTAAATATAGCGCCTGGAAAACAGCTGTTACAGTTTGATTAGTCAGCACTATCGCTAATTCTCTTCAGGTAGGTGAGGTGTAAACAGCTTCAGTCGAATATTTCTACTGAAGCTTCACTGTATGATAAGTCGCTCCGTCTGTGTTAGCCGAAAATTTTTAAAAACAGTACGTAACCTCACAGCCCAAGCACTTTCAGAACCAGTTGCGGTTACACGGGAGCGAAAATCGATTGCGAAACTGCAAAAACCGGCAGCTGGAAGCGGATTTCCAGTATCGATTTTGAAGTGTTTACCTGACCATCCAATTCGGTATTGAGAAATCGGGTTACGAAATCTGGTTTTGAGAGGCCCATACGAACGGTGTGATTTGCTAGGGACTAACATAAACGTTACTTATTAATAATATAGTGTTTGCAAATGCTTCATTTTCTGTACCAAAGCCAGATTTTAGATGCTTTTATTGCAGTTGTTATTCTTACCACGGAAACAATGAACTCTTGGAGTTATTGTTTATTTATTTGGCCTCCTGGCGCTAACGGTCATTTAGCCAGCTAAACGATAAATAAAAGACATGTAATACAACCAATAAATTGATGAAATAACAGTGATGCAAGTATAACAATATAAGGATTAACATTGTTGTGGCACAAATATCAATAAGGTTACACGTATGCGTTTAACAAAGTTGTTGAACATACCGCGTATCAATTTCACATGGCACCACAAATTAATAAATATAACTAAAAAATAGGAACTCAACTCTAGAAATACAACTTTCAGAGCCTAAATCAAAATCTTACACATATAAAACACGCATTAAAATAACAGTTAACATACCTCCCACTGCTGGGTTATTATTACAAAGATATCTTGGCAGCTTGTCAAAATGTGAAAAGCTCTTTGGTATGTGCAGCATTATTCAAAGAAAGTAGCTCTCGTAGGAAACTCTACTTTCACATGACGTAATTGTTGTAAAAAAGATTTGTCATTGCCTCCCCCGTTTTGCACCTGCAAAGAGGACGTGAATGATTCCATCTTCTGCAATGTTATTACAGTCACAGAGCGGGGTTGCAGCAATTCCAGTGCGGTGGAGGTGCATTGGAAAGTTTCCGTGATTGAATCTCATACGGCAGACAGCAGATTCATCCATCTAGGTAAGCGAAGATCGTGGAACCAGGGTGTACGGTGGATAACAAACTGAACTCAGGCGTAATATACTGTATTTACCTGAATGACTGAAATACGTTCCAGCCCTTTTGCCATTGTTGGAAGGCATTTCGCTTGACCAGACGGTACAGTTCAGGGGACGGAGGTTTGAGGTCGGCGAAAGTTCTGGAGTGTGTGGCTTCCTTAGCAGTGATATCGTATTCTTCGTTGTGAACTATGCGGCAATGAGGTTTAACCCAAAGGAATTCTATTGTCTCCCTTTGGATCTCAGACTGGATGCATTGACAGATGATTTCCAACATGAAGTTGCTGGTGTTAAAATTCCGCGTCTTATGCCTTAGAGAGTGTAGAACGGACTTGGAATCAGATAAAATCAGGTCCGTGGAAACATAAAGGTGGCTGATGTATTTGAGGCTTCTAGTGAGGCTACCAGTGGCGGATACAGAGAAAAACCTCAAGGAGGGGGCGCTAAAGATATCTTGAGCTACCTTTACTTTTACTGTAATAAAAAATAATCAAGTCACATGCAAAGTATAGGAAAGTTTTATACTAGACAATGCCATTTTATGATATAAAAAAGTTACAACTGTCGTTCTCTGCCGGCCGCGGTGGTCTAGCGGTTCTAGGCGCTCAGTCCGGAACCGCGCGACTGCTACGGTTGCAGGTTCGAATCCTACCTCGGGCATGGATGTGTGTGATGTCCTTTAGGTTAGTTAGGTTTAAGTAGTTCGAAGTTCTAGGGGACTGATGACCACAGATGTTAAATCCTATAGTGCTCAGAGCCATTTGAACCATTTTGTGGTTCTCTTCCTTAAATGATGAATTCTACCTGCCTATTCTTCCTGGCAAATAGGTTAACTACGTCGTCAATACGACAATCAATGTCAAGGTGAGTGTTCAACAGAGCTAAGGCATTAAGTCGATCCTCCTTCATTGTCGACCTCAGCCATGTTTTTACGCAGCAATGTTGAAAAACTTCTTGTTACTGTAGCAATAAATAATTCGATTCAGTGGAGTCGACTGACGAAAGAAACGAAAGAGTAGCGTGCGGGCTGACTGGCCCGCAAGGGGGCGGGGGGCACGCCCCCTCAAATGTCTCCGCCACTGGAGGCTACAGCTTCCGCAGAAAAAGGCGAAGTTTTCTTCGGCAGTTGAAACATTTTTGAGACATGTCTTTGTGAACAGGGAAAGGCACATCGCACATTTTCTCCCTCTCTTAATGTTGAGCCATCTATATGTAGAAAAAGACAGGCCGTATCTGGTATATAAGGCACTTTATATCACGATAGATGAGTGGATTTTCCGTTAGTGACACACCGTCTGAATGTATACACACTTCATGAGAGAGGACTGAATAAATGTCCATATAGACAGATATCGAAATGGTGCTGAGTATTTCTGTTAACAGGTGGCCACCAAACTCAGGAGTGTGATCGAATAGTACTAACGGTTTTCCAGTCACTTATTACATGATTCATGTGAGGGGTCGATGCCAACCGAGAATCAAAGGTGACGCTGATGACACTGGGTGACATACAGAGTCTAGGGCCATTTTGTCGAGAATAAGTGGAGAGGAACGCTTGGAAAATACGACAAGCTGTGACTTATCAGCCGAAGCTTCCATTCCGTGCGCTCGGAGTCAGCTTTTCTGGCGGGACGTGACGGAGGAAAATCCAGTTTCACATTCCGCAAAGGAATGCAAGGACAACAACGAACTACTGAGGATGGTTTGATAACAGTTGCTAAGAATTTGCCCTAAATTTCACACTCGTGATTCAATTAAGTCCTTCCAGCATTTTTATTACATTATACAGTTTCCTTCATCCCAATACAAATTCAAAACGACGCATTACTGAACATCACTTTGTTGAGAAAAATGTTTTAATTCCGTGCGTTCTTTTATTTCAGATAACTAGAAATAGTTAATGTGGTACTCCTTACATAATGTTCTGTCGCAGTCTAAATCATTTGGAATGCAGTAAAATAAAAAATGTCGTAAAATGTCTCCACTTTGGGCTTTGAAAGAACTAATACACCAATCAAACGAATCACGAATGAGTTCGCAAAGGTTAAATAATCGAAAAAGAATACCAGCGCCATTGTTATTTCACGGATGGGAAGACAGAAAGACTAGTATTAAGACTGGTATGAAAAGGTAGTAGTGAAAACAGTTATCGGGCTCCCCAAGACCAACTGGATGACAGCTCCACCCAGACCTACACGGCAATAGAGAAAATTGATACAACTGACGACCTTAACAAGTTCAACTTCTGAAGTTACTCAATAATGAATTATTGTAAAACATATGTAAGCACTATAATTTTATTTTTTAAATTGGTGTAATTTACTTTCACTTCACTGTAAAACAAAAGCATAAGTATTATATTGATTTGTACATTGACGAAATGTCTAGTGCCAGTAAAGCTGCGATATGTAGTGTTGTGGCCCCATTCAGTAAACAGACATCAGGAAGTCCACATGTAATCCACAGTGAGTCGTGCAACGGATAGTATGTTATAACCTATTTGCCTGTAACACTGTCAGTGGCGTTTTGCGAGCCTTTTGTTAAGCAAATGTGTGAATCATAGCATCCAAGCCTAGTTGCCTTATCAGGTTATATTCAGTTGCCAAGATCCCCAAATTTGTGAGACGTTGGTGATGCGTATTTGATCTGAGACGATTTTTAACACGAGTCAAAGTGCTGAATGACTTCCAGCTTCGGTTACTAGCCACTGGAAGACAGTAAAAGATGCGCAAAGCTATTCATTCAGATAAAAATCTTGAAATTTTAAGCTTGTACGTTTAATGGTTGAAGTTTTAAGTAATTCGAAGTTTTAAGTAAGAACTGTTATTTAATTTATTCTTCTAAATCTGTTCTGACAACATTATGTTATTCTTTGATAAATAACTTTCATGCCTGAGCGACCCGATTGTCAGTAATCTTTGAGTATTTTCATAAAAACCCAGTTGTTTCATATAAAGTCTTCACTGTTTCATATCGGCTTTTCAAGTTAGACCCTAGACTGTGAACAACGACGTAAAAACATTTTTATCTTGAATAAATGTTCGGAATTCACATAACTGTGTCACTACATTCGTAGTTTCATCATAAAATGATTTCCTCCTCTTTGTGCACAATCTGGAAATTCAGAATCGATATTAATTGACACAAAGCTTTACACCTCGCCACGGCCTGTTAACACCGACATTGGACTGTTGATGATTGGAAACATGGTGCCTGGTCGAACGAGTCTCGTTTAACATTGTATCGAGCGGATGTACTTTTATGTCCTCCTCGATACTGTAGATTTTTGTACCATGGGAAGCAAGGGAGATGATGTTGCTTGATGGTCGGTATCCTCTTTCTACAACACAACTGCACACATGTATTAACAGGGTTCTTTATTTACAAGAACAGGAAGATATTTACATCTAACCAAGTCCATGTGTTGTGGTACAAGGCCTTCCATAATAGTCCATATTAGCCTCACTGCTGGTGAAGTACGAGATAGTAACTGAGACTTACTGACTGAGAGACTGTCTGAAACTGCAACTGAGCCCCCCAGGCCGCAGCGGCGATCTAAATACTTGCGGTCGAGAGGGCGTTGTCGGAACATTGCTTGCGAGTCTGTCTTTGGTCTCTCTCCTGATAGACGTGTTTGATCCAGCGCCAAGTATCTCCTCGTAACCTTTTTGCTTGACCAGTGTGCTGGCGACAGCTTATGCCAGCACATGGACGTTTACAGGTAGGAGACATCCTCATAAATCCATGGACCCTGGATATCAGTAGGGGACTGTTAAAGCTGGTGGAGGCTCTGTGATGGTGTGGGGCATGTGCTGTTGGATTGATATGGGACCCCTCAGACATGTAGATACGACTCTGATGGGTGACACATATGTAAGCATCCCGTCTGACCACCTGCATCCATTCATGTCCACTGTGCATTCCGATGGACTTGGGCAATTCCAGCAGGACAATGCGACACCCCACATGTCCATAATTGCTACATAGTGGCTCCAGGAACACTCTTCTGAGTGAAAACATTTCCGCTGGCCACCATACTCCACAGACGTGAACATTATGGGGCATATCTGTGGTGCCTTGCAACGTGTTATTCAGAAGAGGTAGCCACCCCCTCGTATTCTTCCGGATTTATGGACAGCCCTGCATGATTCATGGTGTCAATTCCCTCCAGCACTATTTCAGACATTAGTTGAGTCATGCCACGTCATGTTGCGGCACTTCTGCGTCCTCGCGGAGGCTCTACACGATATTAGGCCGGTGTACCAGTTTCTTTGGCTCTTTGGTGTAATATTAAAAAAAAAAGAAACGAATCCCTAGCAGTGAATGCGTTTCTTAGTTCGTAGTTTGCTTAAGGCAGAAAAACAAAAATAGCTACGACAGCTACAGTTGAGGAGAACCGCTGAAATAATATTCCATGCTCTTTATTTATGGTGTTCGAGTTGCAGTCGGTGCATCTGCATATTACTCGTAACTACGCTTTAGACCCAAATCATAGTTACAGAAATGCGGATAAAACTCATTGACCTATACTAGGCACTTGTCTTCCTAGACAATGCAGTGGCAGCCGGTAACACCGCATCTTCGAAAGGAGAGCTTTCCCGATGCCATCCAGCCAGCACATCGTCTGAGCGGCCGTATTCTGCCTGTCGCTAGTCTAACGGAGAGTTGGGAACATTGTAGAATATGTTTGGCAGCTCTGTGACCGTCGATGTACTTCCTGGTTTGGATCAGAATTATCATGGTAATTTCACTTCATATTTTACTGCAACGATGAAATATTCTGAATTATTCTCACTTAGTTTTGAGTCCAGGAAGCTCGTTCCAACAGGAACTGCAGCCTACTTCGGCATTCCGTTGTGCATTTACTGTCTCAGCCATATCTGGGACAACAAGGGAGCGCTTTTTGACGCAGTTTTGGTGCTGCTTTGTAAAGCGATGTCATTGCGCTAACACAGCCAAGTAACATCAAATGTGGACTGCTTTTCATAGACTTCCATAAGACATTTGATCAAATGAATCACCATTGTGTGATAGACACAACGCGCCGAAAGGACTTCCTACAAAAAACAATCGACATCATCAGAAACGTGGCTATGGCATAGATCTCCGTTAATTTTCAACTAACAAAAAAAAATTGAAATAAAAAGGGGCATTACCCAAGAAAGTCCCTTATCAGTGCTGCTGTTATGATATCGCTGAAACCTTTCCTGAGACAGCTACAGCATAGACTGACAGGCATTACCATTCAGGAAACAAAGACAGTGGGAGATACCTAAGGGGACGATGTAGACGTAATCGTCAGAGAAAACGCAGACTTTAGCGAAGACAAGGCTTTTGGAATAGCACTGCCAACTTCTCTTTTAAAAATGATAGCAATAAACTGGCGGAATGTGGCAAGGAGAATAAAAAATGGTTCAAATGGCTATGGGACTTAACTGCTGTGGTCATCAGTCCCCTAGAACTTAGAACTACTTAAATCTAACTAACCTAAGGATATCACACAAATCCATGCCCAAGGCAGGATTCGAACCTGCGACCGGTCCCGCGGTTCCAGACTGTAGCGCCTAGAACCGCTCGGCCACCGCAGCCGGCAAGGAGAATCAAGGGAGAACTGACTGAAAATTGTCAACGTAGCATAGACCAGTTCCAGAGAATACAGTTTATCAAAACGTATATTTTATGCAAGGTCTACTACATAGCACAGTATCTACCCATCCCATCGTTGAGGGCGAAGACGATCACGTGCACCTTGCGAAATTTCGTTTGGAAACGGGAATTGTTTCCAGAGCCTGTAAAGGCAGCAACGTTGGATCCAAGCAATGGAGGAATGGGACTAACCGACATCAAGTCTAAAGCGATGGCACTGTATGTCAAACGAACATCGAACATAATGTGTAACAACCCAGGATGGGGCGTGAGTCGTGCTTGGGTAGCTCAGTTGGTAGAGCACTTGCCCGCAAAAAGCAAAGGTCCCGAGTTCGAGTCTCGATCCGGCACACAGTTTTAATCTGCCAGGAAGTTTCATATCAGCGCACACTCCGCTGCAGAGTGAAAATCTCATTCTGGAAGCATCCCCCAGGCTGTGGCTAAGCCATGTCTCCGCAATATCCTTTCTTTCAGGAGTGCTAGTTCTGCAAGGTTCGCAGGAGAGCTTCTGTAAAATTTGGAAGGTAGGAGGCAAGGCACTGGCAGAAGTAAAGCTGTGATGACGGGGCGTGAGTGGTGCTTGGGTAGCTCAGTTGGTAGAGCACTTGCCCGCGAAAGGCAAAGGTTCCGAGTTCGAGTCTCGATCCGGCACACAGTTTCAATCTGCCAGGAAGTTTCAACCCAGCAAAACTATACGATCTTGTCAGGCCGGAAAGTGTAGAACTGGCGATCAGTATGCAGAAAATAACTTCAGCAAGAAGCTTTTAAAATCCAAAAAACATTATAGCGAAGGCGATTTTAGAAGAAAGAAGGAAACGTGAAAGGAGAAATAACATAGTAACTAAATATGTCGGGATAGCATGGAATGTAGTCTGGCAAGACATCAGTAGTAATGTTCTTTCGTCAGACGTGAGAACAGTGTGGTACAGGTTGTCAATAACATCATTAGCAGAAATGATCGTCTCTTTATCATCGGTTTAAGTGGCATTAACCGTCGCAGTAAATGCAACATAGCTGACATGGCGATCGTATTATCAACTGGACGTGGACCAGGGAGAAAACTTCCCAAGTAACAAGAACTTCCACAAACAATGTACCGACTAACATTTTCTATAGACAAGAAGAAAACTGCTACCCTCAGGCGAAAAATATCGTCAGTGATCTGGTTAATGGGCAAATACACAAGCTACATTTGGAAGCGATGAACATCTTGAGTACAAAATATATATGGAAACTGAACTTGCAAAAAAACTCTTTAAGTGTCCTGACCGCAATAAGAAATATGGTAGCATACTCCGAATTGCCTCAATAGAGTGGGAATACGTTAGGGCTACGTGACTTGTGAAGGTGGATGGGTTGGGCAACGAAGCACTAGCACTGCTGCGGAGAGGCCCCCCTGCTTCTGCGGCGAGTTCCCTACCTTAACTCTCCCAGAAGTCACACATGAAAAACAAGTCAGTAGTACAGCAGATATAAGAATATGAGGCAAACATCTGGTGTGTGTTAGAAAGCAAATTTCTAAATTTCCTAAGAATGCTGTTAGAAGGCTGAAACTGACAAGAGTGACAAGGCAGGGAAGGACTTTGCAACTCTGCCCCTCGAGACTGCTCTTCTGTCCCCCTAATGTATTCTGGGGAGACTAAGGCGCTTACATCAAGGATTTACGGAATGATTAACTTGGATCTGGACATAGATGAAGAGGAAGCTCAAGCTACAGGGGAAGAAAATGTGTCTGCTGAACTGCCACCAGTTGAGAGTGACAGTGAAGATGCTCTCGAACGGGGGACATTGTTACATTTGTTTCCGTGTGCTAGTGTTGAAGACTGAATGTCATTACTAGTTCTATGAGTGCTGTCACTGGTGACTGGGATTAGCTGTTACCATATTTATGTCATCTCATTGCAAGCTAATCATTTGTATTATTGTCTTTGTTTAAAAAAAAAAGTACGGCGAAGTGTTTGCATTAGTTATCGGTCCTAATCTCCCTGGAGACAAGATTTTTACCTCTTTTCTGAAAGAGACATTAGAGACAGACAGACAGTTAGTAAAAAAAAAAGGAAAAAATGTCCCAAGAGCACTTTTCCCCGTAAGTCTTGTCGCTACTTTGATTCTGTACCCTGTATATAAGCTTCTATCAAGCGTATTGACATAATTGTGGCACTGAATAGATTGTTACTGGATTTTGTTATTTGTTAAGTATCTACTGCTGCGTTTGCATACTTTCATAGTAATCCTGTAACGCTACTTCAGTATGACTGTGGACTGGACGTAGAGACATACCATTTCGAAGCCGAAAGTGCGTATTATTCTGCTAATTCGTGAAGATTTTGGATACTTAGTTTTATTGAAAAAGTTTTTTTTCGTGACATTAGCATGATAAGTTGTAATTCATTTGTATTAGTGCAGTGCATACTAAATAGCGTTTTTTCCTTAGTTTGTTGAGCACAGCAGGCAAACATGTGAGATAAATAAATCGGCAGCTGTATAGCCACCCACGTTACGTGAAACAGTCTAACAATGTTTGGATAGTTTTTCGACTTCATATGTATAGACAATATGTTGATAGGGCTTCATGTGCTTGCATTTTATGCTGTGTTGATAGGAAGTAAAGCTGTGCAGGTGTGCATAACGATGAGGCGAGAGGTCTCGCAAGTTCTATAACCGACTCCACCTTTTTCATGTCATTTCATTTCCTCACTTCTACGATTCTTTCAGGACCAAGGTAGATATATTTTATTTTTTGTTTACTCTTGAATGGAAAATATTTTCCGTGTATTTCGTGTAAACACATTGTGCTGGAATCACAGCTGTTGCCGTCTACATTTGTGGGGAAATGTTTTGATAGGATTTCTAACAAGTTTAAAGAAAGCGCATTTTCGACTCCATCACAGAATGGTTATAATGCATGATGTCTAGAGAAAATATTGTGCATTCAAGATTAAACACGAAATAGAACTGTATGCAATTGGACTGTAAGAATCATAAAAATGAAGAACTGGAGTGGAAACCAAGAGTCGGATTGGCTGTGCTGGCAGAAGGGGAATGTCCTTTTATTTATTGCTAACTGAGTTCCCAGCGTTGCCTGGGTATGTGTTTATTCAAATTTATTAGTCTAGTAGTAGTCAAATTGCAGCCTGAGGGCCACATGCCGCACGAATGAAGCATTCAAGGGGCCCTCGGTTCTCAGCTGTATTTTGTGATAACGGCGTCTAAAACTAACAGCTGAGGCAAAAACTTTAACTAATGTTAGGAGCTTGTTAAGAGTTTAGTTTTGTTGCTCACTAACAAACAAAAATACTTACAGTGACAGTTATATTTCAAGATGTGGTTCATTTTAATTGACGTTGGTGAATACAGCCACGAGCTAAGTAAAGCAGGCCGCTTACCTCAGGAGCAGAGGGGTAAATAGCGCAACCGCTGCAGGATTAGAGGATGTCAGAGGGGTAATGTTTAATTTTTTGTCATCCAGTGCTGACAACTCAACGGGTGTGCTCCAGTCGTACCGTTCAGTAGCTATGGTATGAATTCTGATACAGATGGAACTTGGATTCGTGAATACGCATTATAGAGATGATCATCTTCAAATGCGGTGTGTATTTGTACCAATAAATATTAAAAATTGAATTAAGGTTGTTATAATACCGCACAATGAGTAGAGGAAAAACATTATTCTAAACAGTTATGATCGTGTCTTTGTTAATCCATTTAAAAATAAGTTCAGTTACTGTTTTTAATCATCCACTCACATAGTCAGCATAACATTTCACTTATGATGTGTGTATGCAGACTGAAGAGACGAATGAAAATTTGTACCAAGGTCAGGATTTGAATCTGTCTTTCTTGCCCAGTAGCACTCGCTAACCACTACGCCACCCTGGCACAGTGGCTTTTGCACAACTGCACGGACTTTCCTAGCACTCCTCCTTGCTTAACCCAAAGTCCTACACGGCTCAGCCCACTTCGGTATTTCCCCTAATCTCGAACAGCATGCGGAGGCGGCCAAGTGCAACTACTAGTCATTTCCTTTCCTGTTTCAGTAGCAAATAGAGCAAGGGAAAAAAGACTGTCTGAAAGCCTCTGTGCAAGCCCCCAAATTTCGCGGCAGTAGAATCTTTCTGCAGTCGGCCTTAAAGGTCAGTTCTCTAGATTTCCACGATGGATGCACGCGGAAAGTGCATCATCTTCCCTCCAGGGATTCCCATTTGATTTCACGAAGCATTCCCGTAATACTTCTGTGCTGATAGAACCTACCCGTAACTAATATGGCAGCACACCTCTAAATTGCTTCAAATGTCTTCCTTTAAACCGACCTGATTATATCCCAAACACTCGAGAAGTACTCAAGAATGGGTCGCACTAGTATTCAGTATGCCATCTCCTTTATAGATCAGCTAAATTTTCCCAAAATTCCCCCAATAAAACAAAGTCGACTATTCCAGTTCGTATCACGTTTCAGCGTTACACCTAGGTATTCAATCGATGTGACTGTGTCACACTACTAATCCTTTATTCGGTCATTACAGGGTTATGTTTCCTACTCATCCACATTAACTTTAATTTTTCTGCATTTGGAGCTAGCCGCCATCATCATACCAATTAGAAATTCTGTCTAAATCATCTTGTATCCTCCTACAATCATTCAATAACGACACCTTCCTGTACACCACAGCATCATCAGTAAACAGCCGTAAATTTCTGCTCATTTTGTCCGTCAGATCATCTGTGTATATATATATATATATATATATATATATATATATATATAATTTTACACGTCTGGTTCTGTAGCACGAAATTAAGGAGCACATCTCTATGGTCATGGAACGTGTCATTAAATGAAATTACAACATAAAATTAATAACAGATAAAATAAAACGCTTATGAATCCATAAAAAATGACAAGCCGTAAGTTTATGCTAACGCAGTCAACAATATAACACAAAAATTACTTTAATTTTTCTGCTCGATAGAATAGGAATGACCTGAGAGACAACTCTTCAGTTTCGGTTTGAAAACGAGAAGACTTTTGAATTCTTGTGGTAGCTTATTGAAAATGCTGCAGGATATTGCACACCTTTCTGCACAAGAGTAAAGGAAATGCAGTCCAAACGCAGATTGGATTTATGCCTAGTATTAACTGAGTGAAAGCTCCTAATTCATGGGAACAAGCTGATATTGTTACAAGAAACGACAGTAAAGAATATATGTATTGAGAGGCCAATGTTAGAATACCTAGACTAATGAACTGGGGTCAACAAGAAGTCTGCGAACTTACACTACTTATTGACCGAATCGCCCGCTTCTGAGGCAAAAATACCCTATGAGAATGGGAAGAGTTACCCCCAATAGCGGTGCTATCACAACTTACGTGGGGCACTCCTGATGAACACTCGCTGTCTTGGACAATATATTGAGTTCTATTACCTAAAAAGTCTTCGAGCTACTCACATATATGGGACCCTAAATCACATGTTTGGCCCCTCGTCAGCAGTCTGCAGTTGGGCATTGTGATAGACACTTTCCGGAAATCAAGGAATATGGAATCTGCATGTTGCCCTCCATCCATGGTTTGTAGGATATAGTGTGAAAAGAGGTCAAGCTGAATTTCGCCCAATCGGTGCTTTCTAAATCGGGGCTGAGATGTGAATAGAGGCTTTTGTGTCTCAAGGTAATTTATTATATTGAAACTCAGAGTGTGTTCAAGAATTCTACGCAACCTGGTGTTACGGATAATGGTCTGTAATTATGTGGGAACTTTCTTTTACCTTTCTTGTATACCAGAGTCACCTGCGCTTTAGCACTTGAAAATAGACTCATGAGCAAAAAACATGATAACAGCCTGTTTATTAGTGTCTTGGTTGACCTTTGGGACGCAGTACAGAAGTGAATGTGCATGGCATGAACCTGACAAGTCCATGGTATTTTTCTGGATGTATGTGCCACTCTATGTCTACGCACAAGTCACGCAGTTCCCGTAACTTATACAGACCGGCGGTAAGAGGACGCGGAGCTGGTGCCCAATAGCCTCTCACATGTCTCCCATCATGTTCGGGTCAGACGTATGTGGTGGACAAGACATCAATGTGAGTTCATTATCATGCTTTCCAAACCAATGTAGCATTGTTTTGGCTTTGTGTCACGCTCAGTTATCTTACTGGCACATGCCATCACTGTCAGAGAAGTCATGAAGCGCGAATGGGCGCATGTCGTTCCTAATAACTTTCACGTTGTCTGCAGTTATCACAATGCCATCGATTACTACTATAAGGTCCATGGACCCCAGTTGAATGTACCCCATTGCATAACAACGGCCTGCATGTTCTGAGTAGCCATTCGCACAGCTGACATTGTATCGAGTCGCGACCATCGACCAATCATATTAAGCAACGAAATTCATCCGACCAGACGAGAAGTTTCCATTAAGTCATGATCCAATCTCGATGAAGCGGAACCCACTGCAGTCGTAACTGACAATGTCGTTCACTCAACATGGAAACACTTAGGGATTGTATCTTGCAAAACCTGATGTTCAACAACATGTGCTGAATTGTATGCTCAGCAGCACTTGCATCTCCACCCGCATTGTACTCTGTCGTCAGATACGTCGCACATCACTGCCTGTAGCGGAGTTGGTGTAAGTTGATCCCTGACATTTGGCATCACTGTTGCCATCTTTCAACTGTGAAGTGTAAACGGCTGCAGGCGAAAACAGTAGCCGTATATAGAGATCCAGCAACGCTGAGACATAGCCGTATTACCACGCCCGGGTTCCCGGGTTCGATTCCCGGCGGGGTCAGGGATTTTCTCTGCCTCGTGATGACTGGGTGTTGTGTGATGTCCTTAGGTTAGTTAGGTTTAAGTAGTTCTAAGTTCTAGGGGACTTATGGCCATAGATGTTAAGTCCCATAGTGCTCAGAGCCATTTGAACCATTTGAACATAGCCGTAGAGACATTTACAAAACCGCGTAACGTGACTGGTTCCAGTGGTGTGCGAAACTGCTGCGCCCAGCCTAGCGCAACTGTCAAGAATCTTCTTACGCAACTTGAGTATAGCATGTTATACAGGGCAGAGAAACCTCCAACCTCCATATTCTGTGATAATGTATTGACATCGTACACCTAGCCACTTACTTGTGCTGTCACCATCCTTCAACCACTTTCAGTAGATCCAGAATGAGATTTTCACTCTGCAGCGGAATGTGCGCTGATATGAAACTTCCTGGCAGACCAAAACTGTGCGCCCGACCGAGACTCGAACTCGGGACCCTCGCCCTTCGCGGGCAAGCGCTCCACCAACTGAGCAACCGAAGCACGACTCACGCCCGGTACTCACAGCTTTACTTCTGCCAGTACCTCGTCTCCCACCTTCCAAACTTTACAGAAGCTCTCCTGCGAACCTTGCAGAACTAGCACTCCTGAAAGAAAGGACACTGCGAAGACATGGCTTAGCCACAGCCTGGGGGATGTTTCCAGAATGAGATTTTCACTCTGCAGCTTCTGTAAAGTTTGGAAGGTGGGAGACGAGGTACTGGCAGAAGTAAATCTGTGAGTACCGGGCGTGAGTCGTGCTTCGGTTGCTCAGTTGGTGGAGCGCTTGCCCGCGAAGGGCGAGGGTCCCGAGTTCGAGTCTCGGTCGGGCGCACAGTTTTGGTCTGCCAGGAAGTTTCACTTTCAGTAGATGCTCACGATAGTAGTATGTTAGCCTGCCAATTTCGCTGTTTCTGAGGTACTCGTTCCAAGGCGCCAGGCTATAACAATCTACCATCTATCAGAGTCGCTCAAGTCAGTGGGTTTTCACATTTGCTGTGTGCATCGTGGCTACAATTTAATTCAGATCTCTTTTTTTTTTTATTTCGCATTCCTATAGCTAACAACAGAAAGTCTGCAATTGAATAATAACCATGTCTTGAAAAGGATAGGTTCCTACTCACCATATAGAGGAAACGCCGCATCACAGACAGCCACAGCGAAAAGACTGCTATATACCCACATCAAAAAAAGTATTGCATCACCTTGGTTCCGAGAGTTCCGGAACTGTACAGAAAATTGGAATAGAGATGAATATAGACATCATTTCCGCCTTTTTTTATTGCTCATGAAAACCTCACATTGCATGTTGTACCACCATACAGTGAGACCTTCAGAGGTGGTGGTCCAGATTGCCGTACGCGCCGGTACCTCTATTACCCAGTAGCACGTCCTCCTGCATTGATGCATGCCTGTATTCGTCGTGGCATACTATCCACAAGTTCAACAAGGCACTGATGGTCCAGATTATCCCACTACTCAACGGCGATTCGGCGTGAATCCCTCAGAGTGGTTGGTGGGTCACCTCGTCCATAAACAGCCCTTTTCAATCTATGCCAGAGATGTTCGACAAGGTAGTCATTCACAATATCTGCACGATGGGGGTGCGAATTGTCGTCCATAAAGACGAATACGTCGCCAATATGCTGCCGATATGGTTGCACTATCGGTCGGAGGATGGCATTCACGTATCTTACAGCTTTTGCGGCGCCTTCCATGACTATCAGCGGCGTACGTCGACCCCACATAATACCACCTCAAAACAGCAGGAAACCTCCACCTTGCTGTACTCGTTGGATAGTGTGTCTAAGGCGTTCAGCCTGATCAGGTTGCCTCCAAACACGTCCCCAACGATTGTCTGGTTGATGGCATATGGCTCTTCTGATTTTCAGTCTTGATGACTGTGCGAGACCGGGATCCAAGATTGCTAGACCTACCTTGATTAGTATGGGATCGTTCTGAATTAATCACTGTAGTTTTGTTGCCAGCCGTGCAGAACGCTTTATCACTTTTACGGCAGTTGGTCTACCATATCGGATTGGTACTAAAAGGTTTTATTTTTTTTGGTAGAATTTCCAGTTTGTGTCCATACATACAGGGTGATTTTGTCCACCATGTACTAACCCTAGGAATACATCTATGGGAGGACATGGAACAAGAAATGTCTGATGAACTTATGTCCGGTTTCCCTCCTATAGACGATATATTCAGTAATACTTTGTTACAGAGACTGCGGTATAATATACGCTGTACAATGTAGCCACTGTTACAGTATGAATGCTTTCCTCCTAGAGGGTGGTACTGTTCCTCATACGTCATACCCCAGCGCCCTCTCCTGCAGTAGTCATTGGTAGCGTCGTCTCTGATTCACTGTCCTGTATGTGATATAGCGTTGTACATAATAGTTCCATATTCGAATCGAGAGAGCTTGGCAACATGGTGTTTACTTACGGAGAGGCAAATATCGGGCGGCGGGCGGTATGGTTGTATCAGTAGACGTATCACCACCAACAACAAGCACAGCATTCAGTGTCTACAAAGATGTTTCGCCGTTTGTCTGAGACGGTCATTTCAGGAAGCAGGAAATAATGAAGGGCGTACCCGAAAATGTTCGGACACCAGACTTGGGTGAAAATGTGATTAACACTGTGGAAGGCGACAGCCGTGTCAGTACCAGGCAGTTGGATCCTGGAGCAGCGTATTCATGCAGCCTTTGACACTGTTCTACATCTACATCTATATTGATACTCCGCAAGCCACCCAACGGTGTGTGGCGGAGGGCACTTTACGTGCCACTGTCATTACCTCCCTTTCCTGTTCCAGTCGCGTATGGTTCGCGGGAAGAACGACTGTCTGAAAGCCTCCGTGCGCGCTCTAATCTCTCTAATTTTACATTCGTGATCTCCTCGGGAGGTATAAGTAGGGGGAAGCAATATATTCGATACCTCATCCAGAAACGCACCCTCTCGAAACCTGGCGAGCAAGCTACACCGCGATGCAGAGCGCCTCTCTTGCAGAGTCTGCCACTTGAGTTTGTTAAACATCTCCGTAACGCTATCACGGTTACCAAATAACCCTGTGACGAAACGCGCCGCTCTTCTTTGGATCTTTTCTATCTCCTCCGTCAACCCGATCTGGTACGGATCCCACACTGATGAGCAATACTCAAGTATAGGCCGAATGAGTGCTTTGTAAGCCACCTCCTTTGTTGATGGACTACATTTTCTAAGGACTCTCCCAATGAATCTCAATCTGGTACCCGCCTTACCAACAATTAATTTTATATGATCATTCCACTTCAAATCGTTCCGCACGCATACTCCCAGATATTTTACAGAAGTAACTGCTACCAGTGTTTGTTCCGCTATCATATAATCATACAATAAAGGATCCTTCTTTCTATGTATTCGCAATACATTACATTTGTCTATGTTAAGGGTCAGTTGCCACTCCCTGCACCAAGTGCCTATCCGCTGCAGATCTTCCTGCATTTCGCTACAATTTTCTAATGCTGCAACTTCTCTGTATACTACAGCATCATCCGCGAAAAGCCGCATGGAACTTCCGACACTATCTACTAAGTCATTTATATATATTGTGAAAAGCAATGGTCCCATAACACTCCCCTGTGGCACGCCAGAGGTTACTTTAACGTCTGTAGACGTCTCTCCATTGATAACAACATGCTGTGTTCTGTTTGCTAAAAACTCTTCAATCCAGCCACACAGCTGGTCTGATATTCCGTAGGCTCTTACTTTGTTTATCAGGCGACAGTGCGGAACTGTATCGAACGCCTTCCGGAAGTCAAGAAAGATAGCATCTACCTGGGAGCCTGTATCTAATATTTTCTGGGTCTCATGAACAAATAAGGCGAGCTGGGTCTCACACGATCGCTGTTTCCGGAATCCATGTTGATTCCTACATAGTAGATTCTGGGTTTCCAGAAATGACATGATACGCGAGCAAAAAACATGTTCTAAAATTCTACAAGAGATCGACGTAAGAGATATAGGTCTATAGTTTTTCGCATCTGCTCGACGACCCTTCTTGAAGACTGGGACTATCTGTGCTCTTTTCCAATCATTTGGAACCCTCCGTTCCTCTAGAGACTTGCGGTACACGGCTGTTAGAAGGGGGGCAAGTTCTTTCGCGTACTCTGTGTAGAATCGAATTGGTATCCCGTCAGGTCCAGTGGACTTTCCTCTATTGAGTGATTCCAGTTGCTTTTCTATTCCTTGGACACTTATTTCGATGTCAGCCATTTTTTCGTTTGTGCGAGGATTTAGAGAAGGAACTGCAGTGCGGTCTTCCTCTGTGAAACAGCTTTGGAAAAAGGTGTTTAGTATTTCAGCTTTACGCGTGTCATCCTCTGTTTCAATGCCATCATCATCCCGTAGTGTCTGGATATGCTGTTTCGAGCCACTTACTGATTTAACGTAAGACCAGAACTTCCTAGGATTTTCTGTCAAGTCGGTACATAGAATTTCACTTTCGAATTCAATGAACGCTTCACGCATAGCCCTCCTTACGCTAACTTTGACATCGTTTAGCTTCTGTTTGTCTGAGAGGTTTTGGCTGCGTTTAAACTTGGAGTGGAGCTCTCTTTGCTTTCGCAGTAGTTTCCTAACTTTGTTGTTGTACCACGGTGGGTTTTTCCCGTCCCTCACAGTTTTACTCGGCACGTACCTGTCTAAAACGCATTTTACGATTGCCTTGAACTTTTTCCATAAACACTCAACATTGTCAGTGTCGGAACAGAAATTTTCGTTTTGATCTGTTAGGTAGTCTGAAATCTGCCTTCTATTACTCTTGCTAAACAGATAAACCTTCCTCCCTTTTTTTATATTCCTATTAACTTCCATATTCAGGGATGCTGCAACGGCCTTATGATCACTGATTCCCTGTTCTGTACATACAGAGTCGAAAAGTTCGGGTCTGTTTGTTATCAGTAGGTCCAAGATGTTATCTCCACGAGTCGGTTCTCTGTTTAATTGCTCGATGCATTGTTCGGATGCATCCTGCCCGAGGTGAACGTGTGAGACAGGAAATGCTACGGCGCGTACACGAGTGCACTCAGGCATATGGAAACCATTTCAGCACATACTGTAACTGTGGCTACATGGTACAGCGCTTATTAGACCGCAGTCTCTGTAACAATGTATTATGGAATAAATCGTCTCTAGCTTGGAAACCGTACATTTCCGGACGAAAGTTCATTAGAGTTTTGTTGTTTCGTGTCCTCATCGATCGAACCTTGAGTTTGTACACGGTGGAAAAAATCACCCTGTATATATTTCACTGCGACCGCTCATTGTGATGATTCGTGCACTTTTCATCTTCAGGTTAATTTTTTGTCAATAGCTTCATGTTTGTGTGTTCAAAGAATACATCTCTATATTAGTGTTGTACAAGTTTGTGACTGATGTGGCCTTTCTGCATTTTTCTCAACAAACATGGCTGTTGTAATTTTGTTTAATGCCCAACCCGTAAGGAACTGTAGCATTGTCGTACTGGTAGTACATAAGGATAAACGTCGCACCGCATGCCGTGAATGGACAGAAGCTGAGACAAAACTTGTAAGCCAATAATTAAAAAACAAGTTTCTAATTTGACGTGAGATAGAGAACATTTCCGTACAATATTTTTTATAGTCATCAGTCATTTACTATTTAATATTGGCTTCGATGTTTTCTTTCTCTGCGAGGGAAATATCCACCCTTTTAATGTTTCTTTGATTGGTTACTAAATGTGCAGTAATGTACGCCTCCTTATCATGTTGCTGGAAATTCTGTTTCGTTCAAAAATTTGTTAGCTTCTTCGCGCCTGTTCGCCGTCGTAATAAGACCTTTACGAACTGAAAGAATATTGTTTATAGCACCTTCAGCTAAGAACTTACGAACTAGTTTCTCGGTTGCTATAGGGTAAAGACGTCCTATGTTCTGCAACTTACTTTCCGATAGAAGCAAAATATTGCAATTTCAGTTAATATGTTCGTGCTATTAGATTTGGGGAGGCGGGTGCTTTTGGTCATATTCTGCTCTGCCAGATCAGTGGAAATGAACTGCGGTATTTTGTTTTGCTTTCTCTAGCCAGGTTGGGATCCGGGGAAGGGTCATGCGGGGTCATTACCGCCTCCAAAGAAGAATTTACTAAAACTATATTTTTATATGTGTATAATTTCTAAACTTTTTAACCAGCTTGCGATGAACAGCGCAGCAGGAATAGGAGGGGTCTATCTGCATTATCGACTTTCGTTTGTCAGATTTTCCTCATTCTTGTTTACGTTTTGGCGATACAAATGAAACGCTTTTGTGAAAAGTTATAGCAGAATGGGTAGAATAAGGAAGTCTGGATATAAGCCCAAGTTTCGTGGAAATAAGTATGTAAAAATAACTCACGGAACTGATAGTTGCGAACAGAGGGAAGAAAATAAGATTGAAAGTGAAGTCAGTGCGAGGAATGTTCGAGTAGAAATTTTCTAGGCGCTGCCGGTTTTCCAAGTGCCACTCAAATGCGTGACAGTGAAATACATGGTTTGAACAGTGTTTCTACTTCTACTGACACAGACATTCTGATTTTCGTGAGGTTATTACGTGAACTTGTAGAAACTGTGGTGGAAATGTCACTTTGTACGAAGATGTGGGGAAAACCAAGGGAATTGTTTGTAACTTAGTTCTAAATGTTGGACATGTAGATGTACTTCCAGTACAATGTCAGCTCAAGTAACCAGAAGCATACTATATGGAAAAAGTAAGATTAGTTCAAAATGGTTCAAATGGCTCTGAGCACTATGGGACTTAAGGGGCCCAAAATGACAAAATTTGACATTTTTATTTTATGTAAATTATGAAAATATCGATGTTTATGCTTAATTTGGTGTTGGTTTTATTGAAATATTCGATTATTTACTATTTTAAATAAATATTTGAAAATAAGCTGTCTACAGATGCTGAACCAATACACAACCTGTGTTCCACTGAATGGTGTAAATACTTGAAGGCAAAAGAGGAGGGTAAAGAAGACACTTTCTCGCACAAAATTTCTATACCAATGCTGTTATGCTTGCCATGAAACCTGTGTTTCAGGATCTTGCCCAACCAGAGCTGTTCAAGAAATGTCTCAATGGCAGAACACAAAATGCGAATGAATCATTTAACAATGTTGTATGGCCAGGGATACCAAAAAAAATGTGTTTGTTGGAAGGTCAGTCTTTGAATTGGTGTTTTGGATGCTGTTCTTACTCTTAATGATGGCTATTCTGGAAGACTACAGGTTTTGGAATATCTTGGCATTCATAAAGGTTACAACAACACTAAAAGCGTGATGGACTTGGACCAACTGCGAATCATGAAGGCAGAGATTGCAACAAACAATATGTCAAAAGAAGCCAGATCCAAGAGAAGGAGGGCAGCACTGAGTGAGGAAGATGAAGGAGGAGATAAGGATTCTAACATATTTTTTGTGTATTAGTTGGCTAAATATTAAAATTTTTTTCTTTAAACGCAATTTTATCAACATGACATTTTTCAGTATAATAGCTCCTTTTTCTCAGAAACTTCTGAATCTACATCAATGAATTATTTACCACATAACATAGATAGTACAATGATGTTGTAACTCTACTTTAGTAGTATTTACTGTAATAGTTAAAATTCAAGAAATTAAAATTGTAAAAATTTACACTAAAAAATTATATGTTTAGGGAAAAAATCATAACTTTTTTCCAGTTGTTACTTTGTGCCAGGAAGGGCTCTCAACAAGGGAAGTGCCCAGGCGTCTCGGAGTGAACCAAAGTGAAGTTCGGACAGGGAGGAGATACAGACAGACAGGAACTGTCCATGATATGTCTCGCTCAGGCTGCCAAAGGGCTACTACTGCAGTGGATGACCGCTACCTACGGATTATGGCTCGGAGGAACCCCGACAGCAACGCCACCATGGAGCCACAGGACGTCGTGTTACCACTCAAACTGTGCGCAATAGGCTGCGTGATGCGCAACTTCACTCCCGACGTCCATGGCGAGGTCCATCTTTGCAAGCACGACACCATGCAGCGCGGTACATCTGTACGAGGGACCCAACAACATGCCGAATGAACCACTCAGGATTGGCATCACGTTCTCTTCACCGATGAGTGTCGCATATGTCCTCAACAAGACAGTCATCGGAGACGTGTTTGAAGGCAACCTGGTCAGGCTGAACGCCTTAGAAACACTGTCCAGCGAGTGCAGCAAGGTGGAGGTACCCTGATGTTTTCGGGTGGCATTATGTGGGGCCGACGCACGCCGCTGGTAGTCATGCAAGGCGCTTTAACGACTGTACGATGCGTGAATGCCATCCTCCGACCGATAATGCAACCATATCGGCAGCGTACTGGCGAGGCATTCGTTTTCATGTACGACAATCCTCGCCCTTACGGTGCACATCTTGTGAATGACTTCCTTCAGGATAACGACATCGCTCGACTAGAGTGACCAGCATGTTCTCCACACATGAACCCTATCGAACATGCGTGGGATAGATTGAAAAGGGCTGTTTATGGACAACGTGACCCACCAACCACTCTGAGGGAACCACGCCGAATCGCCGTTAAGTAGTGGGATAATCTGGACCAACAATACCTTGTTGAACTTGTGTATAGTATGCCACGGCGAATACAGGCATGCATCAATGCAGGAGGACGTGCTACTGTGTACTAGAGGTACCGCTGTGCACAGCAATCTGGACCACCACTTCTGAAGGTCTCGCTGTATGGTGGTACAACATGCAATGTGTGGTTTTCATGAGCAATAAAAAGTGCGGAAATGAAGTTTATGTTGATGTCTATTCCAATTATCTGTACTGGTTCCGGAACTCTCGGAACCGAGGTGAAACACAGCTCTTTTTGATGTGTGTACTACAGAGCTCCACGTGCCCCTATAGTAGGGACCGCGAACATTAGACTATTTAGAGCGCGGGCAGACATTTAAGCCGTCGTTTTTCCCATGTTCCTAATACGGCTGTAATGGGACGTACCCTCTACCATGCGCTAAGAGTAATTTGCATATTACGAATGCAGCTATAGATCTGCATCGGCGCGCCGGCTTCAAATAACTGCTGCGCAAAAACTGGTGGGCTGCCTACACACGCAGGCGCAGCCCACTTGGCGTGCTTATCGCTGAGGTAACTCGCTAGCAGAACTCGTTTAACTGAAATCCTATGTTACAGTTTTCAGATCATTTAACAATAGATTTTGTTGTATTTTATCAAGTAGCAAAAGTGTGAAATTTGGGTACCATTTAGGCGTTGTTATTATCGTATTACGCAAATATTGGACGGCGAGATTCAGATCTGAACAGTTGCTGACGTGCTTATTACAGCATGTTCTTACAACACCTAGGGACACTAGAAAGAATGTCTGGAAAAATATTCCGTATATAAAAAATAAAAAAGCCTTTGGAGATCCTACGGCTCTCGAGAAGGCTAGGGAAATCTAAAAAGTTTTATTTCAAATGGCTCTGAGCACTATGGGACTTAACATCTATGGTCATCAGTCCCCTAGAACTTAGAACTACTTAAACCTAACTAACCTAAGGGCATCACACAACACCCAGTCATCACGAGGCAGAGAAAATCCCTGACCCCGCCGGGAATCGAACCCGGGAACCCGGGCGCGGGAAGCGAGAACGCTACCGCACGACCACGAGCTGCGGACAGTTTTATTTCAGCGCTTGCGTTACGCACGGCCGTATCGCTCTGTCAAGCTTAAAAAATATGTTGTGCCGCACACGTTCTGTATTTGGATGAGAAGTTCAAATCCTTGTCTGGCAGTCTTGATATAGATTTCCCGTAAACCGCTTCGTCAGAATGGCACCATAATGAGTCCGTAACAATGCCACGGCCTATTCCTTTCTCCTTCCTTTCATTCTGAGCCAGTCTTCAGTAACTACAGTTTCAGAAGAATATTGAAGTCTAGTCATCCTTGAAGTCTAGTCATCCGTCTCTCGTGTCACCAGAATAAATCGCCCAGGCATCTCACATAAGTCGGAATTTGCTAATGTAGCTATTATCTTTATTTAATACTGTTTTAGAAAACGCCGTTGACAGTGTTGACTGCGGTACACTCTTTGAAACTCTGACGTTATAAGGGATAAAATACAGGACGTGAAACCGGAACGTAAAAGAGGAGCAGTTCTTGAAGAGAAAGTAAAGCAGCGTTGTAACCTATCACCCATTTTATTCCATCTGTACATTGAGCAAACAGTAAAAGAACCCAACAAAAAAACTGAAAACTGAATTAAAGTTCAGAGAGAAGAAATAAAAACTTTGAGGTTTACTGATAACATTGTAATTGTGTCACAAACGGCAAATGAATTGGAAGGTCAGTTGTGCAGAATCTATAGCGTCTCGGAAAGAGGCTATAATTTGAATACAAATAAATGTAAACACGGGTAATGGAATGTAGTCGAATCATGTCAGGTGATGCTGAAATAGTTAAATAGAAAATGAGACTCCTAAAATAGTACACGAGCTTTTGCTATTTAGGCAGCAAAGTAACTGATAACGGTAGAGGTAAAGAAGACATGAAATGCGGACAACAGCAAGAAAATCTTCCTTTACAGGCTTACAATATGTAAGTACTATGAAGCCTCTTCTGAATGTATTTGTTTGTAGTGTAAGCTTATGTTGATGTGAAATGTGGACGATGAAAAGGAAGACAAAGAGAGTGTACAGTCTTCTCAAATGTAGTGCTACAGAAGAATGCGAAAGATTACACGGATAGATAGGGTTAGCGAGGAAGAGACACTGAACAGAATTGGGGAAAAAAGAAATTTAGGGCACAACTTGACTGAAAGGCTGCTACGGCACATCCAGAGCAATCAGCGACTCGCCAGTTTGGTAATGGAGGGAAGTATGGCCGGACGCGGTGGCCGAGCGGTTCTGGGCGCTTCAGTCCGGAACCGCGCGACTGCTGCGGTCGCAAGTTCGAATCCTGCCTCGGCCATGGATGTGTGTGAGGTCCTTAGGTTAGTTAGGTCGTTCTACATTTTAGGGGACTGATGACCTCAGATGTTAAGTCCCATAGTGCTCGGAGCCATTTGAACCATTTTTTGGAAGGAAGTATGGAGACGTGTGAATTATAGAGGTAGACCAAAGACTTACTATAGTAAGCAAGTTCAAGTGGATATAGTTACGACGAAATAAAGAGATATGCATTGGCTAGACTAGCTTGTAGAGCGACATCAAACCAGTCTTTGCAATCAAGGATACAACAACAACAGTGGTATCTAAAGTGTATAGGCTCCTGGAAATTGAAATAAGAACACCGTGAATTCATTGTACCAGGAAGGGGAAACTTTATTGACACATTCCTGGGGTCAGATACATCACATGATCACACTGACAGAACCACAGGCACATAGACACAGGCAACAGAGCATGCACAATGTCGGCACTAGTACAGTGTATATCCACCTTTCGCAGCAATGCAGGCTGCTATTCTCCCATGGAGACGATCGTAGAGATGCTGGATGTAGTCCTGTGGAACGGCTTGCCATGCCATTTCCACCTGGCGCCTCAGTTGGCCCAGCGTTCGTGCTGGACGTGCAGACCGCGTGAGACGACGCTTCATCCAGTCCCAAACATGCTCAATGGGGGACAGATCCGGAGATCTTGCTAGCCAGGGTAGTTGACTTACACCTTCTAGAGCACGTTGGGTGGCACGGGATACATGCGGACGTGCATTGTTCTGTTGGAACAGCAAGTTCCCTTGCCGGTCTAGGAATGGTAGAACGATGGGTTCGATGACGGTTTGGATGTACCGTGCACTATTCAGTGTCCCCTCGACGATCACCAGTGGTGTACGGCCAGTGTAGGAGATCGCTCCCCACACCATGATGCCGGGTGTTGGCCCTGTGTGCCTCGGTCGTATGCAGTCGTGATTGTGGCGCTCACCTGCACGGCGCCAAACACGCATACGACCATCATTGGCACCAAGGCAGAAGCGACTCTCATCGCTGAAGACGACACGTCTCCATTCGTCCCTCCATTCACGCCTGTCGCGACACCACTGGAGGCGGGCTGCACGATGTTGGGGCGTGAGCGGAAGACGGCCTAACGGTGTGCGGGACCGTAGCCCAGGTTCATGGAGACGGTTGCGAATGGTCCTCGCCGATAGCCCAGGAGCAACAGTGTCCCTAATTTGCTGGGAAGTGGCGGTGCGGTCCCCTACGGCACTGCGTAGGATCCTACGGTCTTGGCGTGCATCCGTGCGTCGCTGCGGTCCGGTCCCAGGTCGACGGGCACGTGCACCTTCCGCCGACCACTGGCGACAACATCGATGTACTGTGGAGACCTCACGCCCCACGTGTTGAGCAATTCGGCGGTACGTCCACCCGGCCTCCCGCATGCCCACTATACGCCCTCGCTCAAAGTCCGTCAACTGCACATACGGTTCACGTCCACGCTGTCGCGGCATGCTACCAGTGTTAAAGACTGCGATGGAGCTCCGTATGCCACGGCAAACTGGCTGACACTGACGGCGGCGGTGCACAAATGCTGCGCAGCTAGCGCCATTCGACGGCCAACACCGCGGTTGCTGGTGTGTCCGCTGTGCCGTGCGTGTGATCATTGCTTGTACAGCCCTCTCGCAGTGTCCGGAGCAAGTATGGTGGGTCTGACACACCGCTGTCAATGTGTTCTTTTTTCCATTTCCAGGAGTGTACATTGCAACCCACTGGCAGTCTACGTCCGTATTCTGTGATCCTGCGAAAGCAGAACTCACATAACAACCATAGGGATCGCCGTTCCCTTTTGGTGCTACCGAGGGTCGTACGCGAACCCCGTCATGGACCAGGATTAGTCTCTCAGCTAATTTCAGCATATAAAAGGTTTGTATCCTGACATTAGCTCATTAACGCCCGGACCAAAGAATGGATTTTTCGAAATTATACCCTTAAGAAGGTCTTAACGGAACTAAATCGACAAATGTGAAGGTAATATCCGGAGTACCACAGGAAGTGTGATAGGACCGTTGCTGTTTACAATATATATATAACTGATCTAGTAGAAAGCGTCTGATGCTCTTTAAGGCTATTCGGAGATGGTGCAGTTGTCTATACCAAAGTAGCAACGCCAGAAGATATTAAGACTTTGCAGAACGACCTGCGGAGAATTGATGAATGGCGCAGCCTCTGGCAGTTGACCCTGAACGTAAATAAGTGAACATATTGCGCATGCATAGGAAAAGAAATCCACTACTGTACAGCAACACTGTTGATGACAAACAACTGGAGCGACCTTAAGTGGAGTGACCATATAAAACAGACACTTGGCGAAGCAGACACCAGACTCAGATTCATCGGAAATGTAACTCATCCACGAAAGAAGTGGCTTATAAAGGCGCTTGTTCGCCCTATTCTTAAGTATTGTTCATCAATCTGGGATCCCTGTCAGGTAGGACTGATAGAAGAGGTAGAGAAGATCCAATGAAGAGCGGAACTCGTTTGCCTTCTCACTGACACTTTTGTGGGGAAAAAACGAGGACACTCTTCAGAAACTGATCGGTAGGCTCATCAAACAGCCCAACCTCTCTAAATTTTCCAGTGCCTACTACAGAAATATAATGTCGGAACTTACTGTTTCCTACGTGTTTAGTGAAATATTTCTTGAGTTATACCCAAGCCTGCCAACATTTTTGATTAAAAGTTGGGTCGAACGTCTATTTTCGGAGGTCGGGTCCAGTGCCTCTTGTTTTAACTTCGCTTTGATGGACGAGGAAAATTCTCACAGAGATACTTGAAATATTCTTCATTTGTTTAATAAATGGAATTTGCACAAACATATAGCAAAAATCATTATTAATATATTGAGTGTCAGTTGTAAAAAAATTGTGGATTATAAGGTCTTTTGTTGTCATGTTAAAAACTAGACGAATAAACTACTTTTTCTCTAACGCTCCTTCAATGTTGGTCTGTGTCACATATAAGTGTGGCTTCTACATCGTTGGTCTGTCTCATAGATAAACGTGGGTCTGTAATGTGGGACGATATCAGCGTTGCAGAATAAACGTTAAGTCAAGTTCAAATCAAAGTTATGAACAGACCAGACCGTAACCTTTAAGTACTTTTTTTTTTAATGTATCATGAGATTACTCTGCTGTATGTGATATATCTCTCGCATTGTTTCGCACAAAGTTCAGTAGTTTCAAAGGCAAACCGAAAGTAAGCAATCAGAATATCACTGTAAAATGTACCAAGGATAAGGCAATAAAGATCCATTGTCCGTTCCACGATATGGGGCAGCTCATATACAGGTGTGCATCATGTGTAACTGACAAATGACATAGCTCTGCGAAGATCGGAGGATATATATCGAAAGAATTGCTATAGTGTAGTACAGTACAGCACAGTACAGGAGGTAACTGAGAGAAGTAGGCAGTGAGACGAACGGAAGTGACACTTATATTCAAAGACAATAATAACACTGAAGTCACCGCGATCTTGTTTGTCATTGTTCTTGGGTGAATTACGTACCGTCACATGGCGAGAGATTGGAATGTAGTGTAGCCAGGAACATTGTCTAACATGAAATTTTCGTAGTCCACAGTTTTATGGTGTGGACAGGCATAATGTTGCACGGGCGCACTGACCTCCAAATCTTTGAACACAGTACACTCACCAGCCGACGTTATTGTGGCACTGTGTTGCTCCTCCACGTGCGTCTTTTCACGGGCACAAGCGGCCCTGACTTCATTTTTATGAACGCCAATGCGCGACCACATCTAACAGCAGGTGGATCAGCTCTTGCAACGAAAGGATATTCGGCGAATGGGTTGACCTGCCCGTCCCCCCTCCCGCAACCCCACCCCCCTCTTAAATCCCATCGATCATCTGGAAGTTGAGTGGCCGGCCGCGGTGGTCTAGCGGTTCTAGGCGCTCAGTCCGGAACCGCGCGACTGCTACGGTCGCAGGTTCGAATCCTGCCTCGGGCATCGATGTGTGTGATGTCCTTAGGTTAGTTAGGTTTAAGTGGTTCTAAGTTCTAGGGGACTGATGATCACAGACGTTAAGTCCCATAGTGCTCAGAACCATCTGAACCATTTTTTTGGAAGTTGAGTTAAGAAGACGTACTTCAGTGCGTTCACAACCAGCAGTTGTCAACCGCTCTGTTAGAGGAATGGAACGCCCCACCAGAAGAACCCCTAACCAGCCTTTTGGATAGTATGGGATCACGCTTCAGAGAATGCATCGTCGTCCATGGTATCCACATATCCTATTAAGAACCATGAGCCGCCTTTTGTAGTGTCCCGGGGACCTTTATAAATCGCGGTCACTTCAGTGTAATTATTGTCTTTGAATAAAAGTATAATTTTTGTTCTCTCACCGGGTATTTCTCTCAGTTACCTTCTTTACTAAACCGTAGCAGTTGTTCTACGTATGGACTAAGTTTCATCGAGCTGTATTATTTGGCAGTGACACGTCATGCGAAAGCTACTTTCATCCTTTAGTTTTTCACACCAGTGTAGATTCCGGCAGCTGGTTATAGTCTGTCACTCCTTTTCGTTTTAACGTTCATCCTTAGCAGCACAACTATAAAATTACAGTGTAATAGCGCCTGTTACCTACCAGTTCATCGTGATCGACTTCCTTTTCCCCTTCCATCTTTGTCTTCCGGTTTATTTCCATTATACAACATTTCTGTATTTTGATTCCAATTTTCAACTTTCTCTTCTTTCTGTTATACTTTTTTCATTTCTGAGCTCTTAATATCCGTGCAGTTGCTTCTCTTTTCTCCAAATATTTCTTTAATTTTCCTGTAGCAGCACTGTCTCTCCAGTAATCATGCATGCTCCTACGACGGCATGCTGAAAATTACTGTCTCCGAATTTTTCACGCGAAAACCCTTAAAGCTTTTTTAAATAAATCTAGCTTTATTAACTTTCAACATGCATATTTAAGGTTGAATACCAAGTGCAAAGTTTTTGTTTTACTAATTTTTGTTTATTTACTCTAGTTTTCGGCTTATTGGGCCCTGTTCAGGAAACAACTGACTAGCTTGTGAAAGGGACAATTGTTCTTTGGTAACCAAAGATTATAAGCAAAGATACAGCCCACTTGCTTAGAGTGTTGTGCATCAAACTGGTTTCTTGGCGTTGAAATTACACTTTACCCAGTGGATAATATTAAGCACAATAAATAATTAAAATACACAGTGTTACAGGTTAAATGGTTATAGGGCTAAAGTGTGTGAAGTCTTTACATTGGCTGAGAAACAAACTGAGGGCTCTTCATTTAAATTATGCAACAAACATATTTTTTTAATATTTTAAATTAAACATATGGCAACTGATAATATAATAAACAATAATTAAAATGCACACACAGTATTACGGCTTATATGTTGCTGCATGTTTATTCATCATATCTCCATATTTATTTCTCAACGTAGTCACCCTTACGACGCAGACATTTCTACATTTACATCTACATTTATACTCCGCAAGCCACCCAACGGTGTGTGGCGGAGGGCACTTTACGTGCTACTGTCATTACCTCCCTTTTCTGTTCCAGTTGCGTACGGTTCGCGGGAAGAACGACTGCCGGAAAGCCTCCGTGCGCGCTCGAATCTCTAATTTTACATTCGTGGTCTCCTCGGGAGGTATAAGTAGGGGGAAGCAATATATTCGATACCTCATCCAGAAACGCGCCCTCTCGAAACCTGGACAGCAAGCTACACCGCGATGCAGAGCGCGCCTCTCTTGCAGAGTCTGCCACTTGAGTTTGCTAAACATCTCCGTAACGCTATCACGCTTACCAAATAACCCTGTGACGAAACGCGCCGCTCTTCTTTGGATCTTCTCTATCTCCTCCGTCAACCAGACCTGGTACGGATCCCAGTTGCCACTCCCTGCACCAAGTGCCTATCCGCTGCAGATCATCTTGCATTTCGCTGCAATTTTCTAATGCTGCAACTTCTCTGTATACTACAGCATCTTCCGCGAAAATCCGCATGGAACTTCCGACACTATCTACTAGGTCATTTATATATATATTGTGAAAAGCAATGGTCCCATAACACTCCCCTGTGGCACGCCAGAGGTTACTTTAATGTCTGTAGACGTCTCTCCATTGAGAACCACCCAAAGAGAGATCAATTTGTTGATAACGTCGCTATGGAAAATGTTCGACTTTGTTGACGGAGGCACAACCGCACTTCTGCTTGCACCGCCTCATCACTATCAAATTGAAGTGCTCTAAGGTGCTGTTTTGAAAACAGATGAATGTCGGATGGGGCCAAGTCGGGACTGTATGGAGGATGATCGATGACGGTGAAGCCAAGGCGTCGGATTGATGCAGATATCGCAGCGCTCGTGTGTGGTCTGGCATTGTCATGCTGCGTCCGCAGCTCGTGGTCGTGCGGTAGCGTTCTCGCTTCCCGCGCCTGGGTTCCCGGGTTCGATTCCCGGCGGCGTCAGGGATTTTCTCTGCCTCGTGATGACTGGGTGTTGTGTGATGTCCTTAGGTTAGTTAGGTTTAAGTAGTTCTAAGTTCTAGGGGACTGATGACCATAGATGTTAAGTCCCATAGTGCTCAGAGCCATTTGAACCATTGCCATTGTCATGCTGAAGGCCAGGGCGCTCCCTGTGTGGAGGGTTGGAAGCTCGAGTACAGTACGCTGTTTGTCACCGACACAGTTACGTTACACACCGCCATGTTACACACTATAATTCGGAGCCCTCTAGCGGCAGAGGGTTTCAACTTGCGTAGGAGGAGAGGGAAGGATGACTGAGTGATAGGCAAGTGGTGTAATAGCTCAACCGATATTGAGAACAGAATAAAAAATTGGGTGAAATTACTTTTCATCATGCTTTCGGAAGCAAGGATGTCAAACCCGCAGCCAGCGGGTTGTTGGTACAGCGCTCCCGGCCAGTGTAACGATATGTGAATATCGCGTCATTGTCATCTTACGCACATGAGTATAAAACACGGCTCGCAGTGAATATTTTGATAGGCGAGTACCACATGACAAACACAGGGAGTATTGAACGAGATTACACTCACGTGTATTTCAGATTTCTCTCCTCAGAAAGTGATGCAGTGAGGCCCATAGAGTAACCCTGTTTGAAAACGGGGTGCGCCGATGCGCATTCGAGCGCGGACGATTAAACGGTCTTGACCAAGGGCTTTGTCAGTACAGTCTGTCGTCGTAGCTGTGTCGCTTTCCTAGCTAGATGTGTGTGACACATATCGGTCAAGTAACTACCATACCATGACGATTTGTATTGGAGCCAACAGGAGTGTTCAAACAGCTATGTTACTGTAGCTGCTCAGTGAATGTATGTAAAGTGTTAATTAATAAAATAGTTAGCGAGGATATTCATTACTATAAATAAGTAACACATATGAATATGAATGCTTCTGTAAGACGCTTCCATGAAACGTTGTCACTCCCGTGTGGCGTTTCTACTACGGATGCTGATGGGACGCCCGAGTTGGTAGCAGTGCAGGATAAAGAGAAAAGCGTATCTCCCTCTCACCCTCGTACACCCAGCAGCTACTGAGATTTACTTTCTCCTCGCTCCACCTCATCCGACACAGTTACGTCGACAGACTTGAGTCTTGTGCGGACTGATTTGTTTGGTGGGTGAAAGGAGGTTACATTTCCGTGTTGGAAAACAGTTATCAGTTTAGGCAAGTACTCAGTGTCGGCTAAGTTTATGTTGAAGAACTTTGTTAAATTTTACTAAAACATTCTATTGCTCTTTCAGTTTTAACGATAATTCATTTATTTTAGCGCTTCGTATTCAGTATGTCTCTATCCAAACAAAGTGTTGGTAAAAATAAAAGAAAGAATCCTGACGATCATCGAAATTTCCAAGAAAATTGGTAATTGGAACTCGTGCTGTGAAGTAAATAGTAAAATAACCTTGAAGTGCAATCATGCTATAAGCGTACCAGAACTGTACAACACTGGTCTCCATTATGAATGACTGAAGTTGACATGTAGTATTTAAGGAGGATTAATGAGACAAGAAAAGTTGAAAGATCTCAAATTAGGATTAAAGAAAATAACAGTCAATGTTTAACCAGTAACACACTAAAGCTAAAAGTGAAGCGGTGGAACACGGTATTTACGTCTTGTCCGAGTTGAAATCTAAACACTCGAAACGTTTTACGGGAGGTGATTTCATAAAAGAATGTTTCATAAGAACTGCAGAAATTGTTTATCCAGAAAATATGAAGGTTTTCAGGCAATCCTTTTATCTGGAAATCCAGCTGCGGAAGGAGTTACTGACTTGGCCAACAATTTAAGTATTCAGTTTTTCCATTCGTCTGTAAAGAATTCACGTTAGTATTTTGTAGCTGTGACTTATTAAACTGACAGTTCGGTAATTTTCACATCTGTCAACGCCTGCTTTCTTTGGGATTGGAATTATTATATTCTTCTTGAAGTCTGAGAGTATTTCGCCTGTCTCATACATTTTGCTCACCGGATGGTAGAGTTTTGTCAAGACTGGGTCTCCCAAGGCTGTCAGTGGTTCTAATGGAATGTTGTCTACTCCCGGGCCCTTGTTTCGAATTAGGTCTTTCAGTGCTCTATCAAACTCTTCACGCAGTATCATATCTCCCATTTCATCTTCATCTACATCCTCTTCCATTTCTATAACATTGCCCTCAAGTACATCGCCCTTGTATAGACCCTCTATATACTCCTTCCACCTTTCTGCTTTCCCTTCTTTGCTTAGAACTGGGTTTCCTTCTTAGCTCTTGATATTCATACAAGTGGTTCTCTTTTCTCCAAAGGTCTCTTTAATTTTCCTGTAGGCGGTGTCTTTCTTACCCCTAGTGAGATAAGCCTCTACATACTTACATTTGTCCTCTAGCCATCCCTGTTTAGCCATTTTGCTCTTCCTGTCGATCTCATTTTTGAGACGTTTGTATTCCTTTTTGCCTGCTTCATTTACTGCATTTTTATATATTCTCCTTTCGTCAGTTATATTCAATATTTCTTCTGTCGCCCAAGAATTTCTACTAGCCCTCGTCTTTCAACTTGGTAAACTACAATAATTGTAGTTGTTATACTGTTAATTACAAGTTCACACTTTTTCTTAATCGTTGAAAATTTAGAAAGTATATTCTGTATTCTTTCTATCAGACATTACGGCAATATAATCCGCTATTATTACGCAGTAAATAGGAATTTCGTGTACTTTCCATCAGGTGTGATATGGTGGACAATTTTTCGAAACTCGTAACGAAATCGCCTGCTCCGAGCAGGTTAGATTTTACGCACTCTGTATGTACAACGCAAAATTACACATAAAATATGGTTTAGCGGTTCTAGGCGCTCAGTCCGGAACCGCGGGACTGCTACGGTCGCAGGTTCGAATCCTGCCTCGGGCATGGATGTGTGTGATGTCCTTAGGTTAGTTAGGTTTAATTAGTTAAGTTCTAGGCGACTGATGACCTCAGAAGTTGAGTCGCATAGTGCTCAGAGCCATTTTTTTTTACACATAAAATATGACAGTGACAATACACGATATAGATTCATGGAGATAATCCGTCGTAACGCAGCGGGAAAAGTAGCCCACTGTATATGTGACTTACCGCGCTGCTGTTGGTCTGTTTCTCGCAGTGCGTTATGGTACGCAGTACCGGCGGTGTCACGTTTTGTATGTCACTTTGCGTTGGACATATAGGGTGAGCAAAATAAGATTCCAAAAATCATCTGTGGCGACCTATTGTGGTTACGCGTTCATGGGAATAGTTCAGTTATTCACCTTACTTCACCTAATTATGGTAGCGAGCCTTTGGAAATATGTAGTGTTATGAATAAATTCTTTCATAGTGACAGATGCTGAACATTCTTTTCAGCACTTCTTACTGCGAGGCTGCGACGGTCGTCACCATTGTAGCTTTGCAACATGGATAAGTTTAATTATTGTTGGTTTTCCTTCAAAGCTGTTCAAAAATGGCTCTGAGCACTATGGGACTTAACATCTATGGTCATCAGTCCCCTAGAACTTAGAACTACTTAAACCTAACTAAACTAAGGACAGCACACAACACCCAGTCATCACGAGGCAGAGAAAATCCCTGACCCCGCCGGGAATCGAACCCGGGCGTGGGAAGCGAGAACGCTACCACTTCAAAGCTGTATTACACGCGACAGGGAAAGACTTAGTGAAAAAATCCTTATGAAACTCACGACAAACTGATGTAGGACTTATACGACCTCGCTCTTAGCTGCCTGACGGAAAGATTCGGGTTAACCAGAACATGCTGGCCGTTGCGTCTACATAAATCGAGACTATGTATGATGTTAGAAAATTTAGAAAATCTGTTACCGATTTAATAAATCGATCTTAGAGTCAGTCTTATGACTAGTCCTAGCAACGACAAATATAAAGACAAACAGGACTGCTTTCGACTTACAGGACCTTCCACAACGCGACAATTACATATACAGATCGATCCAAGAATGAAGATTTCGTGAGCTGTGTAAGAAAATAAGATAAACATTAAAATAGCAAATAGCAACATGACTATGACAGTGGGATTAACCGCAGTCGTGCAAGCTCTTCTTTCTATTCAATATGTTACCGAAAGCAACATCAATCTATTCTAATCAGCACTTGCTTCCCTTGGTTAAAGAAAAGGCGGAAATATGAGTCATCCCATACAGCACGGAATAGACGTACTGAGAAAAAAAAAACAGTAAAGGACGGGTCAAATTTTATTGGAACAAAGGTGTTTGTGGGGTAAAAGGAACCGATAGTCTGGTCAAATAACGAAGTGGGAGAGAAGTATCGTAAAGTAACGGCAAAAGACTTTCTACAAAAATACAGACGACTAACGAGAAATGAATTAACAAAGAAAGGGCAGGATCTTTGAGAACAAAATACCGACATTATTCCGTTATATCATCAGTAGTCCGAAGAGACTGAGATTTAGTCACGCTTGCTTCAGCAGGATCTTCACCTCATTTTTGCTGTTGAGTCACCGCTTTGTGTGTGTGGTATGACGGAAGATCTGAACCACCTTTTCTTTGTACGCGACGATCGAAAATAACAATTCTCAACATTGATTTGGAGCCTGGTGGCGTTAAAATGTTCTCTAGTGCCGTGTGTGCCGACGTTCCTGGCGACAAGAGACTACAGAGTATACAGTCTCTATATGATGTAGATATATGTACTCGAAGAAAACGTATGATGAATCATTGTTAGAATGAGATTGAAGGAACATGTAAATTTGAATTTGACATTTAGTTTACGCAATTTGATGTGGTAATTACAACTGATTCATCTGGGACCTATGCAGTTTGTACGAAAATCTACATGTGTACCGTGTAACTTGCATTACTCTTTTTTTCTCACTTTTTCTGTTTTCTTTTAACTGTCCTGTCGTGAAACCAAATAATGGCTTATTCTGAAACTTACTCTTAACACAGAAGAGCCAAAGAAACTGGTACACCTCCTCAATATCGTGTAGGGCCCCCGCGAGCACGCAGAAGTGCCGCAACACGACATGGCATGGGCTCGACTAATGTCTGAAGTAGTGGTGGAGGGAATTGACACCATGAATCCTGCAGGGCTGTCCATAAATCCATAAGAGTACGAGGTGATGGAGATCTCTTCTGAACAGCACGTTGCAAAGCATCCCACATGTGCTCAATAATGTTCATGTCTGGGGAGTTTGGTGGGCAGCGGAGGTGTTTAAACTCAGAACAATGTTCCTGGAGCCACTCTGTAGCAATTCTGGACATGTGAGGTGTCGCATTGTCCTGCTGGAATTGCCCAAGTTCATCGGAATGCACAGTGGACATGAATGGATTCTGGTGATCAGACAGGATGCTTCTGCATGTGTCACCCGCTAGAGTCGCATTAGACGTATCAGGGATCCCACATATATCCAACTACACACGCCCCACATCATAACAGAGCCTCCACCAGCTTGAACAATCCTCTACTGACATTCAGCGTTCATGGATTCATGAGGTTGTATTCATACCCGTACACGTCCATCCGATTGATACAATTTGAAACAAGACTCGTCCGAACAGGCAACATGTTTCCAGTCACCAATAGTCCAATGCCGGTGTCGACGGGCCCAGGCGAGGTGTAAAGCTTTGTTTCTTGCAGTCATCAAGAGTACACGAGTGGTTGTTCGGCTCCGAAAGCCCATATCGATGATGTTTCGCGGAATGGTTCACACGCTGACACTTGTTGATGGTCCAGCATTAAAATCTGCAGCAATCTGCGGAAGTGTTGCACTGTTGTCGAGTTGAACGATTCTCTTCAGTTGTCTTAGGTCGTGCAGGATCTTTTTCCGGCTGCAGCGATGTCGTAGATTTGATGTTTTATCGGATTATTGATGTTCACAGTACACTCGTGAAATGGTCGTACGGGAAAATCCCAACTTTAACACTGGCTCCGAGATGCTGTGTCCCATCGCTCGTGCGCCGACTGTAACACTACGTTCAAACTCAGTTAAATCATGATAACCTGCCATTGTAACAGCAGTAACCGATCTAACGTCTGCACCAGACACTTGTTGTATATAGGCGTTGCTGACCGCAGCGCCGTACTCTGCCTGTTTACATATATCTGTATTTGAATACGCATGCCTATATCAGTTTGTTTGGCACTTCATTGTCTCTTCGTGTAGTTAAGCAAACATGTTTTATCAGACCTGCTTAAGTTAGGTAAAAAGATGCTAAGAAATGTCGATAATTAAGTTCTGTTGTTGTTGTCGTCTGTCCGAAGACTGCTTTGGTGCATCTCTGGGCGTTAGTGTATCAAGTGCAAGCCCCTTCATCTCCGAATTACTACTGCAACCTACGTCCAGGTGAACCTGCATACTGTAGTCAAGTCTTGGTCTCTCCGCCCCCCTCTCGAAACGTACACTTTCCTCCATTACCAAACTCATGATTCGTTGATGCCTCAGGATGTGTTCTGTCAACCGATCCCTTGTTTTTTAGTCAAGTTGGCCGGAAATTTCCTTTTTTCCCTGTTCAGTTCAGTAAATCCTCATTAATTATTCGATATACCGATGTAACCTTAAGCATTCTTCTGTTACGCCACATTTTAAGAGCTTCTGTTCACCCCTTGTCTGAAATGCTTAATGTCCACGTATACCTTCAGAAAAGACTTCCTAAGACGTAAATTTATTTTTGATGTTAACAAATTTCTTTTTTCCAGAAACACTTTTCCTGCCATTGCCAGCGTGTTTTTTTTTATATCCTTGGTCACATGGGCCATCGTCAATTGGTTTGCTTCCCAAATAACAAATCACCTCTACGGCTGATCCCGGCGGAGGTTCGAAACCTCCCTCGGGCATGGGTGTGTGTGTTTGTCCTTAGGATAATTTAGGTTAAGTAGTGTGTAAGCTTAGGGACTGATGATCGTAGCAGTTAAGTCCCATAAGATTTCACACACACACACACACACACACACACACACACACACACACAAACACAACAAATCTCATCTACTGCTTTTAGTGTCTCGTCTCATTATGTAGTTCTGTCTCATTCCTCTACCATTGTTCTACTTTCATTGATGTTCATTTTGTAATCTCTTTTCAAGACTCTATCCATGCCGTTCACCTGCTGTTGCCGTGACCTCCGCCTTCTTTGATGGAATTATCATGTCACTGGTAAATCGCAAAGTTTTTATTTCCTCTCTCTGAATTTGCGTTCGTTCCGAATTTGCCCTTTGTTTCCTGTACTGCTTGCACTGTTTACAGATAACTCCCTTCTCAACTACTGCTTCCGTTTCATGTCTTTCGACTCTGACTGGTTTCTGTACAAATTATAGATCAGTTGTGTGTAGATGACTGTATGACTAGAGACCTAAAGGCCCGTAAAGAAATTGAAAACTCAAGTTAGTTTGGCGGGGCCCCTAGGCGTGCAGGATCGCCGTTGAGCAAGTGGGCCTGTTGTGCAGTGGGAGCGACAATCCCTCGGTGGCGGGCCCCGGCGGTGACGGCTGTCCCGGAAATCCAATCCCCGTGCGAGGCGTCGGCCTTGCCGCTCGGTGGCTGCCGCGCCTCAGCTCTCGACGAACCTCGCTCCTTCACGATGTAAACTGAAGCCCATGCAGGCTGATCACGCTGCGATCCAGGGCTACCAGCAGAAGGCCGATGGCCGAACTGGACTCTGGCACTTGCCGTACGAGGGCAAAGATATCCCGAGGTGTTGTTACGGCTTTTTTCCCATCAGTGTTCTCTCTGGTTTGATGCCGCTCGCCACGAAATCTCTCGTGTACTGGCCCCTTCATCTCATATCTCCCACTTTCAGTCTACGTACTCATAGATTTGTTATACAGGGTGGTCCATTGATAGTGACCGGGCCAAATATCTCACGAAATAAGCATCAAACGAAAAAACTACAAAAACGAAACTCGTCTAGCTTGAAGGGGGAAACCAGATGGCGCTATGGTTGGCCCTCTAGATGGCGCTGCCATAGGTCAAACGGATATCAACTGCGTTTTTTAAAAAAAATAGGAACACCCATTTTTTATTACATATTCGTGTAGTACGTAAAGAAATATGAATGTTTTAGTTGGACCACTTTTTTCGCTTTGTGATAGATGGCCTTGTTATAGTCACAAACGTATAAGTACGTGGTATCATGTAACATTCCGCCAGTGCGGACGGTATTTGCTTCGTGATACATTACCCGTGTTAAAATGGATCGTTTACCAATTGTGGTAAAGGTCGATAACGTGTTGATGTATGGCTATTGTGATCAAAATGCCCAACGGGCGTGTGCTGTGTATGCTGCTCGGTATCCTGGACGACATCATATAAGTGTACGGACCGTTCGCCGGGTAGTTACGTTATTTAAGGAAACAGGAAGTGTTCAGCCACATGTGAAACGTCAGCCACGACCTGCAACAAATGATGATGGCCAAGTAGGTGTTTTAGCTGCTGTCGCGGCTAATCCGCACATCAGTAGCAGACAAATTGCGCGAGAATCGGGAAGCTCAAAAACGTCGGTGTTGAGAATACTACATCAACATCGATTGCACCCGTACCATATTTCTGTGCACCAGGAATTGCATGGCGATGACTTTGAACGTCGTGTACAGTTCTGCCACTGGGCACAAGAGAAATTACGGGACGATGACAGATTTTTTGCACGCGTTCTATTTAGCGACGAAGCGTCATTCACCAACAGCGGCAACGTAAACCGGCATAATGTGCACTATTGGGCAACGGAAAATCCACGATGGCTGTGACAAGTGGAACATCAGCGACCTTGGCGGGTTGATGTATGGTGCGGCATTATGTGAGGAAGCATAATTGGCCCCCAATTTATCGATGGCAATCTAACTGGTGCAATGTATGCTGATTTCCTATGTAATGTTCTACCGATGTTACTACAAGATGTTTCACTGCATGACAGAATGGTGATGTACTTCCAACGTGATGGATGTCCGGCACATAGCTCACGTGCGGTTGAAGCGGTATTGAATAGCAGATTTCATGACAGGTGGATTGTTCGTGGAAGCACCATACCATGACCCGCACGTTCACCGGATCTGACGTCCTTGGATTTCTTTCTGTGGGCAACGTTGAAGGATATTTGCTATCGCGATCCATCGACAACGCCTGACAACATGCGTCAGGCATTGTCAATGCATGTGCGAACATTACGGTAGGCGAACTACTCGGTGTTGAGAGGAATGTCGTTACACGTATTGCCAAATGCGTTGAGACTGACTGAAATCATTTTGAGCAATTATTGCATTAATGTGGTATTTACAGGTAATCACGCTGTAACAGCATGCGTTCTCAGAAATGATAAGTTCCCAAAGGTACATGTATCACAGTGGAACAACCGAAATAAAATGTTCAAACGTACCTACGTTGTGTATTTCAATTTAAAAAACCTACCTGTTACCAACTGTTCGTCTAAAATTGTAAGCCATTTGTCTGTGACAATTACAGCGCCATCTATCACAAAGTGAAAAAAGTGGTCCAATTAAAACATTCATACTTCTTTACGTACTACACGAATATGTAATGAAAAATGAGGGTTCCTCTTGTTAAAAAAATGCGCTCGATATCTGTTTGACCTATGGCAGCGCCATCTAGCAGGCCAACCACAGCGCCATCTGGTTTCCCCCTTCAAGCTAGACAAGTTTCGTGCTTTGTAGTTTTTTCGTTTGACGCTTATTTCGTTAGATATTTGGGCTGGACGCGATCAATGGACCACCGTGTATACACTATCTGATCAGAAATATCTAGACACCCGTATGTAATGTAGAATTGACCACTACGAGAGGCAGGCCCGCCATTAAGCTTCCGGAATCCACACGCTGAATATTGCTCGGGGGCGCGCAAAGACCTGACAGGTCTTCCGTGCAGATTACCATGTCAGAGTATATTTTGTTGATGTATGGGATTCCGTAACCAAGATGCAATTTGTTGTAATGAATTAAATAAATATCTTTCTTATTCAGAATTGTAAAAACTGCATGTTTTCGAGGATACAAGCAAATGTTTACCCTTTGTTACAAAGTCTTGATGTTGTTGTGGCTTCAGTCCGAAGACTGGTTCGATGCTGCTCTCCATGCTACTCTATCCTGTGTGATCACCTTCATCTACGAATAACTGCTGCAAGCTACATCCTTCTCAATCTGCTTACTGTATTCATCTCTTGGTCTCCCTCAACGATTTTTACCTCCCCCCCCCCCCCCCCACACACACACACTTCCCTCTAATACTAAATTGGTGATACCTTGACATCTCAGAATGTGTCCTATCAACCGATCCCTTCTTTTGGTCAAGGTGTGCCACAAATTCCTTGTCTCTCCGGTTCTCAAATGGTTCAAATGGCTCTGAGCACTATGGGTGCACTTCTGAGGTCATCAGTCCCCTAGAACTTAGAAGTACTTAAACCTAACTAATCTAAGGACATCACATACATCCATGCCCGAGGGCAGGATTCGAACCTGCGACCGTATCGGTCGCGCGGTTCCAGACTGTAGCGCCTAGAACCGCTCGGTCACTTCGGCCGGCGTAAATTAAAGAACAGTGAGTTTAATAAGTCATGGTGGCAAAATATTAACACGAATTCTTTATAGAATAATGGAAAAACTGGTAGAAGTAGACCTCTGGGAAGAACGGGTAGGGTTCCGGAGAAATGTAGGAACAGGCGAGGCAGTACTGACCCTACGACTAGTCTTAGAAGATAGGTTAAGCAAAGTGAAACCTACGTTTTTGACAATGTTGACTGGAACACTCTCTTTCAAATTTTAAAGGTGGCAGGGGTAAAACACAGAAAGTGAAAGACTATTTACAATTTGTACAAGAACCAGATGGCAGTTATAAGAATCGAGGGGCATGAAAGGGAAGCAGTGGTTGACAAAGGGAGTGAGACAGGGTTGTAGCCTATCCCTATGTTATTTAATTTGTATATTGAGCAAGCTGTAACGGAAACAATAGAAAAATCTGGAGTAGTAGTTAAGGTCCAGGGAGAAGAAATAAAAACTTTGAGGTTTGCCGATGACATTGTAATTCTGTCAGAGACAGCTAATGACTTGGAAGAGCAGTTGAATGGAATGGGCGGTGTCTTGAAAGGAGAATATAAGATGAACATCAACAAAAGCAAAACGAGGATAGTGAAAAGTAGTCGAATTAAATAAGGGATGCTGAGGGAATTGGATTAGGAAATGAGACAGTTAAAGTAGTAGATGAGTTTTTTTCTTTTTTTTTTTTTTTTTTTTTTTTTTTTTTTTTTTTTTTTTTTTTTTTTTTGTGAAGCAAAGTAACTGATGAGGGGCGAAGAAGAGAGGACATAAAATGTAGACTGGCATTGGGAAGAAAAGCATTTCTGAAGAAGAGAAATTTGTTAATATCGAATATAGATTTAAGTGTTAGCAAGTCTTTTCTCAGTATATTTGTCTGGAGCGTAGCCATGTATGGAAGTGAAATAGGGGCGATAAATAGTTTATGCAAAAAGAAAGTATAACATTTCGGAATGTGGTGCTGCAAACGAATGTTGAAGATCAGATGGCTCGATCACGTAACTATGAGGAGGTACTGAACAGAATTGGTGAAATAAGAATTCTGTGGCACAACTTCAAGAAAAAGGGATCGATTGATAGGACTCATTCTGAGACAACAAGGGATCACCAATTTAGTACTGGGGGGCAACGTGGGAGGTAAAAATCGTAGGAGGAGATTAAGAGACGAATACAGTAAGGAGATTGAGAAGGATGTAGGTTGCTGTGGTAGTCAGTCGAAGATGAAGAGGCTCGCACAGGATAGAGTAGTACGGAGAGCTGTTTCGAACCAGTCTTCGGACTGAAGACCTCAACAACATAGTGGAGTTGTTGACATTTCCCCAAACGGTAGACGATTTACGGTAGTAGCTATTCGCCAAATCTGCCACAGTAAGGAAATGGAATCCTTCAAGGTTGCCACTCACAAAAGAGGCTACGCAACATCGTTCGTCACGGAGTTACCAGACAGTGCGTAGTCGGATGTGAAACTGGGAATCTCCTGAGAAACGGAGCTTGACTCAGAGTAACCACGGTCCAGGTCGATTTGGGACGCACTCGATGTGCTTACCCTACTTCTATTAGTCAAGGCATTTCTGGTGGCACCGAGAAGCCCTTTGGGCCAGCAAAATGACAGAAATGATTCTCACAGACACTTCATATGCGCCAAAGGTTGAAGTACACTGTCAGAAGTATTAGGCAATCATAACTGATACTAATAAACGTTAGTAAATGTTAAGGCCATTTTAATTATAACAAAATTACCTATATTTCTTTTGTATTGCATGGTTTCTTTTTAGACGTATAATGATCTACCAATTTCACTTTGTTTATTTCAGCTAATAATACTTCAGTTTTCTATCGCTAGTTATTTAACATATATACAGTTTAACCTATTGAGTAAATAATGTTTTATAAATGCTCATGAGTCAGGACTGAAACGCCCTGGAGCGTAACTTCGACTTGTGATGTATGAATCACAATAGATGGATGTCCAGGAATCATCCGATTGCACCTGGAGTAATTGAATACCGCAAAGTGAGATATTAAATTCCGATATATATATTAACATTCGACATATTTCTGCTATATGAACAGACACTGAAATAAAAGTCCTCAGACACTCGGCGTTTTTCAATTTTTCACAGCATTTGAAAAGCTGATATTTTTTGACGAACTTTAGTGCCGTTGGTATTTGGTGCAAAAAAAGGTGTAGTAATCAAATTTGTTGAGCATTTTGTGCTCTTTTCAAAAGAAATTAGGCCTATAAGAATGAACCATGAACTTTGCCGTTGGTGGGGAGGCGATCCAAATAGCCATACAGCAAGTCAACCACAATGGAGGTGTATCTGTTGAGAGGCCCAACAAACGTGTGGTTCCTGAAGATGGGCTGCACCCTTTTCAGCACTTGTAGGGACAACAGTCTAGATGATTGACTGATCTGGCCTTGTAACACCAACCGAAACGGCCTTGCTGTGCTGGTACTATGAACAGCTGAAAGCAAGGGAAAACTACAGCCATAATTTATAAAATTAAATAGAGGTAATGCAGTAGTAGGTTTAATAATGAATAAGCAAATAGGAATGCGGATGAGCTACTATGAACACCATAGCGGACTCATTATTGTAGCCAATACAGACATGAAGCCCACAGACACCACAGTAGTCTAAGCTTATATACCAACTAGATCCACAGATGAGAAGGAGATTGAGGAAATATATGATGAGATAAATGAAATTATTCAGATAGTTATGGGAGACGAAAATTTAATAGACATGTGGGCTGGAATTCGATAGTAGGAAAAGGAAGAGAAGAAAAAAGTAGCTTAAGAGAAAGGAATGAAAGAGGTAGCTGCCTGGTAGAATTTTGCACAGAGCATAATGTAATCATAGCTTACACTTCGTTTAAGAATCATGGAAAAATGTTGCATACATCGAAGAGATCTGGAGACACCGGAAGCTTTCAGATTGAATATAAAATGCTAAGACAGAGATTTGAGTACCAGGTTTTAAACTGTTAGATATTTCTATGGGCAGATATGGATTCTGACCACAATCTACTGCTTATGAATTGCAGAATAAAACTGAAGAAGCTGCAAAAAGGCTGGAATTTAAAGAGAAGGGATATGGATAAACTGAAAGAACCAGAGGTTGTAGAGAGTTTCAGGGGGAGCATTAGGGAACGATAGACAAGAACAGAAGAAACGAGTTCAGTAGAAGACGAATGGGTAGCTTTGTGAGATGAAATAGTGAAGGCAGCAGAGGATCAAGTAAGTAAAAAGATGAAGGCTAGTGGAAATTCTTGGGTAACACAAGAGATATTGAATTTAATCGATGAAAGGAGAAAATATAAAAATGCATTAAATGAAGCAGGCGAAAGGGAATACAAACGTTTAAAAATGAAATCGGCAGGAAGTACATAATTGCTAAGCAGGAATGACTGGAGGACACGTGCAAGGTTTTAGAAGCATATTTCACCCACGGGAAAGGTAGATACCGCCTACAGGAAAATTAAAGAGGTCTTTGGACAAAAGGGAAGCAGCTGTATGAATATCAAGAACTCAGATGGTAAACCAGTCCTAAGGAAAGAAGGGAAAGCAGAAAGATGGCAGGAATATATAACGGGTATATACAAGGGAGATGTACTTGAGTGCAGTGTTATGGAAATGAAGGAGGGCGTAGATGAAGATGAGAAGGAAGATGGGATACTGCGTGAAGACTTTGACAAAGCACTGTCTCTTAAGTCGAAACAAGGCCCCAGGAGTAAACATTCCTTTAGAACTACTGACAGCCTTGGGAGAGCCAGTCCTGCCAAATCTCTACCATCTGGTGAGCAAAATGTATGATACAGGCGAAATACCCTCAGACCTCAAGAAGAATATAGTAATTCAAACTGCAAAGAAAGCAGGTCCTGACACTTGTGAAAATTAAAGAACTGTCAGTTTAATAAGTCACGATTGCAAAATACGAACACGAACCATTTACAGAAGAATGGAAAAACTGGTAGAAGCCGACCTCGGGAAGATCAGTTTGGAGTCCATAGAAATGTAGGAACAAGCGAGGCAGTACTGACCCTACGACTTGCCTTAGAAGATAGATTAATGAAATGCAGACCTATGGTTACAGCATTTGTAGACTTAGAGAAAACTTTTGACGGTGTTGGCTCGAATACTCTCTTTGAAATTCTAAAGGTGGTAGAGATAAAATACAGGGAGCGGAAGAGTATTTACAATTTGTACAGAAACCAGATGACAGTTATAAGAGTCCAGGGGCACGAAAGGGAGACAGTGGTTCAGAAGGGAGTGAGACAGGGTTGTAGCCTGTCTCCGATGTTATTCAATGTGTATATTGTCAAGCAGTAAAGCAAACCAAAGAACAGTTTTGAGTAGGAATTACAGTCCAGGGAGAACAGCAAAGGACTTGGAAGAGCAGTTGAACGGAATGGACAGTGTCTTGAAAGGAGGATATAAGTTGAACATCAACAAAAGCAAAACGAAGATAATTGAATGTAGTTGAATTAAATAGGGAAAGGCGACGCGTTTTGTTTCGATTATCGATTCGGTTTCTCTCTCTCTTTTCTCTCTCTCTTTTCTCTCTTCTCTCTGTCCAGGTATTTTGCGACGCCGTGCTTGCCAGACGCTTCTTTTTATTTCTGAAGATTTGGATATTTGACTTCGTTAAAATAAGTGGTTTATTATCTCCACATCCTATTAAATATAGCAATTAAACATTTTGGTGAGGACTATCGGTTCATAGACTTCTTATAAATCAACAAACATGCGAATTGACTGGCGATGCTGTAGCATCTCCTTGAGGTTCCAGATCTGTTCAACACACGGTCCGCCTCATCGAAAGTCCTATCTTCCATTCCGTCTATTGCACTAAAGAGATAAGGAGGGCTCATGTTAAGACGTTCTTATTTGGTCGCTTTCCTGTCTGTCTGTTCGGTATGAATTTTGGAGTTGATTTTAAACTAACTTATCGATGAGCTAGATACGTGAGACTTGAACATTCAGCATATAACAATGCAGTCTTAACTCGCTTCCGTGTCTGGTGTGTGGTGGAGGGTACTTTGTTTGTTTTTCTGGCTGTCTGTTTGGTAAAAATTTTGCAACTGTTCTCAAACTAATTTCGAGATGAGCTAGAGACTTGAATTTTCAGCATAGTTCAAAACTGGGTGACAGTGCAACATTAACTCGCTTTCTTACGTGATGTGCGGCAGAGTACACTTTATTTTTCCGCCTGGTTATCTATTCATTACAATTCTATTATTGATATAAAACTAATTTCCCGATAAGTTAGACGTGAAACTTTCAACGAGCTGAGAACTGGATGGCAATGCAATTAACGCGCTTTCTTGTTTGGTGTGTGACGGAGGGTGCTTCATGTACCATTGGTATTTCCCCCTTTTCCTGTTCCGGTAGCGAATTTTTCGTTGTAACAACGATTGCTGGTAAACCTCCACGTGAGCTCGAGTCTATCTATTTTTTACCTTCACGCTCTTTTCGCAGGATATGCCATACGTAGGAGGGAGAAATATATTGATTGACTCAGGTGAAGAGAAACTGAAATAAACGTGATGTTTAACAAACGTCTCTGCTGTAAATTCATTAAAATGTTTGAAATAGGATGAAAAGCTTCACACACACAAGATTAAAAAGCAAAAAAATATTTATTAAAATAAAGAAACTTCTTATTATAACAGCTTTTTAAAACAGTCTAATAAGTGTAAAATCGTGTAGCCCCATACAGATTCCGAACCATATACAGGCATAGTCCTGAAAATCAGTGCTTGTGAATTTTTAATACGTATGACAATACGTGTAAAACTGAAAACGAAAAAGATGGAGCGCGTGCAGTAGATAAAGTAAGGAGTGTAGAGAATAGCTGTCGCTGAGAAAAATCACACAACACTTGATATCATTGGAAATACAATACAGCTGTTAGTGACTTGGTGAACAATTCATGCATCAGTTATCTTTTGATTGCGCTACACGTTTTAAATTTTACAGATACTGTCGTTGTTGTTGTTGTGGTCTTCTGTCGGAAGACTGGTTTGATTCAGCTCTACAAGCTACTCTATCGTGTGCAAGCCTCTTCGTCTCCTACATCCCTCTGAATCTGCTTATTGTATTCATCCCTTGGTCTCTACGATTTTTACCCCCCATGCTTCTCTCCAGCACTAAATTGGTGGTCCCTTGATGACTCGAATACGTCCTACCAACCGATCCCTTCTTTTAGTCAGGTTGTACCACAAATTTTTCTTCTTCCCAATTCTGTTCAGTACTTCCTCATTAGTTACGTGGTCGACCCATCTAATCTTCAGAATTCTTGTGTAGCTCCACATTCCAAAAGCTTCTATTCTCTTCTTGTCTAAACATTTTCTCGTCCATTTTTCACTTCCATACATGGCTACACTCCATACAAATACTTTCAGAAAGGAGTTCCTGACACTTAAATCTATACTCGATGTTAACAAATTTCTCTTCTTCAGAATTGGTTTTCTTGCCAGTGCCAGTTTACATTTTATATCCTCTCTTCTTCGACCATCATCAGTTATTTTGCTTCCCAAATAACAAAACTCGTCTACTTCTTTAACTATCTCATTTCCTAATCTAATTCCCTCAGCATCACCTGATTTAATTCGACTGCATTCCATTATTCAGTCCGGAACCGCGCTGTGCTACGGTCGCAGGTTCGAATCCTGTCTCGGGCTTGGATGTGTGTGTTCTCCTTAGGTTAGTTAGGTTTAAGTAGTTCTAAGTCTAGGGGTCGGATGACCTCAGATGTTAAGTCCCATAGTGCTTAGGGCCATTTGAATTTTTACATTCCATTATCCTCGTTTTGCTTTTGTTGATGATCATGTTATATTTTCCTTTCAAGACACTGTCCATTCCGTTCAACTGCTCTTCAAGTCCTTTGCTATCTCTGACAGAATTACAATGTCATGGGCAAACCTCCAAGTTTTTATCTCTTCTCCCTGGACCTTAATTACTACTACATATTTTTCTTTTGTTTCCTGCTTGCTCAATATACAAATTGAATAACACAGGGATAATCTACAACACGGTCTCACTCCCTTCTCAACCACTGCTTCCTTTTCGTGCCCCTCGTTTCTTATAACTGCCATCTGGTTTCTGTACAAATTGCAAATTGCCTTTCGCTCCCTGTGTTTGACCCCTGCCGCCTTTAGAATTTGAAAGAATTGTCAAATGCTTTCTCTAAGTCTACAAATGCAATAGAGCTGTATGCCCTTGGGAAAAATTATGGCTGTAGTTTCCCCTTGCTTTCAGGTGTTCGCAGTACCAGCTTGTTTGATCTCACAAAGCTAGGTCAGTCAATCATCCAGACTGTTGCTCCTGCATCTACTGGAAAGGCTGGTGCCCCTCTTCAGGAAACACGCCTTTTTCTGGCCTCTCAACAGATACCCTTCCGTTGTGGTTGCACCAACGGTACGGCTATCTGTATCGCCGTATATACGGGTATCTGTATACTGTCGTAGCTATTAATCAATCACCAGCACTGATTTTCAGGATTAGCTGTATCGGCTTAGGAATCCGTGTGGGGACAGGGGAAATTATTTTATACTTTCAAGTTCGTTTTAGAAACATGTTGCATTAAAATGATTTTTTAAATAATTATTTTATACAAAATCCCTCCCTGTCTTCCCACCATTTTGTTTCCTGTTTTTGGCGCCTATGGAACAATTCTTATTTTTTGTTTCAGAAGTGCGCTCTGTTTGCTTTAGATAGTTTCTCCACGCTGTAGAACTGTAGATGTCTAATATTCTGGTAGTAAAGTATGCTGACTGAGTATTTGTAACGAAGAATCGAATCATTATGACCAGTCTTCAACATTATTAAATGACGCGGCGAAAAAGTATATAAGCTGCGCAGAGACTAATGGGGAATGGTTCTAACGATGATACGGACCGACAATGGGGATATCCACTGACATACGCAACGTTAACAAAGGGCAACTTGTTGTGGTCCGGCACCTAGGAACATGCATTTCGGATACGATGAAGCCGGTCGACTATTTGCGTACAACTGCCGTGAGCATTCTATGTAATGTGGTTGAAGGATTGTGAAATCACGAGTTGGCCAAAAGTTGTTGGAGGTCCACGTCCCATCACAGAACGTGAAGACGGAAAGCCTACCCGCTCTAAAGAGCAGGATTGGTGGCGATCTGTATCAGGCTGCGATGTACTACAGTGCTGTTGCATCCAAAAGTGTTCCAGAGCACATCGTTCAGCGCACATCCTTGTACATGGGGCTCTGTAGCAGACGACGCCTGCGTCTTCTCAGCTTGCTTCAACGACGTCGTCGATTACGGTTGAAGTGGGCACGAGATCCCCGAAATTGGACCGTGGATCAATGGAAACATGTCTCCTGGCCGGATGAATCACGTTAGTTGTTATGCCATGTCGTTGGTAGTGCCTTGATACGCCGTTATCTGGGCGCACGGCTGCTCCGAACATAGACTGTGACATGGACGCAGGTCATTAGGAACAGTATTACGCTATGGGGATCGTTCACTTTGGCTTCCATGGGACCTGTAGTAGTACTCCAAGGCTTCATGACAATTGTGGACTACGGGAACATTACTGCGGATCACCTGCATCGCTTCATGCTTTTTGTTTTCCCCGACGGCAATGGCAGGATATCAGTTCCCTATCACAAGATCAGAGGCGCGGTACAGTGGTTTGAGGGGGTTGATGGTGAACTGAGATTGATGATTTGGTCAGCAATTCTTGCCTTATTTGAAACCGATGGAACACATTAGGGGCACAATCGGACGCCAGCTCCGCGCCGCCTCAAACCAGTGGTTCTTAATGACGTGAGCGTAGACATCTGGTGTCATATACTTGCGAAAGCCTATAAAAGACCTGTCGAATCCATACCATGTAGAAACTCTGCTGTAATTTTTTCCAAACTTGGACCAACAGACGCTTAAGCAGGTAGTCATACCATTGTGGCTTATCACTATATGAGGGATATTGTCCTTCAAAGTAGCGTGTACCAGGCAGCTGGCCTTTCATTTTTTGTGTACGTGAGAATAGGGCAAATGTTCCGTCAGACTAATGGCATTTCATTTAAATTTCCTTTTGTGGGATATTGCAGTCGCACTGAGTTTCTTGAAGAGATACATTTTGTCACGACAGTGTAAAAACATGGTGAAATGTATTCCTTCAACGTATTTGGTTTAAATTTCACGGAGAGTCTGCAGCATTTCTCATTCTGTTTTTTACCATCACTTGAATAACTGAATGACCACATCGCTACGAATAATGAAAAATTCCAGATGAAAGTACTGTGAGTCAACAATGTGCAAGTGTAACTGGTGATAAGAATCCAGTGAAAATCAGCAGCCTTGTCGCTGAAGAGATGCTGCTACTTTTCACAGTAATTCCATTATTTGTTGTATTTCTTGTGTGTGTGAATATAAGACTGGCTGGTAGCTGCAAACGTTAACTGTGAACTGCGTGTTTTAACAGTGTCCTCTCACAGTTATATACAGCGTCCTACGCGTTCAAGCAGCGCTCTCGGCCGATATAATTGGAGGCAATGCAGCGAAAACTTAATTTCCGCTTGTCAGTTTTTATCTTGTTCTGTGCGGCGACAGCTGACTCCGTCCGTGTTCGTCATCGACGCCGGCCACCGTCAAAGATGTTGCTGTCGGGCAAAGACTAACGCTAAACTCATTTTGTTCAGTTTGATACATTTACGGAAGTAATCTACAAGCTATTATACGGTGATCTCTTACTGTCTGACATTGGGATCATCAGACCTGTTAATAGCGTTACCTGACGTGTCTTACGTATGCTGTAGAGGCACCTGCCCTGGGTACCTGGCTAGTGACGGCCTCTGGTTTCCGAGAACCAGTGTTAAAGTTTTATGGGTACTTTCTATTCTCGTAACGTTCGTCGTATTTCGACTAAGCGAGCCTAGTGCAGCGACAAAGTACGCGGCTACCTGGCTTAGAGTACGGGTCCAAATCTTGCGTATATACTTTTTTTTAGTTTCATCGTACAGAATATCATTAAATAGTATATGTTCTCCAAAATTATTCAAAAATTTCGCCGTAGTAATTTCATTAATAAATCAATCATTATAGAAAACTTCTTTTCAAAAGTGTATCCAGTTTATTGTAGAATTGATTACAGAATCATCTTACTCGCTATCGCTTGCATCGCTCACTGTGCTACAACACGATTCCGGATGATATTTGTCGTAGAAGCAACCGAAACACACATTCGTAGAGCACCACACACATTTAATGATAGCCACTGTCTTGCAGGCACAGGGATTTTTCAGAAGCGATATCGAAAAGCAGTTCGTTTAAATCAAAAAATATTGGGTTTTCTTTGATCATCTTCGATACGAACCACGTGTACCTAATCATTCCCGTGAAACCAGCTGCACTGCATAGATGCAGAATTAAAGAATATATTTTAATAGAATCTTCTCTCTAAGTGATTTCTGTATTAGTCTTTAGCAAGTCGGGAGCATTTCGAATTCTTTTCGTGAAAAATTTAAACTTGCCTGTATAAGTAGACACACGGCACTGGCAAATCCGTATCACCAGCATGGTAGCCATGAACTTTAGCCACCGCGCTACGCTCGGTTGGTCGAAACATGACAAACGTTACGAGTACTACAGATACCCATAAAATTTCAACAACGATTTTCCTGGAATCTACGGGCCGCCGTTGAAAAGCCGCTAGCCATGTACCCAAGACAACACATCGAAGACTAACAAAAGTCCGTGATTGACAGGTCTGATGGTCCCCTTGTAAGTTACAAACGGTACGTGTACATACAGAAGTTGAGTTACTTAACGTCGTCCCTCTTTATATTCCATGAGCCGGAAAAGATATGGCTGTAAAGCTTCCGGCAAGCTGTGCAACCCGATGTGACGACTGCTTTCCTACTTTCCTCGTAACATTATTTATTTAATTCATCTGCTAAAATTAGGGTCGTTCGTCCCTCTCCTACATCTAACCAGGCATCTTTAGTGTGTTAACGTTACAAAATGCATACTACATGAAGAGTCGTAACAATAACAATAGGTATAGCGTAAATGATATTTCACATACGTCGGTCACATTAATATTGTGTTAAGCAATAACCTCATTACATTCCTGTTGGAACTGAGTAATGACACCTGTGGAAAGTGAGTAATGATATTTGCTAGGTCGTGCTAGAAAGTAATGCCTCCGAACTTTAGAATTGGAAACTGTTATAAAGCTTTAAAATCAAACGAACGTTACCAACATTCTGTAAGCGGCTTTGCTGCAGCGTATCTGCTACGTGGCACGACTCCGATATGGATATACTCGTATAAGCACCGACATGTAGGCAGCGGATTAATGTTGCATTCGTGCCTTCATGACGTGCGTGCGGTAAATGCGGAAACATGAATTATGGTTTTCAGAATGAGATTTTCACTCTGCAGCGGAGTGTGCGCTGATATGAAACTTCCTGGCAGAGTAAAGCTCTGTGCCGGACCGAGACTCGAACTCGGGACCTTAAGGCTCGCCGAAGAGCTTCTGTGAAGTTTGGAAAGTAGGAGACGAGGTACTGGCAGAATTGAAGCTGTGGGGACGGGTCATGAGTCGTGCTTTGGTAGCTCAGATGGTAGAGCACTTGCCCACCAAAGGCGAAGATCCCGAGTTCGAGTCTCGGTCCGGCACACAGTTTTAATCTGCCAGGAAGTTTCATGAATTATAACTAAATGCGTCCAAACTTGCTTTTATTCTTTTCTTGACCGCCGATGGACAAACACTGGTAGACATCCATCGGCGAATGAAGAATCTGTATTGGGCAGCAAGTCTGTAGAAAATCACCGTTGTGTAATTGAGCGCCAAGTTGCGCACTGGTCATGGTAACGCACGTTTGCATGTCGCAGATGTCGTACTGCAGCAGTCACGCCAATTCGAGTGGGATACTCTCGGCCATCCGACCTACTTTCCTGATCTCTTTCCATCAGGTTATCACGCCTACGCTCCCATAAAAAAGTCCTTGAAGAATCGACCATTCCCGTCGGGCGACGATGTGCAGCAGGCTGTTACGCAATAGAATACGTTGTTTCACCAAACGGGTATCTTCAAACTGGTGCGTTGATGGTATGATTGCCTCAATGCCAATGGCTATTTCGCCTGATTGGCATACCGTTTCTGAACTGTGCGACCTTTGACCGGAAGCTTTTTGATCGCCCCTTATAAAAATTTACTCTCCATGTGTACATATTTCTTTCTCAACATACTCACCCTGGCGACGAACACATTTCTCCCAATAAAAGACCAGTTTGTTGCTACCGTCACTGTAGAATGTTTAACTTTGTTGACGGGGCCAGGACTTCACCTCTGCTTGCGCCGTGTTATAACTACCAGACTGAAGTCTTCGACGGTGTTGTTTAAGTTTTGGGAACAGACGAAAATTGGGTGGAACCTAGTCGAGACTGTGTAGACGATGGTAGATGACAGTGAACCCAGGGCGTCGGATTGTTGCAGATGTCGCTGCGGTCGTGTCTGATTTAGCATTGTCTTGCTGAAGGAGAGGGTGCTCCGTGTGTGGACGATATCTTCGAATTCGAAACTCGATTACATCATCCTGTTTCTCATGCACCAACATAGTCACGTTACACACCGCCATGCTGCACGTTACAATTCAGAGCCTTCTAGCGGCAGAGGGCTGCGCATGTGCAGACATGAAGAATGAAGGTGTAGGATGTCAATAACATGTTTTATTTAAACAGCTTTAAGAGTCTTAACATAAGAAATTCGGAGGCATTACTTTTTAGCACATCTTCGCAACAGAAATGTTTGGCAACAGTACAGAAGGAATGAAATGTGAAGAAGTTGATTCGTCAGGGAAGAGCGAGATATAATAGGTTTATATCAGCAGGAAAGATGACAGGAAGAACACGGAAATAGAGAGAGATGAAGAAAGCATGGATAATGCTGGTTAAGTGACAGAGATACTGGTTCACTTTTGGAGAGAAGGAAAACAGCTGATATCTGCGGGAAGGGAAGTTACGCCGATGATAACAGATAACCCTTTAATCTCTTCTTGATTGCAGAATATTTTTTATAAAGCAAACGTTACTGTGCAATTTGTTCCAGAGTCGTATCACTGAAATAGAGAAGGTGATGGAGAAATGTTAAGTTTTATGCATAGATACAGCTAACATGCTGTACATATCAGGTATGAATGATGATACGTTTTTGATATGCGAACCAATGAGGACACCAGTGACTAATGCATGTGGAAATTACGCCTCTCATCAGTCGCAGCCACCCTAATTGAACACAGGAAGAACTGTCGTGATTAAACACTTGCCTTAAGCAAGCATTCATCGCTTGCCCGAGTGGCCTGGAGTTTTTAATATTTGTACCGTTCTGAACTACATCACAGTAGCAAAGTTTCGGCGATATTAATGACTGGACTAATATTTACACTGTCCAGTCACATTAGTGTGACCACCTGTCAAAACCTCAATAACCACGTTTTAGCCGGCCGATGTGGCCGAGCGGTTCTACGCGCTTCAGTGTGGAACCGCGCTTCCGCTACGATCGCAGGTTCGAATCCTGCCTCGGGTATGGATGTGTGTGCTGTCCTTAGGTTAGTTAGGTTTAAGTAGTTCTAAGTTCTAGGGGACTGATGACCTCCGATGTTAAGTCCCATAGTGGTCAGAGCCATTTGAACCATAACCACGTTTTGCAGCGCGGACCGCTGCGAGACGTGCAGGAAGAAAGTCAGTGAGGTTCTGGAAAATACCGACACAGATGTGAAGCCCTGTCGACACCAGTGCCGTGGCCAGCTGCGCTAGGTTTCTCGGATGAGGATGCACGGCGCGAACAGCCCGATGTTCTCGACTCAGTTTAAATCTGGTGAGTTTGGTGACCAAAGGATAACGGTAAACTCATCCCGGTGTTCTTCGAACCACGCAAGTGCACTGCGAGCTGCATGAGACGTTTAATTGTCCTGCTGGTAGATGCCATCTTGCAGAGGAAAAGCAAAGTGCGTGTAGGAGGTGGAAATGGTCCCCAAGGATAGATGGGTACTTGTGGTGTTTCATTGTCCCTTCCACAATGACGAGATCACCCAGGGAATGCCACGGAAACATTCCCCAGACCATACGGCTTCGACGATTGTTGCAGGGTGTTTGATTCCAGACGTTTCATTCCGTACACGCAAACTGCCTTGTGTGCGATGGAGCATAAACGTGATGCATGTGAAATGCCACCTGTCGCCACTCAGTGGGCGTCCAGTTGCGGTGTTGGCGTGCGAATTCCAGCCTTCGTCGCCGATGAACAGCAGTCAGCATGGGAGCATGAACCAGGGGCCTGTGCAGAAGCCCATAATCAACAACGTTCGCTGAACGGCCGTTGAGGAGATAATGTTGGTTGTCCCTTGGTTCATCTTGACGATAGTTGCTCAACAGTTGCACGTCTGTTCGCCTGTACATATCTTCGCAGCCCTTGTTCGTCCTTTCTTCTATGGCCACTGGTGCGCCACAGTTGCCTCGGCGTCAGTTTATTTTGCCATCGACACCATACCCTAACCACAGATGCACACGAACAGTTTACAAACTTCACAGTTTCACCATTGCCCGAAAGGCGACGATAACGCCCTTTTCGACGTCAGATAAATCGCTCCGTTTCCGCATTACGACAATGATTTGCACATTTCCCGCGCCCACCGATATGCTTCATGTACTCTCCACTGCTAGTGCTTCTACGAGCCATCGCCCAAAAGAGGAAAGGCCGCTGGATCAGTTGTAGAATTTTGGAACACGTATTATGTTCGAGTATAATGACTTTTCTGGAGACTAGAAATCTACTCTGTAGGAATCAGCATGGGTTTCGAAAAAGACAATCGTGTGGAACCCAGCTCGCGCTATTCGTACACGAGACTCAGAGGGCCAAAGACACGGGTTCCCAGGTAGATGCCGTGCTTCTTGACTTCCGCAAGGCGTTCGATACAGTTCCCCACAGTCGTTTAATGTACAAAGTAAGATCATATGGACTATCAGACGAATTGTGTGATTGGATTGAAGAGTTCCTAGATAACAGAACGCAGCATGTCATTCTCAATGGAGATAAGTCTTCTGAAGTAAGAGTGATTTCAGGTGTGCCGCAGGGGAGTGTCGTCGGACCGTTGTGCTATTCACAATATACATAAATGACCTTGCGGATGACATCGGAAGTTCACTGAGGCTTTTTGCAGATGATGCTGTGGTATATCGAGAGGTTGTAACTATGGAAAATTGTTCTGAAATGCAGGTGGATCTGCAGCTAATTGACGCATGGTGCAGGGAATGGCAATTGAATCTCAATGTAGACAAGTGTAATGTGCTGCGAATACATAGAAAGAAAGATCCCTTATCATTTAGCTGCAATATAGCAGGTCAACTGGAAGCAGTTAATTCCATAAATTATCTGGGAGTAGGCATTAGGAGTGATTTAAAATGGAATGATCATATAAAGTTGATCGTGGGTAAAGCAGATGCCATACTTAGATTCACTGGACGAATCCTAAGGAAATGCAATCCGAAAACATAGGAAGTAGGTTACAGTACGCTTGTTCGCCCAGTGCTTGAATACTGCTCAGCAGTGTGGGATCCGTACCAGATAGGGTTGATAGAAGAGATAGTGAAGATCCAACGGAGAGCAGCGCGCTTCGTTACAGGATCATTTAGTAATCGCGAAAGCGTTACGGAGATGATAGATAAAACTCCAGTGGAAGACTCTGCAGGAGAGACGCTCAGTAGCTCGGTACCGGCTTTTGTTGAAGTTTCGAGAACATACCTTCACCGAGGAGTCAAGCAGTATATTGATCTCTCCTACGTATATCTCGCGAAGAGACCATGAGGATAAAATCAGAGAGATTAGAGCCCACACAGAGGCATACCGACAGTCCTTCTTTCCACGAACAATACGAGACTGGAATAGAAGGGAGAACCGATAGAGGTACTCAAGGTACCCTCCGCCACACACCGTCAGGTGGCTTGCGGAGTATGGATGTAGATGTATGAGTGGTTATTGCATGTTGACATCGAACATAGGCGGTGTTTTTTATTTTAGGTGTAAATATTTTTCTAAGTTTTCGTGTGAATGTAGGCGAGAGATTTCCTGCATGCTAGTTCTTGTCAGTTTAGATGCCCAACCGAGATTTTGCCGATTTTTTTTTCTGTATATGCCGCCCTCAAGTGCTGTTGGAGGAATCGTTTCACGAAAACGTTAACTGATCACTTTGTCTTGTGATACGATGAGAACCTTTGGCTTCTTGCAGTTTAGTTTAACATCCAGGTTATGTACCCATTGTGATAGTGAACAGAGTTCGTCATTCATAACTGATAATGCAGTAAACAACCTTCGCCAGAGCGCGAAACGGCCGTCCACCGGACTGAGACACGACTTTTGCAGATCACGGCTGACTAATTGGGCGGCACGCGGGCTTGAGCGAGACTGCAAGAGTCCATCCCAGAGGAACGTGCTTCTGTTTATCACATCGTCAGATAACAGAGACATCGTAAGAGGCGATTCATCGCGGCAGTTACTTGGGCGGACGGGCAACGTGCAGAGATACACATCTTCCGTGTCCTCACAGATTATTACCGCACTCTCTTTCTCGCAGATCAACGACCTGACAATGACGTTGAGGACGTTCTGCATGACCTTTCACCTTCGGGCAGGGCACAAAGCGACGCCACATTCTTGGATGCCATCGTGCAGGAAGAAATGCGCAGTGGCCCTGTCGCGGGGCGCGAGAAAAAATTCCCTGGACCTGATGGTCTTCTGCTTGAATTTTGCTGCACCTTCTGACCTGATGCGGGAAGTTTGGCAGCAGATGTGCTGCGAACTCCTGGATCCAGACTTTCGCGTCCCCCTCCCCCACCCCCTCTCCTGAATTTTTAGAGGGCATGATCATCCCTGTGCTAAAATCAAACCGGGGGGGGGGGGGGGGTTCAGACCGCAAGACTTCTAGCCGTTGACATTAGTGAATTCGGATAAGGCCTACAAGCGTACTTCGTGCTCGCCTCCTCACTATTGTCAAAGATGCCATTCATGCCGGCCAAATTTGTCTCGGAGGTGGCAGTAACATACACACGGCGTTCAACAACTCTTATAGAGATGTGGTGGCCCTCATGTCGGCATGCCGCTTAGAAGACAGCCTCGTGGCAGTTGACCTACACCACGCATTTGACCGAGTTGAGCACCATTTCTTGCAGGCTGTCTTGGAGAAGATGGGACTGTCCCCAATACCGTCTCATCCACGGAGCCCCTTCCACAGTCGTGGTCAATGGCTAACGTTCGCCACCTTTCACTCGTCAGCGCTCAGTGCGACAAGGATGCCCTCTTCCTCTATGCCGTTGTCCTCGAGCCTGCACTTACGATCTACGACAGGGTTTCGAGGGCATTCACCTCCCCAATGTGTATTTTAAATGTTGTGCCTACGCAGACAACGTAGTTTTCTTGGCGAAGATATATATACGGCGATTGCGTGGCTTCAGGGATACGGCGAGATGGCCGGAAGCCGTATCAACCTGGGGAAGTCGCTGTACGTGGATGTTGGCACAGAATTGTACGTCAGTGCCTGTTGCCAAGGTCCCGGCGGTGAAATGTTTGGGAGTGACCTTCCGTGGGAACGTGGAGCGTACAGCAGACTACTTAATGTGATCTGCACGCAAGTTCGTCTCCATACCTTTCGAACACTTGACTTGATCATGCGGGCATATTTTGTCAACGTCTGCTCCGCTCCGAAACTTAATCATCACACACACGTTCTCCCAATGGCCGCTACTGTAGCTGCCAAGTTCCAGGCGGCCTTCGGTCATTTCGTATGCGGCGGTTGAGTGTTCAAGAACCGTTACGAGACACTAAAGTTGCCCACACATGCAGACGGAATTGGAATGACAAACGTGCACAACAGGACGCGCGCTCGCTTTCTGCGGGTGATGCGTCGCCTACGTACTTCGGACAAGGACATCTTCACTGATACCCTGATTGAGGAAGTGGCACCTCAATCCCTCCAGCCGCCGATTCCTGTTGGGCATATCGCGCCAGCACTATATCACATTCGCACCTATCTGGTCGACATGAGTTATCTGTTGGATGTCCTATCGACGATGCGGGCTCTTAGAACCAAAGGATTTCTACCGCTACTTTCAACGGACACTGCCTGCTAATGTGGCTGAGCGCCGACATCCGGCGGTTGGCTGGGGGCCGGTGTGGAGTAACATACACTCGCCTTTCCTTCCTACCGCGGTGAGATCGTTGTGATACGTGATAACGACTGAAAAATTCCCCACCGGACGACGTTTATACATTATACAGGGTGATCAAAAAGTCAGTATAAATCTGAAAACTGAATAAATCACGGAATAATGTAGATAGAGGTACAAATGCTTGGAATGACATGGGGTTTTAAGGAACCAAAAAAATAAAAAAAGTTCAAAAAATATCCAACAGATGGCGCTTCATCTGATCAGAATAGCAATAATTAGCATAACAAAGTAAGACAAAGCAAAGATGATGTTCTCTACAGGAAATGCTCAATATGTCTACCATCATTCCTCAACAATAGCTGTAGTCGACGAATAATGTTGTGAACAGCACTGTAAAGCATGTCCGGAGTTATGTTGAGGCATTGGCGTCGGATGTTGTCTTTTAGCATCCCTAGAGATGTCGGTCGATCACGATACACTTGCGACTACAGGTAACCCCAAAGCCAATAATCGCACGGACTGAGGTCTGGGCACCTGGGAGGCCAAGCATGACGAAAGTGGCCGCTGAGCACACGATCAACATCAGACGACGCGCGCAAGAGATCTTTCACGTGTCTGATAATACAGCTTCACTAAAAGCGCCTTTTCAGGTACGTCAACATGCTGCGACTGCTGGCGCATCTGATTCTCTCTCTCATTACAGCTCCTTTTTTACACGATTGACATGCGCAGTCACTGACGTTTTGCTATCCAGCGCCATCTGTCGGACATTTTGTGAACTTATTTATTTATTTATTTATTTATTTATTTTTGTTCTAATAAAACCCCATGTCATTCCAAGCATGTGTGTCAGTTTTTACCTCTCTATCTACATTATTCCGTGGTTTATTAAGTTTTCAAATTTATACTGACTTTTTGATCACCCGGTACATATTGCCGAGGATCCTATCTGCCCCAGATGCGCCGCTGTCGACACCGACATGCACTGTTTTGTTTGTGGTACGGCTGCTGACTACTGGCTCCTGACACGGCGCATGTTGGCATTGTTGCTGCGACGGACACATCAGTCCGTTGAGCCCAGCGAACTGATCCATCCCGTCGTCAGTTACTACCCTGCTACTCGTCATAGCGCCACGGTGTGGGTTCAGGGTATGGCACTGTCATGCTTTTTTAGTGAGAGCGTTGCATGGTTGTTAGATTTTTGGCACTATTTAACGAGCAATTACACGATTTTACGGCGCAAGGCGTCGTATGGTTCGCTCTTTGCGAATTACTTGGGGTCGTTGTTTACGCGCCCTCCAGACCATTGGGGTGTACCGGGTGTGAGAAGGGATTGAGATATTGCACATAATGGACTGATGAGAGACATGAACGATAATTATAGTGTGTTTCATCTTCGCTGAACGAGAAGACGATTAGGACATCCCGCCGTCTGGCTGCTGTGGACAACCCCGGAAGAAGATTAAAAAAAAATTGCAAATAAAACATAACAACGAAAAAATGAAAAAATAAAATATAATAAAATAAAAGTATTGTACCCTTTACTTTGTCCTTTTCTTTTTCGTAACAAAACGTTCAGAGGCGCATTTAATTTTTTTTATTTTTGTTGGTGGAGTCTGAAGAGGTGGTAAACAACCGTCCTAGATAGTTTTTAGGGTGAAAGTGGCGGTGGCACAAGTTTGTTTTTGTTTTTAGGTTAGATAGATTTTTGGGGTAGTATGTGTGATAGGGGAATAGAATGGTTACATTTGTGTTATTTGCAGTATCAGACAAACAACAAAAAGAAAAATATTGAGCAGTAGTTTGGAAAAAGTGGCTTGCGTTGGAGTTTCGTAAAAAAAAAAGTCGGCAGACACTTGTCCATGGAAGGCAAAAGTCCCGAATTCGAGTCTCGGTCCGGCATACATTTTTAATATGCCACGAAGTTCCATATCGACGTACACGCCGCTGCAGAGTGAAAATTTCATTCTTAATTATTTACGTTTGAAAGATGCTCGTAAGTGCCAATGAAAAATTTTCTCTCTTCCCATTAGTAATTATTCCTGTCATTTCAGATTACAGGAGTTGTATGAAATTTTGAAAGTACAGTTAGTTTTTTAAAAAATTCTAGTTGATCATTCAGTATGCAGTCAGGTTTATTGTGAATGTGATTGTATATTTCTGATTCCTCCAACAAATTCATCTGCACTGTTTTATCGACTAAGTTTTTTTCTGTGCTTATCTGTGTGTTTCCATGTTGGACCAAGTGTGTAGCGAAAGCTGACTTATTTAGGGTGTGGAGCCTGACAGTACCCATGTGTCGATGATATAACATTTTACCAGTGAATGGTGTGCAGACGTATTTTGCAGAGTTTTGAGGAGCTATTTGTGCTAAAGTACTACTTGTTTTGGACTTAGAACTGTCTTTGTTACCATATTTAATTCTATTGTGATGTTTAGTGATGGTGTCAGAGCTGCAGTCATTATTGTGAACCATTAGTTTGATTGTTTTCAGTTCTTGCGGTTCATCTTCAGTTTCCAAAGGGATTTTTTCCATTGGTTGATCAATGTCCACTAATATGCGATTCTGTATTTCTCGGGGTGACATTGACTTGCTAATTCTGACATCTTTTGTAGTGGATTTCCTGTATATTTCGAATTTATGTTTACCACTTATTTACTACTTTTAGATCCAATAAATGTATGCCATTACCACTTTCTTGTTCAACAGTAAAAATTATCTTTTTGGAAGAGTTTGTTAAGCTCTTTTGCAAACTGATCAATTTCTTCTACTGTTCCATCAAATATGTGAGTCATCCACATAGAATTTGTCGCATTTTTTTTTTCTTTATTGTCAAATTGACATTGAAAAAGAATGTTTCTAAATGTTTTATGTAAATATTTGCTAGCGGGCTGCCTAGGCAATTGCCCATTGCCAGGTCATCTTCCTGCTCATAAAATTTGTTATTAAAGCTAAAATAGTTAAGTGATAGTACTAAGGTTAGAAATTCAACAAACTCATAAATTTCAGGTCGAGTGATCTTTTTATATTCAAGCAAGTTATTTTTAATTACTGAGATTTTTTCTTTTACTGTTATATTTTTGTACAAGTTAACTATATCAAAGGATGCGAATCTGGCTGTGTTTGGTATGGAAATGTGTTTGATGTTTTCTGATAGCTCATAGCTATTTATGAACTTCCAGCCTGCTAGAGTAGCTGTAGCTCAGCAACTTCTGTTAATCAGTGCAACGAAAAACCAGTCCAAAGTTGCAAATTTTACTTTTTTTATTCACTCGATAACTAGTTTGGGGCCAAGACCCATTTTCTAATCATCGTAACATAGTCAAAAATGATATTTCCGGAGATGTGAAAACCATGTCAAAAATGTACAACGAAGAGATTCGGCGCATATAGATAACATGTTTCTACATCTTCGGAAATCGCATTTTTGACTTCGTTACGATGGTTTGAAAATGGGTCTCGACCCGAAACTAGTCATCGAGTGAATAAAAAAAGTAATATTTGCAGCTTTGGACTGGTTTTTCGTTGTACTCATAGCTATTGTTTACAAAAAAAATACCTTCAGATTTAAAGGCCCTAGTGAAAATCTCAGGACAATGTTCTTCGTGAATCTTTGATTGCGGTCAAAGTTTTGTGGCCGAAGGATTGATTATTGTGTATTCAGATTTTTCAAATCATGTTTGGAGGAAGCTGCTCTCTTTGAGGACTTCTGCAATTTTAGGACTGGATCGGAATTAATTTCTTTTCTGTTGTTTCTGTAACAGCCTAATAATGTCTTATTTATGTAATCGTCTGCATACATTATTACTACAGAACTTCCTTTGTCTGGTGTAATACAAGTGCTTTATTCTCCTGGAGTTTTTTGTTTATTATTCTGAGATCATTTGACTCTTCTGAAAATTTGTATTGTGCGTTTCTTGTTCCAATGTGTTTCTGGATTAGTTTGTTTATTTTATTAACAACTTCATTTTATCACAATTATTTAATTTAGCAACGTCACATTCAATTTTGACTTTAACAGTTACTTCTTTATTTTTACTTGTTGTGGGTTCAGTGTTGTGTGTTAGGGCATGTTTAGCAGGTTTTGTTCAGATTCAGTGAAATTAATAGTTAGTTGCTGAATTGACAACTCTATCGAAGAAACAGTCGTCACCAGATGGTGTGTTATGTTTTCTTGCTTTAAATCAGGGCTGTTACTTTTTTCTTCCGTCATTGTGGTATGATATGATGTTCTGTCGTAGTGGAAACAGCCGGCCGCGGTGGCCGCGTGGTTCTAGGCGCTCCAGTCCGGAGCCGCGCTGCTGCTACGGTCACAGGTTCGAATCCTGCCTTGGGCATGGGTGTGTGTGATGTCCTTAGGTTAGTTAGGTTTAAGTAGTTCTAAGTTCTGGGGGACTGATGACCACAGCAGTTGAGTCCCATAGTGCTCAGAGCCATTTCGTAATGGAAACACTTATTTCATTTACAATATACACTCCTGGAAATGGAAAAAAGAACACATTGACACCGGTGTGTCAGACCCACCATACTTGCTCCGGACACTGCGAGAGGGCTGTACAAGCAATGATCACACGCACGGCACAGCGGACACACCAGGAACCGCGGTGTTGGCCGTCGAATGGCGCTAGCTGCGCAGCATTTGTGCACCGCCGCCGTCAGTGTCAGCCAGTTTGCCGTGGCATACGGAGCTCCATCGCAGTCTTTAACACTGGTAGCATGCCGCGACAGCGTGGACGTGAACCGTATATGCAGTTGACGGACTTCGAGCGAGGGCGTATAGTGGGCATGCGGGAGGCCGGGTGGACGGACCGCCGAATTGCTCAACACGTGGGGCGTGAGGTCTCCACAGTACATCGATGTTGTCGCCAGTGGTCGGCGGAAGGTGCACGTGCCCGTCGACCTGGGACCGGACCGCAGCGACGCACGGATGCACGCCAAGACCGTAGGATCCTACCCAGTGCCGTAGGGGACCGCATCGCCACTTCCCAGCAAATTAGGGACACTGTTGCTCCTGGGGTATCGGCGAGGACCATTCGCAACCGTCTCCATGAAGCTGGGCTACGGTCCCGCACACCGTTAGGCCGTCTTCCGCTCACGCCCCAACATCGTGCAGCCCGCCTCCAGTGGTGTCGCGACAGGCGTGAATGGAGGGACGAATGGAGACGTGTCGTCTTCAGCGATGAGAGTAGCTTCTGCCTTGGTGCCAATGATGGTCGTATGCGTGTTTGGCGCCGTGCAGGTGAGCGCCACAATCAGGAGTGCATACGACCGAGTCACACAGGGCCAACACCCGGCTTCATGGTGTGGGGAGCGATCTCCTACACTGGCCGTACACCACTGGTGATCGTCGAGGGGACACTGAATAGTGCACGGTACATCCAAACCATCATCGAACCCATCGTTCTACCATTACTAGACTGGCAAGGGAACTTGCTGTTCCAACAGGACAATGCACGTCGCATGTATCCCGTGCCACCCAACGTGCTCTAGAAGGTGTAAGTCAACTACCCTGGCCAGCAAGATCTCCGGATCTGTCCCCCATTGAGCATGTTTGGGACTGGATGAAGCGTCGTCTCACGCGGTCTGCACGTCCAGCACGAACGCTGGTCCAACTGAGGCGCCAGGTGGAAATGGCATGGCAAGCCGTTCCACAGGACTACATCCAGCATCTCTATGATCGTCTCCATGGGAGAATAGCAGCCTGCATTGCTGCGAAAGGTGGATATCCACTGTACTAGTGCCGACATTGTGCATGCTCTGTTGCCTGTGTCTATGTGCCTGTGGTTCTGTCAGTGTGATCATGTGATGTATCTGACCCCAGGAATGTGCCAATAAAGTTTCCCCTTCCTGGGACAATGAATTCACGGTGTTCTTATTTCAATTTCCAGGAGTGTATATAAAATGCGCAGGAAACAGCAAGTTACGTAGTTCTAAGTGCATTGCATATATCCTCCTCTTCAGAAGCTCTTTCTGTTTGTATGAGCTCTTTTTTTTTTCAGGTCGTAACCAATACATTTCGCACTTTACCTTTGCTAGTTGTGCAGTTTTACTGTTGTCCTTGATGCTCACTTTGATATACTATTCAATCACTTTTTCGGCTAGATACTTTTTGTTAAATGATCTAGCAAGTATTATTTTCATTAGTTGAAGCTTGCACTTTCTGAAGTCACGCATAGTTCTCTTGGTAGAGAGAAAATTCTTCATTGGCTATTACCAGCATCTTTCAAACCTGAATAAATAAATACGTAACTACATAAAAGTATCCATACTATGAAGCATCTTTGGAGAAACTCCACAAGTGAACCATATCTGTACACATATGGCGTTCTTTGGCCCATCAAATCTACAGGCGATGTAAAAAAATATATTTGCCATCTAGTATTTAGTTCAGTTCATTGACCAGTATGAACTGCAAAAGAAAATAATCTCTCTGCCTTATAATATGTGAAGGAGAGCTTTTCAGGAAGTAAGCACAATATACAGAGCATATATAAGTGTAAAACTGTGTAATCAGGAAAACGTTGTTATGTTTCAGGACGCAAATGTAAAACCTTTTGTACACTATACATCACAAAAACTTTGTTATATTTTAAGACATAAATGTAAAACTTGCAAAGAAGTCAGTGCTACCAATTGACCATATGCTCAGGTCCGAAATCATTTCAGAAAAACTTGTGGCCGGTTGCAGTATTTCCTATAGTATAATTTATGAAAATAGCTGCGGCGTTTCCTACCAAAATAGATAAAATAATAATAGCAAGTCGCTTCTGCCTGTACATATTTGGTAATACGCTATAGTTCACGTTTTCGCATGTACCGCAAGCACGTCGGAAATAAACGAACGCCAGATTAATCAGCTGGCTACATGCCGTTGTACACTGTAGAGCCAAAGAAATGGTACAACTGCCTATATCGTGTAGGGCCCCCACGAGTACGCAGATGTGTCGCAACACTACGTGGCAAGGATCTGAAGTAGTGCTGGAGGGAATTGACACCATGGGTCGTGCAGGGCTGTCCATAAATCCGTAAGAGTACGCGGGGGTGGAGATTCTCTTCTGAACAGCACGTTGCAAGGCATCCCAGATATGCTCAGTAATGTTCCTGACTGGGGAGTTTGGTGGCCAGCGGAACTCAGAAGAGTGTTCATGGAGCCACTGTGTAGCAATTCTAGATTTGTGGGGTTTCGCATTGTACTGCTGGAATTTCCCAACTCCGTCGGAATCACAATGGACATGAATGGATGCAGGTGATCATACAGGATGCTGATGTACGTGTCACCAGTCGGAGTAGTATCTAGACCTATCAGGGATCCCATTCCACTCCAACTGCACACGCCTCACACCTTTACAGATTCTCCACCAGCTTCAACAGTCCCCGGTTGACATACAGGGTCCTTGGATTCACGGTTCATGAAGTTATGTCCATTCCCGTACACGTCCATTCGCTTGATTCGTCCGACCAGGCAACTAGTTGCCAGTCCAGTGTCGGTGTTGGCGGGCCGAGGTTTCGGTGTATATACGCTGCAGAAAAACCCTTAAACGGAAACTTCTTGATCGCCGCTTATAGAAACTAATATTTTGAAATTCTTTCTCCAGTTTTGCTATCCGTCTGTTGAAATAATTGGTTTATCTGATTCTGGCTTTTGTACTGGTGGTCTCGGAGTTCTGTCTATACGTACTTTGCTACCTGAGTGGTTGAGTGGCTGTTGCTGGTGTATAGTGCACAACTGACTTATCGAGGATAACTTAACAGGTCTCCACTGTGTTCTGTAGGCCGAAGAATGTACAGCCGACCTCCTCACTGATCCATCGAAGCCTCTGATCTAGATGCTGCACTGAGCTTTCGATAAAATTGCCTCGATCAAATCCTCAAAACAATGCTCCAAAGCGTCTGCTGTACAGAAACGTCACGAATGTAGTTAACTGCCTTCATCGCTTCCGCCAGTCTCCACAAAGATTTGTTGTAGAATCTTGGAACCAATTCTGAGGTCAAATGTGATGAGTCATCTCGAACAGAATAACTTTCTCTATGTCAACCAGTGCGGATTGCGATAACATCGATCATGTTAAACTCACCTTGTGCTTGTATCGCATGACAGCCTGAAAGCCAGGGATCAAGGCGTTCAGAAAGTTGCAGTACTTCTTGATTTCCAAAATGCGTTTAACTCAGTACTACGTCTGCGCTTATTACCAAAAGTACGATCAGTTAGTCTATCAAGCAAAATTTGTGAATGTTTGCGGATTTCTTGCTAGGGAGAACACAGCATGCTTATTGGATTTAGAGTCATCGACACATGTAGATGTTACTTGAGGTGTCCCGCAGGGAAGTATGTTGGAATCCTTGCTACTCATGTTGTGTATTAATGAACTTGACGATATTAATAGTAACCTCGGAGTTTTTGTAGATGATGGACCTATCTGTAGTAAAGTAGTACTGTCTATAAAAAACTTGGACAAATTTCAATATGGTGCAATGATTGGCAAACTGTATTAGATGCTCAGACATGTAAAATTTTGGTCTTCACAAAAGAAAACAACGTAAAATACTATGAATACAGCATTTATGGATTATGAGTTACGATTGGAATTCATCAGGTAATACAGATACTTGTTGTAATAATTAGGAAGGATATGAAGTGGAACGATTACGTAGGCTCAGTCGTAGGTAGAAAGAGTACTGCGGAAATGAAATTGGTGTACAAAAGAACATTACTTACAAAACACTCGCACGACATACCCTGGGATATTGTTCAGGTGTGTGGGACCCGTACCATTTAGGAGTAACAGGGTATATTGAACGGATACAAAGAAGGGCAACACAAATGATCAAGGGTTTGTTTGACATGCGGAAGAGTGTCACGCAATTGCTGAAAAGATGAGCCGACAGAAACTTGAAGACAGATGCAAAGCCGCACGGGGTAGCCGCGTGGTCTAGGGGCGCCTTGTCACGGTCCGTGCGGCTCCCCCCGTCGGAGTTTCGAGTCGTCCCTAGGGCATGGGTGTGTGTGTTGCCCATAGCGTAAGTTAGTTTAAGTTAGATTAAGTAGTGTGCAGGCTTAGGGACCGATGACCTCAGCACTTTGGTCCCGTAAGACCTTACCACAAATTTAAAAAAAAAAAAAAAAAAAAAAAAAGAAAGAAAAACCAGATGCAAACTATCACATGAAAGCCGTGAGGTTTCAAGAACTAACTTTAAGTGATGCATCGAAGAATATACTGCAATCCTCTATGTATTGATCCTGTAGGGATCGCGAGGTCGCCGGCCGGGGTGGCCGAGCGGTTCTAGGCGCTACAGTCTGGAACCGCGCGACCGCTACGGTCGCAGGTTCGAATCCTGCATCGGGCATGGATGTGTTTGATGCCCTTAGGTTAGTTAGGTTTAAGTAGTTCTAAGTTCTAGGGGACTGATGACCTCCGATGTTAAGTCCCATAGTGCTCAGAGCCATTTGAACTCCCTCTGGGTTATGGGGTGCAGCACAGCGCCGCATGCAGCCATAAAACTACGAATTCTGCATTCCAGTGTGCCTTGCTGCATAATATAATGTGATAAATTGGAGACACGAGAACTGCCTTGGTTTAGTGACCTTGGAAGTTAAGTCCCATAGTGCTCAGAGCCATTTGATCGCGAGGTCAGGTTAGACTAATCACTGGCATAACGTGCACAGAGGGGTATAAAAAGTCGTTCTTTCCGCGCTCTATACGTGACTGGGACGGGAGGAATCCCTAATAACTGATACCTTAGGATGTACACTCTGCTGCGCAGTTCACAGTTGTTTGCAGAAATAGTTGTAGATGCACAGTAGTGTGAGAACCAAGGTGATCGATGTCGTTGGGATGAACAGGAGCGACAGTGTGCAGCTGACTGCAATTTGAATTGCGCTCGGGATGGCCTTTTCTACCTCGTTGTGCGTGTCAGTGTCCCTGAAGTGTTAAAGGACAGGCTGCTGCCGTATATGCATTAAACAGGGTCTCGCAGGGCCCAGGTTGGGACGATGTCGGTCGGTTGGGTCTCCGGAATGCGCGTGACGGCTAGGCGACCTGCGGTGCAGGGAAGGAGCGCGCTGTCGATCCCGACGGGACGTTACGAGCACGCGCCTCAGCCCGCGTCACGTAGCGATGGGCGTGACGGCTCGGCAACCCAAGACGGCGCGGCGGGCCCGTGAAACCCTAGCCCGTGCCGCGGCCACCTTGTTCGGGACACCAGCCGACAAGGGCTGGCCTCCCGACGCAATTACCTCCGCCAGCAGTATCGCCTTACCGAGGCGCACGCGCGGGCCACGCACCCACAGCACGCGAGCTCCGTGTCCGCGCTGCGCCCCGCTGTACCGGCGATTTAAACCGCCCAGCGCTGCCCTGCTGCTGTTGCCCCGCCGCCTGCTGTCCGTTCTTCTGGCGGGTGAGTCTTCAGTACCTGACGAATCCGGTGTCGACTCTTGCAGAGACGTCAGCGGTTTCGGTGCAAAGATATTATCACCCCTCCGCATGTTGCGCAGTAGGCTAGTTTGATGTGTACGCCCTCTAACAAAACATCACACAATACTCGAGCCGCCTAATAGATTAGGAAAACACTATCCGATCAAAAGTATCCGGACTCATATTGATGTCCACCCTTCGCCTTTATGATGGCTTGAACTGGGCTGTGGCTATTTCAGTGAGGTGTGTGGATGTTCACGATGGAATGACAGACTATTCTTACTCAAGAACCATAACAGAGAAGGTCGTCATGTTGCACTCTGGGGCCCGAAGCGAATTTAACGTTTTAGCTCAGCTCAGAGTTCAGGTCGAGACACTGGGCAGGCCAGTTCATTTCAGGAATGTTACCGTCCACAGCCAATTGCCTTACAGAAGCTGCTTTATGGCAGTGCGCAGTGCCGCGCTTATACATTCATTCTCTTCGAACTGTTCCGTTATTTACGCACGATGCTGTAAACTGTGTTAATATGAGCCGCGCGGAGTGGCCGCGCGGTTAGAGGCGCCATGTCACTGATTGCGCGGTCTCTCCCGCCGGAGGTTCGAGTCCTCCCTCGGGCATGGGTCTGCATGTTGTTCTTAGCATACTTTAGTTTAAGTAGTGTGTAAGTCTAGGGACCGATGACCTCAGCAGTTTGGTCCCATAGGAATTCACAGACATTTGAACATTTTTTTTTTCATATGTTTCTGCATTTAGCGTTTTCTGAAGTACGATAAGGGGACCGCATCCTAACCAAGAAAAACACCACCACGGTCTTCTTAACACCATCTGCTTCCTACTTCACTGTCGGCTCTACAAATTATGGCGGGTACCGTTGTCCAGGCATTCGCCAAACCTAAACCATTCCGTCGGATTACCACTGCCTATAGCCTGATTAACCAACTCAAATTACTTGTTTGCAGTGTGTTTTGCTTGTTTTCGAGAAGTATTACAGCGCCTATGTTGCTACTTTGTGATTATAATAGCGCATATACCTTTCATTGTATCTGCTTCGAGTTAATTCACCAACAACGAAGATGGAGATATGCACACTTACCCAACATTGCAAGGACACTGTGAATCAATAAGCCACTTTTTTTGTCTCCAATCAATCCCAAAGATCTTAGTCCTGATACACTATGTGATCAAAAGTATCCGGACATCGCCAAAAACGTACGTTTTTCATATTAGGTGCATTGTGCTGCCACCTACTGCCAGGTACTCCATATCAGCGACCTCAGTAGTAATTAGACATCGTAATGGAGCAGAATGGGGCGCTCCGCGGAACTCACGGCCTTCGAACGTGGTCAATTGACTGGGTGTCACTTGCGTCATATGTCTGTACGCTAGATTTCCACACTCCTAAACATCCCTAGGTCCTCTGTTTCCGTTGTGACAGTGAAGTGGAAACGTGAAGGGACACGTACAGCACAAAAACGTGCAGAAAGACCTCCTCTATTGACTGGCAGAGACCGCCTACAGTTGAAGAGGGTCGTAATGTGTAATAGGCAGACATCTATCAAACCGTCACACAGGAATTCCAAGTTGTATCAGGATCCACCGCAAGTACTATAACAGTTAGGTGGGAGGTGAGAAAACTTGGATTTTATGGTCGAGCGGCTGCCTCATAAGCCACACATCACGCCGGTAAATGCTAAACGACGCCTCGATTGGTGTAACGAGCGTAAACATTGGACGATTGAACAGTGGGAAAACGTTGCGTGGAGTGACGAATCACGGTACACAATGTGGGCGATCCGATGGCAGGGTGTGGGTATGGCGAATCCACGGTGAACGTCATCTGCCAGCGTGTGTAGTGCCAACAGTAAAATTGGGAGGCGGTGGTGTGTCACAGCACAGGCCTACATTGATGTTTTAAGCACCTTCTTGCTTCCCACTGTTGAAGAGCAATTCGGGGATGGCGATTGCATCTTTCAACACGATCGAACTCCTGTTCATAATGTACGGCCTGTGGCGGAGTGCTTACACAACAACAACATCCCTGTAATGGACTGGCTTGCACAGAGTTCTGACCTGAATCCTATGGATTACCTACGGTATGCTATGGAACACCGACTTCGTGCCAGGCCTCGCCGACCGACAACGATACCTCTCCTCAGTGCTGCACTCCGTGGAAAATGGGCTGCCATTCCCCAAGAAACCTTCCAACAACTGATTGAGCGTATCCCTGCGAGAGTGAAAGCTGTCATTAAGGCCAAGGGTGGGCCAACACCATATTGAATTCCAGCAATGGAGGGCGCCACGGACTCCAACTTGTAAGTCATTTTCAGCCAGGTGTTCGGGTACTTCTGATCACGTAGTGTATAAATTTGTGGAGTGGAAGGAACCTGCGCTGTTTATACAGGCACGAAGCATTTCTTCTTCTCAATTAGCACAGACCACTAACCTTCATAAACTAAGAACAACAAGCTGTCACGTTCAGCCGTTGTAACAACTCTCAATACTGAAATGGAAGTTGCAACAAACATCACATTATTCTACTAGCTCAGGTGTGACTTTTCGGCAGTGGTGCCAAACCAACTTCATTCTGGGTAGATTGATTTCTAAACTGTGCGGCAATTTCTTGTACAGGTCGGTATTATTTTTCAACAATTAAATTTGCAGAATATTTAAGTCACAAAAGAGTAATCAGTATGTCGCATTTTCAAGGATATCACGAAAACAGTCCGCAGCCAAAAATTAATTCCATTTTTCAATTCAGCACCCATTATCTAGCATTCTTTGTAGCAAAAACGTTGTTGGGGATTGTAGTTTTAATCGAGAAGAGTTCGCTGTAAAGCATAATGGTACCTCGTTTCCGATATTACAGCACCAACCAGCAACCTAATGCTCAAATTAAGAAAAAGGAGATGCAGCATATCTTTGTGAGTACGGGGGAACAAAATTTCACTTCAGTCAGTAGTCAGCCACGGTGAACTTTAGTGATTCATCGAAGGCACGACTCACTGAAGAAAGTTTTCGCGGGATGGAACGTATGGATTTTGCTAAGAATGTATGGGACCATAACACAACGGCCGCCCAGTAGCTAAGTGGTTGCGGGCACGGTAGCTCAGCACGTTCGGTCAGAGAGCTGGTTGACCTCTGTAATAAAAAAACTGAGTGGAAGGATCAACAAACGAACTTGAACGGATGTCATGTGACGTCCGCATCGACCAAAAACAACGATCAACAACATAATGCAAAGAAGAAGAAAAACAAAAAAAAGTGGTCAGGGCGACAGAATGTCAATACTAAGGGCCCGGGTTCGATTCCCGGCTGGGTCGGAGATTTTCTTCCCTCAGGGACTGGGTGTTGTTTTGTCCTAATCATCATCATTTCATTCCCATCGACGCGCAAGTCGCCGAAGTGGCGTCAAATCGAAAGACTTGCACCCGGCGAACGGTCTACCCGACGGGACGCCCTAGTCACACGACATTTTTTATTTACTTTGATATATGTAACAGTTATGGGTTTAAAAAGCAGGATTTTATTACCTTCAGTTTCTGTCGCCAACATATATTTATCATATTCCAGATCAGACATGGTGTTACGTAAATTTGTTCTAGATGAGTACAGTTTGATACCGAGTAACTGCAGCATCAAAGGACATTCATTTCCATTACACTCTATTAAAGCTTCTGTTCATTTCAAGAGAGTGTAAAGTATGTGGATGAAGACTGGAATTTATCGCCGTATACAAAGATCGGAAATAGATTTCAGTCCTAAAACATTCTGTACCTGTCAAAGAAACATTGCTAGCTCTGCTTATGAATTGTTTGAAGCCTGGCCGTCAGCTATTAAAGGGACATGGATTTAAACTACTCGACTTGTGCATGTGAAAGTTTTGATGTTAAAAAATGAAGAAAATCTGTCTTGCTATGTATCCGCGGGAAGAGTTTTTGAAGTTAGTTCTTGGACGCTTTATGGTTACTGTAAACCGCGTTAAATATGAGTTGATCTCGGCTGAAGTGTCAGTTGTAATAAGAAACACCTTTGAATGTTTCTAAGTTGTTTTCGTTGTACTGTTGGAAGAGGTTTTCTGCAACAGACTGCTGACGCGGACGTTGTGGAGACCACCGTTTGAGTGGGGCTATTGAAGGTGAAAGGATTTCTCAAGAATCGAAAAGAACACTGGCGGAAACATTGGCACGGTCTGTAGTAGAGAACAATGCCGCCGTTCTTCTCGAACGATTCTGCGAAGCTGAGCCAACAATGGCGTGACCCGGATTAGAACTCGAGCTCTTCCGGTCATGCGTCGAATGCGTTAGATTCACTCTCCACCGTATCTTCTTTCGGTTTTGGAAAAAACAGAGAATCTACAGTAAAAGGAAAAGGTTCTGTTGTCTTTAAATTTATGTACAACATGCAGTGCAAAGGACAGTATGCACACGATCTAGGATCTAAAGTAGCGGTTCTCAACATTTTTTTGTGGCGGAATCCTTTTGAAATATAATATATATTTTACGGAGCTCAGCCTTTAATTATAATCATTTAACGAAAATTGTACAAAAATAGAAAAATTACGCACTACTGACGTCTACAACAGTACACCAAACAACACACAAAAATACTATATTCATATCAATATAAACTGATAAAACTGTTTCCACTTAATGGGTGTTATGAAGCTGTCTTTTTGCCACTATCCTTTAATGTCAGGCTTGATAGAAGAAAGTTGAATGTCAGGTTCAGCATTCTGTCTGTTGCGGTATTTTGTCTTTTTAGCTGTATATGCGGAGCAGCCGGTTTCTCACAAATATGTTACCGGGGACGGGAGAAGAAAAATCAGAGCCTGTGTGGCAAGTTGCGGATATTCATCACGAACCGTACACCAGAAATCATCAAGTAATATTGTTTTGAACAATGATTCCATGCTTGAATCTGATCTCGTTTGATACGTTTTCTGGATACTGAAAATTCGGTAGAAAAGGGTTCTAAGCCCATGATTTTCAGATTTGTGTTCTGCTCTTCAGAAAAATACGTCTGAAAAGATGAGAACATACTATGGAGACATCGGACCAATTCTTCAAATATTTCGTTTGGTAATTCTGAAGTCACACCAAAGAACGCATTCAATGTTAAAAAGGTTTCTAGTTCTCTCTTTCCAAAACAACAATCCAGAAATGTATTCTTTTAAGGCGGTTATTTTGTTATTTGTACTGAAAACTGTTGTCTGTCTTCCTGGTAAAGAAGATAAAATTCATTTATGTTTCAAAATATATCTGCCACAAAAGCTAGTACGAACAACCAACTCATATAGCTGAAACGGCCTTATAATTTAAAAGAAATGTCAGTTATAAAAGCTTGTAATTCAGCTCTTAGTTCGAATAATCATGTTACTGTCTCACCCCGAGATAACCATTTTACCACGGTGTGGAGCAGTAGTGTTTTATGTCTGCTCCCCTAATCTTGACACAGTTTCGAAAACAATTGGCACTGAAGTTGGCGTGATTTAACGTAATTGATTTTTGTTACTGCTTCATCAAGAACCAGCTTAGTTTTAGCGGCATCATCTTTATCGTGAGTGCTTGTCTGTGCAGGATACAATGACTGGAACTACAGCTTGGCACCTTACTTTTTATTAGTGATACCGCTCCTGTTGTTCATGGCCTTGGCTGCATTTGCACAAATATCAATACAATCGTTCATAACGAGTTGGTTTATTTTTTTAAAAAAATGTTATTCGTGTTAAAAATTTCTTTTCCGGTAGAGTCAGCGGGCAGCGATGTGCAAATAACCAAATCTCGATATTTATATGGATATCGTACAGTTATCAGCAAGATGGCCAGTCCAACAATATCAGTCGATTCATCCATGTGCAAAACGAATTTGTTGTGTTCAAGGCGAACAACTAGTTCTCGTTTGATATAGCCTGCGAAATTATTAATTCGGCGCGAAACAGTGTTGTTCGAAAGCCGCTCTGCAGAAAGGTCTTTTGCAGATTTTTTTATATAGCATACACAGTGTTACGTCTTCCACTCATGGTTTTATTAAATTCTCGGTGATAGTGTGCGCTTCGCCTGCTTGTGCTATACGATAGCTGACAAAGTACGATGCCTCCGTGGCTTTTTCTTTCACATTTTGGGTCAAATAGTTCTTAGTTTTTGACTTCTTAATAACTGTTCTTACTTATATATATATAAAGTGCTTCTTTCATTGTCGTTGTGGTGTATAGCTTCTAAATATTGGCGCGTCTTAGTAGGTACCATCGGATTATTCGAAAGTACGAGGGTCACTCCAAAAGAAATGCATACTATTTTTTTTAAATCCATCTTTTATTCTACATGTTTGAAAGTTTTACAGTGTGTGGATACATCCCTTAGGAACAATATTTTCATTTCTCCATATAATTTCCATCCCTCTCAACTGCCTTACGCCATCTTGGATCCAGCGCCTGTATACCCGCACGGTAAAATTCTGGACCAACCTGTTGGGGCCACTGTTTGGCAGCACGCACAAGGGAGTCATCATCTTCAAACCTTGTTCCACGAAAAGAGTCTTTCAGTTTGCCAAATAGATGATAATCACATGGAGCCAGGTCAGAACTGTAAGGCGGGTGTTTCAGTGGTGTCCATCCTAGTTTTGTGATCGCTTCCATGGTTTTTTGACTGACATGTGGCCGTGCATTGTCGTGCAACAGCAAAACATCCTGCTTTTGCCGATGTGGTCGAACACGACTCAGTCGAGCTTGAAGTTTCTTCAGTGTCGTCACATATGCATCAGAATTTATGGTGGTTCCACTTGGCATGATGTCCACAAGCAAGAGTCCTTCGGAAGCGAAAAACACCGTAACCATAACTTTTCCAGCAGAAGGTGTGGTTTTGAATTTTTATTCTTGGGTGAATTTGCATGATGCCATTCCATTGGTTGCCTCTTCGTCTCTGGTGAAAAATGATGGAGCCATGTTTCATCACCTGTCACAATTCTTCCAAGAAATTCATCTCCACCATTCTCGTACTGTTCCAAAAGTTCGCTGCATACCGTTTTTTTTGTTTCTTTGTGAGCCACTGTCAACATCCTGGGAACCCACCTGGCACAAACCTTTTTAACGCCAACACTTTCAGTATTCTGCAAGCTCTTTCCCCTATCACAACGTAGCGTGACAATTCGTTCACTGTGATGCGTCTGTCAGCAGTCACCAATTCGTTAACTCTCTGCACATTGTCTGGAGTGTGTGCAGTACGAGGGTTGCCGCTGCGAGGACAATCCTCAATATTGCCGTGCCCGCTTTCATCACGTAACCTGCTGGCCCACCGACTAACTGTACTGCGATCGACAGCAGCATCTCCATACACCTTTTTCAACCTCTTGTGGATTTTTCCCACTGTCTCATTTTCACAGCACAGGAATTCTATGACAGCACGTTGCTTCTGACGAACGTCAAGTGTAGCAGCCATCTTGAAGACATGCTGTGACGGCACCACTCACGGGAACGGGTTGAACTAAGTTTGAAAACAAGCGGGAAGGATGTATCTACACACTGTAAAACTTATAAACATGCAGAATGGAAACGGTATTTTTACAAAAATAGTGTGCATTTCTTTTGGAGTGACCCTCGTAACTTGCCACATACCATGCAGAGAGGTGAGCCGTTAAACTCAATAAATCCGAAATCGGCATAAGGTTCGTCATACTTTCATTTTTTATCATTAATGAGTCGTTAGGTATCTTACTGCTAGATACTATGGAACCTGACGTCATTACATCACGTTCTTGAAGCTCATAGTCTTGATTGAAAATTTTTGAGATTGGTACCGCATCTTCTTGCACTTAGCGAACCACCTTTGAACTTTTGATGTAAGATTTTGTTGCAACACCTGTAAGTCAACACTCTATTCTGTCTTTTAAAATCAATAGTTTAATTTTACAATAATACAAACATAAAATAATATCGCCACAAGATACACAGTTTGACGACTGTAGTCAATAATAAACACAAACCGAAAAGTCTGGAACCGCGCGACCGCTACGGTCGCAGGTTCGAATCCTGCTTCGGGCATGGATGTGTGTGATGTCCTTAGGTTAGTTAGGTTTAAGTAGTTCTAATTTCTAGAGGACTGATGACCTCAGAAGTTAAGTCCCATAGTGCTCAGAGCCATTTGAACAAACCGAATATGCTGCGGTTCAAGAGCGGTGCGCGGTTTCGGCATGCCGAATTGGACGTCGTGTTCCAAATGCAAACTTCAGTAGGAACTTTACTTTGTACTGCGTGGCGGGGCTTATAGAGCCCCGGGCTATCAAGCAAATATGACGGAGTGACGGAATCCTTCAAGGAAGTTTAAGGTGTTTGTGGAGGAGAGGGTTGCAGAGAGCGTAGTAAAATTTTCGCGGCGTGTGCAGATAAGACCAGCGCAGCGAGGGAGAGAGAGAGAGAGAGAGAGAGAGAGAGAGAGAGAGAGAGAGAGACTCAGCACATCTGCTGCCCGCGTGTTTAAAGATGAGTATCGCATTGCCACATGCCTTCTCCTATTAGCTAAATTCTTTTGTTTTGTAGTTTTTAATCGTAGCATTATTGAAGATTTATTATCCTGTCAATAAAATTCTTTTTGAGGCCGCATTGTCAGCTATAAAATTCCGACGTTTCGGCGGTTATTATAAGACGCCTTCCTCAGGGTGTATTGCTAACTGCTGAATGAGCGTTAGTTTGGTTACTTATATACTATGGAGTAGTGCTGTCTTTGCATATGAGGGTGAGGAGGAAGGGTATTAGGTATTCTTTTATTGGTATTTGCACTGCGTGTTGTCATTGGTGGAAATAGGCGTTTTCCATTCGAGTTTTCCTTATTGCTTGCCATTGGTGGAAATCGACGAATAGGAAACTGAGCGGCGACTGCAGCGTAGCGTTGTTTGCTAATTGCTTAGTAGCGACTAGGGCGCGTCAGCACTCTGTGTACGTCCGCCACTGTGGCCTACCGCCACCAACATTGATATGATATTGGTACATCTACATCGATACTCTACAGATCACACTTAGGTGCCTGGAAGAGGGTTTACTGAATCAGCTTCACAGTAATCCTGTATTATTCCATTCTCGAGCAGCGCGCGGAAAAAACGAACACCTGTATCTTTCCGTGCGAGCTCTGATTTACCTTACTTTATAATGATAATTGTTTCTTCGCGTATAGGTCGGCGTCAACAAAATATTTTCGCATTCGTAGGAGAAAGTTGGGTGAAATTTCGTGAGAAGCTCCTGCCACAAAGAGCAACGCCTTTGTTGTAATGATGCCCACCCCAAATCCGGTGTCATACCCGTGACACAGTCTCCCCTATTTCTTGATAATACGAAACGTGCTGCCCCTCCTTGAACTTTTCGATGTTCTCCGTTAATCCTATCTGGAATCTGATCGCTCCGTAGCTTCAGCTGTGCTCACCATTGGATACCTCCAGCCCCGCCCACTGTTGCCATTAGCAGCCAATGAAATGAAATCATCGTGGGGCACTGATGGGCAGGGAGGCCCCATATTGGGAAGTTCGGCCGCCGGGTACAAGTCATATTTCAGGTGATGGCGACGCCACACTGGGCGACTTGCGCGTGGGTGATGTGAGATGATGATGAGGGAAACACAGCGCCCAGTCCACGGGCGTAGAAAATCTCCAACCCGCCCGGGAATATAACCCGGCCCGCTGCAGATTTTCTCCGCTTGTGTACTGGGTGTTGCGTTGTCATCATCATCTCATCATCACTGACGTGCGAGTCGCCCAATGTAGTGTCACCTGAAATAAAATATGTACCCGGCGGCCGAACTTTCTCGGATGGGACCTCCCGGCCACACGATCATTTCATTTTGCTGGCTGCTAATGGCAACAGGGGGAGGGACTGGAGGTACCCAGTGGTGAGCACAGGATGAAGCTACGGAGCGAAGTTCATCTGGTTAGTAGCAACAAATATTGTGGTTGCATAGTAGACAATATGTGGGACGTCGAACCCGGCCTCTGTGACCGAGCGGTTCTTGGCGCTTCAGTCCGGAACCGCGCTGCTGCTATGGTCGAAGGTTCGAATCCTGCCTCGGGCATGGATGTGTGTCATGTCCTTAGGTTAGTTATGGGACTCATGACCTCAGATGTTAAGTCCCAGAGTCCTTAGAGCCATTTGAATTTTTTTTTATGGCGAATGCCGTAAACATCATTGGCCTTTTGCGACCTCACACTCAAGGTGTTACCGAGCGAGGTGGCGCAGTGGTTAGCACACTGGACTCGCATTCGGGAGGACGACGGTTCAATCCCGTCTCCGGCCATCATGATTTAGGTTTTCCGTGATTTCCCTAAATCGTTTCAGGCAAATGCCGGGATGGTTCCTTTGAAAGGGCACGGCCTATTTCCTTCCCAATCCTTCCCTAACCCGAGCTTGCGCTCCGTCTCTAATGACCTCGTTGTCGACGGGACGTTAAACACTAACCTCCACCACCACTCAAGGTGTTTCTTGTAAGTTCTTTTTCTTGTAAGTCTGTCTCTACTTCCACCTTAATGCAGCAGAACACAAACTCCCACTCAGCTGTACACAAAAAATGTAAACATAAATTAATTCCACCAACGAATTATCGTCCGTCTACTCTCAGTATAACTACCAGAAAGATGACCAGTACACCTACATACAGAACATACATCTGCCACAGCTCTGCCACACACTCGTGCGCAGACAAATTTGCTAAGTGGGCAGTTCACTGGCGCTAATTTATAACATCCATCATTACCCACAAACAAAGGTAAGTCCATGGGTTCCCGTGGCTTCACAAAAGTAACTCTAAACAACTTGTACCCTAACTCACACAATTAACTCTGACAACGAGAGCAAACATAAAAAATAATGTAGACTCACAGCACCACGTTGTGCTGAGCTGGTACCTACGTCTAGTTCCACTGCCTCACTCACCGTTCACCAAAACAAACACTCTCGCCAAAACGTAGTGTTGCACGTGGACGAGCACTTTCCAACGCAACGTACTGTGTTGGAAGCTAAACGACCACTGACTTACACCAAATTGTTTAACCCCCGAGCTCAGGGGTTGTAATACGTCAGAACGACCGAGAGATGTGATTTGGGAGTGACACGTGACTCACGCCAAATCGTGCAGAGGAACACAGGCAAGTGTATCACTGACATTATTACATCGAAGCTACGCAGCCGGCCTGTACTCACAAGGGAACCTCCCCATCGCACCCCCCTCAGATTTAGTTATAAGTTGGCACAGTGGATAGGCCTTGATAAACTGAACACAGATCAATTGAGAAAACAGGAAGAAGTTGTGTGGAACTGTGAAAAAATAAGCAAAATATACAAACTGAGTAGTCCATGGGCCACATAAGCAACATCATGGAAGAAGTGTGCTTAGAAGCGCCGTGGTCCCGTGGTAGCGTGAGCAGCTGCTGCACGAGAGATCCTTGGTTCAAGTCTTCCCTCGACTGAAAATTTTACTTTCTTTATTTTTGCATAGTTATTATCTGTCCGTTCGTTCATTGACATCTCTGTTCACTGTAATAAGTTTAGTGTCTGTGTTTTGTGACCGCACTGCAAAACCGTGCGATTAGTAGACGAAAGGATGTGCCTCTCCAATGGGAACAGAAAACATTTGATCGTAAGGTCATAGGTCAACCGATCCCTCCACAGGAAAACACATCTGATATATTCTATACTACACTGGTGACGGCATGTGCGTCACATGACAGGAATATGTTGTCGACCCACCTAACTTGTACACTTGGCGAATGGGTAAAAAGATTCTTCTACCTTGCCCGATTTAGGTTTTCTTGTGGATGTGATAATCACTCCCAAAAAAGTGATGAAAACATCAGAGTTTGTCACATAAACGGAAAATAAAAAATTAAAATTTACACTCGATGGAAGATTTGAACGTAGGACCTTTCGTTCCGCAGCTGCTCACGTTACCACGAGAGCACGGCGCTCCTGCGTTCCTAGTGTCCTCATTGTTGCTTATCTTCCCTTGAACTACTCAGATTGTATATTTTGCTTATTTTTTCACAGTTCTACACAACTTCTTCCTGTTTTCTCAATTGATCTGTGTTCAGTTTTTCAAGGCCTATCCACTGTGCCAACTTATAACTAGATCTGAGGGGGGTGCGATGGGGAGGTTCCCTTGTCAGTGATGGGGCCGTGCAGCGTGCGTGGGTCAGCGCCAACGCGAAACGCCGGACTCAGCGACGTCGACGTCCGGTTGCCCAGCCTTGCGGACGTAGCGCCCCTATTCGGGCCACGGCAAGTGGCCGCCGCCTGCAATAACTGTGCTCGTGGACCAGAACACAGCTGACTACTCCCTCGAGCGCGACTCGTGGACCCCATGTAGAGCGACGAAGGAAGCAGACGGTCGCCGTCGTTGTTCTCAGCCTTAGGAGTTCCGGACGTCCGCCCAGGGCAGCTCATTCAGTGCCTGCAGACAGCTCTGAACCGGCGAGGCTAGCAGCTCTTCTGCTGCTCGCGTCGGTGTAGCTCCAAGGTGCGACGCGTCCCGCCACAGCAATGACGCGTCTGTGCAGCGGAGGCTGGAAGTAGCTTCAGCGATCAGAAGAACTGTATACCCTGACTCAGCGGTTCACCTCACATGCACTGAAAAGACATATGAAATAATACGATCATGTGGCACTTCATCAGCGGAACCCGACAATCCAAAATACGTTAGCCAGTAGACACCAAAGTGACCTCACAGGAATCGGTATTCACCTACTGGTGACTACACGAAATACGTACAAGCAGAAAATTAGTACACACGACTTAATTCCCAAGAAGCCAACAGGAAGGAATTTGCCTGCTGAAAACGCGTAAACGCAAGAAAGAAGACATGCCCAAAGTGAAAGGGTGAGGAAGTTTTGGCAACACAAGAAGAACAAGAAACCGACCGCTAAGTAATGATTCCATGTGCTACTTTGAGGGCGAATGAACATATACAGCGTGTTTAATAATTGATATTACATACTTCTAGAGGCTGTAGAGGAGACTTGGCAGATAAAGTTTTACATAGGAACCCACATCCGGAAAAGTCGCTCCAGAGCGTCAAAGTTATAGGCGCCGGTCGCTTGTAAATGTATGTATACAGGGTGGTCCATTGATCGTGAGCGGGCCAAATATCTCGCGAAATAAGTGTCAAACGAAAAAAACTACAATGAACGAAACTTGTCTAGCTTGAAGGGGGAAACCAGATGGCGCTATGGTTGGCCCGCTAGATGGCGCTGCCATATGCCAAACGAACATCCACTGCTGTTTTTTAACTAGGAACCTCCATTTTTTATTGCATATTCGTGTACAACGTAAAGAAATATGAATGTTTTAGTTGGACCACTTTTTTCGCTTTGTGATAGATGGCGCTGTAATAGTCACAAACGTATAAGTACGTTGTATCACGTAACATTCCGCCAGTGCGGAAGGTATTTGCTACGTGATGCATTCATTACCCTTATTAAAATGGACCGCTTACCAATTGCGGAAAAGGTCGATATCGTTTTGATGTATGGCTATTGCCCAACGGACGTGTGCTATGTATCCTGAAAGTCCCGTACAGGACCTGCAACATGCGGCCGTGCATTATCCTGCTGAAATGTAGGGTTTCGCAGGGATCGAATGAAGGGTAGAGCCACGGGTCATAACACATCTCAAATGTAACGTCCACTGTTCAAAGTGCCGTCAATGCGAACAAGAGGTGACCGAGACGTGTAACCAATGGCACCCCATACCATCATGCTGGGTGATACGCCAGTATGGCGGTGACGAATACACGCTTCTAATGAGCGTTCACCGTGATGTCACCAAACACGGATGCGACCATCATGATGCTGTAAACAGAACCTGGATTCATCCGAAAAAATGACGTTTTGCCATTCGTGCTCGTAGGTTCGTCGTTGAGTACACAATCGCAGACGCTCCTGTCTGTGATGCAGCGTCAAGGGTAACCGCAGCCATAGTCTCCCAGGTGATAGTCCGTGCTGCTGCAAACGTCGTCGAACTGTTCGTGGAGATGGTTGTTGTCTTGCAAACGCCCCCATCTGTTGACTCAGGGATCGAGACACGGCTGCACGATCCGTTACAGCTATGCGGATAAGACGCCTATCATCTCGACTGCTAGTGATACGAGGCCGTTGGGATTCAGTACGGCGTTCCGTATTACCCTCCTGAACCCACCGATTCCGTATTCTGCTAACAGTCATTGGATCTCGACCAACGCGAGCAGCAACGTCGCGATACGATAAACCGCAATCGCGATAGGCTACAATCCGACCTTTATCAAAGTCGGAAACGTGATGGTACGCATTTGTCCTCCTTACACGAGGCATCACAACAACGTTTCACCAGGCAACGCTGGTCAACTGCTGCTTATGTATGAGAAATCGGTTGGAAACTTTCCTCGTGTCAGCACGTTGTAGGTGTCGCCACCGGCGCCAACCTTGTGTGAGTGACTTGGAAAGCTGATCATTTGCATATCACAGCATCTTCTTCCTGTCAGTGAAATTTCGCGTCTGTAGCACGTCATCTTCGTGGTGTAGCAATTTTAATGGCCAGTAGTGTACATTTCAAATGATGCAACCCGTAACAGTTGCGTCAAAATAAGTTATTAATCACGATTAAATTCATGCCGTTACAGTGAGATCTTCAGTTAAGAAACTGTTGCCCTAAAAGAAAACTTGTAATTAGAACTTGAAACAGGAACTACCGAAGTAATATAATGTTGATTAGCGATTGAGGTATACGGACCTTTCAATATGTAACGTCCTTAAAATCTGCGTAAGGATAAATAACTGAAGTCCCCTTTTTTCCTGCACAAAATTGGCGTCATAAAGTACGCAGCCGTAATGAGTCAAATAGCCGATAGAACCAGAGAAAGACGTAACTCTAGGAAAAAAAAAAATGGTTGAATAAGAATCGGCATCATAAAACGCGGGAAAGAACCCTCAACCTAACCGAGCTTATGGGGCATACGTTTTACGCCTTTTCATGTACAGCGGCCAGCACCACTAGTACTGCATAGACTAGATAACTTAAGCCCCATCCAAGGATGAATGCTCAGCTGGGTATGCGCATTGTCGGGGGAACCGACCTAGCGGGCCAGAGACCACAAACAAACGCGAAAAACAACGACAAAGTACTAAACTAAATCAATGTATAAATGCAGCTAAGCATTGGAAGACGGAGAAACCTCTGTCCGCAACAGAAAACCGGGATACAGATCTTAACAGCATTACTAGTAACCAGAAGACAGTACAGTAACGTAACACAGAATCGCAATAACATGAGAAATGTTAAGTCACAGAAGAGGACGGAAACGATGTCACGAAAGGTATAGGAAAGGAGTGACTCCTCTGGTCACTCGTGGGTGTTTTGTGTAGCCGATCAAAATTTGTCTAAAAGGAATGCTGGCGTAATTCTAGGAGAGGTGGGGGGGCGGGGGGCAGGCTGACACAGTAAGTAAGTTACTCTCTTCTTCCTGTGCCTTTATATCACTCATTTTCGCAGAGCCACGAGAGTTAAACTGGGGCAGCACTCCATGATCCCCATTTGCACAGGAACATTTCGAACGAATTTAATCATTCCTGATTAATTTACTTTGTTGGTTTCACTTTCGGTTTCTTTGCAATCTAGGAATTATTGAGTAGGCACTAACGTTGGTGCTGTTGAGAGCTATAACGTATGACAGAATTCCTTCGGGTTTTGTGAAAGGTTTTTCGATAATATTCTGTTGTGGCCTTTGTTGAAGGCTTCACGCGTTAGCCTTTTGACAGCCAAATGCGTTTCAATTAGCATTTCTTTGTCTATAGCGTATGCTTTGTTTTACACCTATTGTGCAGTAGTCGCTGTTATTTTAGGAGTGTCTTTACAAAGATTGTATATAATGGAGGGTAGGTCCGCTCATGAACTGGCCATTCACCGAACGTTTGAGACCCGTCTGGTATTGCTGAGTAAATGGCTCGAACGCTGCTGTTGTGGAACGGCCGCAATCAGCCGTTTAATTGCGTTTCCAACAACAGTTGCCATCAATGGCAGCGCACAATTACACTGTCCTCTTTCGAGTACAGGACTGTAAGGGCCATACGAGACGGCTGCGGCCGTGACTGCTGGCTCAACGGCGTTCCACTAAAAACGCTTCATCTTTAGTGCAGCAGTGCACGCTGTAGCACCGTATAATTGACGCGGCTCTTCAGTTACGGATCTCCCAAGTAATGCTAGGCCCGCAGAAAGCAAGTACGTCACCAGTATGCTTTCCTCCTCTTCCTTTACTTCCTCGGAACAAAAGTGCCTTTATAACTGAATCATGCCTCGTTTCTTTTAGGTTTTCGGATCTCAATCGGTAGAAGCGGGATCACTTAATTGTCTGTCTGTCCAATTACCAAAAATTCTTTTTCTCAGGGACGGGTAGACTTATCAAGGTAAAATTTAAGTCACAGGCCCTTGGCGGTGTAAAAAATTGAAGCTTCTAAATCAATGCAATCAAAAGATATGGCCATTGAATCATATTCTGATATTCCAAAACTCACTCATCAAAACCTATAGAGTACTTCCCACTGCCGGGCTAAGGTGCAGAGATTGGTCTGCTTAGCCATAACGGGCGGAATTAGCAGCATACCAACCGCTGGAATGGAAGCCATGCTGGACATCCCTCCACTTGACCTTTGGCTTAAGATGGAGGCAGCAGCTGGGGCATACAGACTTAAAACTGGCCAAACTGGGTCTCATTTGGATATCCAGAATCACGCACTAACATAGTGAGTGAGGTAAATATAGTTATGGCTGGGGAAATGCCCGCTGACTATATAATAACTCCTAACTGCTTCGACAAGCCTTACAACATGATAATTGGAAGTAGGGAGCAGTGGGAGAAAACAGTTCGACACCGTACGGGGGACATCGTTTGGTTCACCGATGGGTCGAAAACAGATCAAGGCGTTGGGACAGGATTGTACAGGGTTCAGCCAAGACTGGAGAGCAGCATCTCTCTATGGAAACTGGCCTCTGTATTCCAAGCCGAAATTACTGCAATCAGGGCATGTGTGGAGGAGAATATGAGTAGGTGCTACAACCTACATCTACATCTACATCTATTCAGACAGCCAGGCAGCCCTGAAATCATTGGCAGCTCCTGCAACAAGATGTAAGATTGTTGCAGATTGCCACAGGGCTCTGGTGGAGCTAGGGGGAAGCAATAGGGAGTACCTAGTGTGGGTCCCTGGCCACTCAGGGATCTATGGCAATGAACAAGCCGATAGATTGGCTAGGATGGGGGCAACAACTCCATTTATTGGGCCGGAACCTGTCTTGACAATCACCAAGGCTATGATAAAATTAGAACTACGGAACTGACTTAGGAAACAGCACGTAGGATATTGGACCGAGATCCATAAACAAAAACATGGTAAGGTAATGATGCTCAAGCCATGTTTTAAAAGAAGCTCTGTAATCCTGGGATTGAACAGGAAAGAGATCAAACTCATGACTGAACTGATGACCGGCCATGAGAACTTGAAAAAACACCTACACACAATGATTATAATGGAAGAGGACCCTAAATGTAGGATCTGTGATAAGGATGAAGAAACTGCATCACACCTAATCTTTGAATGCATGTAATTGGAGAGTAAAAGATACAGAATCTTCGGGACAACTAGACCTGAAGAAATTGTGTCTAACAAAAAACTGGTAGAGGGACTCCTTGCGCTATTTAAGGGCACTGGTTGGCTTTACTAGATATACAGGGAGCGATACCGCACAGTAAACCTAATTTCGGTGCGGGCAGTGGCGGGTTAGACCTAAGCTGTTTTAGCTCTCCTGTTAAAATCAAATCAAATCAATCCCACTGCCGGAGAATCAGAAATTTGACAACAAGCGACGTTTCACAGTAAAACGAAGGGAAAAAGATCCGAAAATAGTTAATTTGTAATTATATCACACGAAAATAGAAAATTTTTGTCATTTACTATCAGACCATTTGTCTTTCTATCTGTCCGGCCATCTGTTAATACCACTTTTTCTTAGGAACGTGTAGACGTATCAAGTTGAAGGTCCATAGTCACTTGGTGGTATAATACATGTAAGCGTTTAAGTCAAAGCAGTCAAAAGATACGACCGTTTACGTCACATATTTAGATACTCGAAAACTTCCCGTCGACGTAGAATCATAAAACTTGCCAAGAAGCAAGGTTTCACTGCCCAGCCGAAAGAAAAGAATCCGAGAACCGTTAATTTACAGTTATATCATTCGAAAAATATATTTCGTATACCTTTTGTTATCCAACATCAGACTTGGAATTAATACATTCTCGGTGGTCTTGGTACCAGTTGGATCGATATCTTGCCGGTATAGGTGTCGATAACGGGCAAAAATTGTCCAGATTCTTGAATCCCGGAATGGATGAACTGTCTATAGGCGTAATTATATTTCTTCGGAACCATCCTTGCGCGAGTCGTACTCGCACCTGGCCAACTTTTTTAAAAAAATTTTGAGATAGTTTAACCTATGTTTTGGCCATAAATGAAATGAAATGGCACATACTGTGTTACTTAATACTGAACTCTCTGAGGGTACGGCCCTTAAACCACCGAGCGATATCATGCACGCACGCGAGCGCAGTCGCGCGAGTCAGAGAGAGGGGTTAGGGTTGGTCGGGGGGGGGGGGGGGGGGGCCGAGCGATACCAGAAAAGAAGAGATAGCTGCTCCGCCTGCACGTACAGGGATTGGACTAAAATATGGAAACACCGAGAAATGCATGCTTGAACACGAATGCAGATGCTAGCCATGCCTACATATTGCCCTTTTGTATTGGACTACGAACGGCGCCTGTGCAAAATCCTTAATACGTTGCGTCAGTCGTGAGCAGAACAGTCTTCTGTGTAGTTGTGGCAGCATTATGTTGAAGTTAAGTGAATTCCAACGTGCGCAAATTGTTGGTGGTCGTATGGTGGGTGCTCCCGTAACTAAGGTAGCCGATGTGTCAAGGGCCACTGTATCGAAGATTTGTACGCATGCAGACAAAACGGAGAACATCATACGCCAAGTCACAACACGGAAAATTTAAAAATTTGTAAATTTGTGGTAAGTTCCTGTGGGACCAAACTGCTGAGGTCATCGGTTCCATAGACTTACACACTACTTAATCATACACTAACTTACGCATACCGTACCGTAGGTGCAACCACAACGGAAGGGTATCTGTTGAGAGGCCAGACAAACGTGTGGTTCCTGAAGAGGGGCAGCAGCCTTTTCAGTAGTTGCAGGGGCAACAGTCTGGATGATTGACTGATCTGGCCCTGTAACACTAACCAAAGCAGCCTTGCTGTTGTGGTACTGCGAACGGGTGAAAGCAAGGGGAAACTACAGCCGTAATTTTTCTCGAGGGCATGCAGCTTTACTGTATGATTAAATGATGATGGCGTCCTCTTGGGTAAAATATTCCGGAGGTAAAGTAGTCCCCCATTCGGATCTCCGGGCGGGGACTACTCAAGAGGGCGTCATTATCAAGAGAAAGAAAACTGGTGTTCTACGGATCGGAGAGTGGAATGTCAGATCTCTTAATCGGGCAGGTAGGTTAGAAAATTTAAAGGGAAATGGATAGGTTAAAGTTAAATATAGTGGGAATCAGTGAAGTTCGGTGGCACGAGGAACAAGACTTTTGGTCAGGTGAATACAGGGTTATAAATACAAAATCAAATAGGGGTAATGCAGGAGTAGGTTAAATAATGAATAAAAAATAGGAGTGCAGGTAAGCTACTACAAACAGCATAGTGAACGCATTATTGTGGCCAAGATAGACGCGAAGCCCACGCCTACTACAGTAGTACAAGTTTATATGCCAACTAGCTCTGCAGATGATGAAGAAATTGAAGAAATGTATGATGAGATAAAAGAAATTATCCAGGTAGTGAAGGGAGACGAAAATTTAATAGTAATGGGTGACTGGAATTCGACAGTAGGAAAAGGAAGAGAAGGAAACGTAGTAGGTGAATATGGATTGTGGCTAAGAAATGAAAGAGGAAGCCGCCTGGTAGAATTTTGCACAGAGCATAACTTAATCATAGCTAACACGGGGTTCAAGAATCATGAAAGAAGGTTGTATACATGGAAGAACCCTGGAGATACTAAAAGGTATCAGATAGATTATATAATGGTAAGACAGAGATTTAGGAACCAGGTTTTAAATTGTAAGACATTTCCAGGGGCAGATGTGGACTCTGACCACAATCTATTGGTTATGAACTGTAGATTAAAACTGAAGAAACTGCAAAAAGGTGGGAATTTAAGGAGATGGGACCTGGATAAACTGAAAGAACCAGAGGTTGTAAAGAGTTTCAGGGAGAGCATAAGGGAACAATTAATAGGAATGGGGGAAAGAAATACAGTAGAAGAAGAATGGGTGGCTTTGAGGAATGAAATAGTGAAGGTAGCGGAGGATCAAATAGGTAAAAAGACGAGGGCTAGTAGAAATCCTTGGGTAACAGAAGAGATACTGAATTTAATTGATGAAAGGAGAAAATACAAAAATGCAGTAAGTGAAGCAGGCAAAAAGGAATACAAACGTCACAAAAAAGAGATAGACAGGAAGTGCAAAATGGCTAAGCAGGGATGGCTAGAGGACAAATGTAAGGATGTAGAGGCTTATCTCACGAGGGGTGAGATAGATACTGCCTACAGGAAAATTAAAGAGACCTTTGGAGAGAAGAGAACCACTTGCATGAATATCAAGTGCTCAGATGGAAATCCAGTTCTAAGCAAAGAAGGGAAAGCAGAAAGGTGGAAGGAGTATATAGAGGGTCTGTACAGGGGCGATGTTCTTGAGGACAATATTATGGAAATGGAAGGGGAGATAGATGAAGATGGAATGGGAGATATGATTCTGCGTGAAGAGTTTGACAGAGCACTGAAAGACCGAAGTCGAAACAAGGCCCCGGGAGTAGACAACATTCCATTAGAACTACTGACAGCCTTGGGAGAGCCAGGCCTAACAAAACTCTACCATCTGGTGAGCAAGATGTATGAGACAGGCGAAATTCCCTCAGACTACAAGAAGAATATAGTAATTCCAGTCCCAAAGAAAGCAGGTGCTGACAGATGTGAAAATTACCGTACTATCAGTTTAATAAGTCACAGCTGCAAAATACTAACGCGAATTCTTTACCGACGAATGGAAAAACTGGTAAAAGCTGACCTCGGGGAAGATCAGTGTGGATTCCGTAGAAATATTGGAACACGTGAGGCAATACTGACCCTACGACTTACCTTAGAAGAAAGATTAAGGAAAGGCAAACCTACGTTTCTAGCATTTGTAGACTTAGAGAAAGCTTTTGACAATGTTGACTGGAATACTCTCTGTCAAATTCTGAAGGTGGCAGGGGTAAAATACAGGGAGCAAAAGGCTATTTACAATTTGTACAGAAACCAGATGGCAGTTATAAGAGTCGTGGGACATGAAAGGGAAGCAGTGGTTGGGAAGGGAGTGAGACAGGGTTGTAGCCTCTCCCCGATGCTATTCAATCTGTATTTTGTGCAAGCAGTAAAGGAAACAAAAGAAAAGTTCAGAGTAGGTATTAAAATCCATGGAGAAGAAATAAAAATTTTAGAGACAGCAAAGGACTGGAAGAGCAGTTGAACAGAATGGACAGTGTCTTGAAAGGAGGTTATAAGATGAACATCAAGAAAAGCAAAATGAGGGTAATGGAATGTAGTCGAATTAAATCGGGTGATGCGGAGGGAATTAGATTAGGAAATGAGACACTTAAAGTAGTAAAGGAGTTTCGCTATTTGGGGAGCAAAATAACTGATGATGGTCGAAGTAGAGAGGATATAAAATGTAGACTGGCAATGGCAAGGAAAGCATTTCTGAAGAAGAGAAATTTGTTATTTTAAACATAGCTGCGTAACAGCAACGGTTCCACGTAATTAGATTTAAAAACAGGCGACCCGTTGCACAGGATAAAGTAATCTTTACCTAGGTTTCGATAAGTTTAAACCTATCTTCTTCAGAAGTCGGCACTATTATATTAACATGGAATAACACGTCGTTGCCATTTTTACAAACGTCTCCGTAGCTCCATTAGTCAAAATCAGATATTGCCCTAAGAGTAGGGTTTGTCAGATAAATAAAATTCAGTACATGGAAGCTGGAGAGCGCATAACTCTGTTGCTTATGCGCTCTCCAGCTTCCATGTACTGAATTTTATTTATCTGACAAACCCTACTCTTAGGGCAATATCTGATTTTGACTAATGGAGCTACGGAGACGTTTGTAAAAATGGCAATGACGTGTTATTCCAAGTTAATATAATAGTGCCGACTTCTGAAGAAGATAGGTTTAAACTTATCGAAACCTAGGTAAAGATTACTTTATCCTGTGCAACGGGTCGGCTGTTTTTAAATCTAATTAAGAGAAATTTGGTAACATCGAGTATAGATTTAAGTGTCAGGAAGTCGTTTCTGAAAGTATTTGTATGGAGTGTAGCCATGTATGGAAGTGAAACATGAACGATAAATAGTTTAGACAAGAAGAGAATAGAAGCTTTCGAAATGTGGTGCTACAGAAGAATGCTGAAGATTAGATGGGTAGATCACATAACTAATGAGGAGGTATTGAATAGAAGTGGGGAGGAGTTTGTGGCACAACTTGACTAGAAGAAGGGATCGGTTGATAGGACATGTTCTGAGGCATCAAAGGATCACCAATTTGGTACTGGAGGGCAGCGTGGAGGGTAAAAATCGTAGAGGGAGACCAAGAGATGAATACACTAAGCAGATTCAGAAGGATGTAGGATGTAGTAGGTAGTGGGAGATGAAGAAGCTTGCACAGGATAGAGTAGCATGGAGAGCTGCATCAAACCAGTCTCAGGACTGAAGACCACAACAACAAACAACACACACACCCATGCCTGAGGGAGGACTCGAACCTCCAACGGGGAGAGCCGCGCGAAAGGTGTCAAGGCGCCATAGACCGCGCGGCTGCCCTGCGCGACACAACACGGAAGAAAGTATGTGTTGAGTGATTGTGAAAGACGGTAGTTGAACAGGATTGTGACGAAATACAGGAGGATGTCACTGTAAAACTAAATGTCGCACTCGCGAACACAACCAGCAACAAAACAACACGAAGAGAGCTCCCGAAACAGGCAATACAGAGCAAGCTGGAATTCCAAAAACACTCATCGGTGATGCAAATGCCTTTGACAGGGAACCGTGGTGCCGAGGGCATGAAATCTGGACTGTGGAGAAATGCAAGGAAGTCATTTGGTACGATGGTTCTTGTTTCATACTGTTTCCAACTTCTGGCTGAGATTACATCCCCAGAGTGAAACATGGCGCGGGTTCCGCGATGATTTGGGCAGTCTTATTGTGGTGCTCCATGGGCCCCAATGTTACTGTGCGAGGTCGCTTTACTACCAAGAATTATTTTGGCTGATCAGGTCCATTCCGAGGCACAGTCCTGGTTCCTGAATGGTGATGCTGTATTCCAAGACGATGGGGCCCCTATTCACACAGCTCGCATCGCTCAGAACAGGTTTCATGAGCACGAGGACTAATCGTCGCGTCTCCGCTCACCACCATAGTCACCAGATTTCAATATTATTGACTCTGCTTTCTAATGCGAAGAAGAGGGTGCGTGATCGCTATCCACCACCAGCATTGTCACCTGAACTTGCGACTATTTTGCAGGAAGAATGGTGTAAGATTCCCTTAAAAAACCACACAGGATCTGTATTTATCCATTCCGAGACAACTGGAAGTTGCTTTGAATGCTAATGGTCTTTCTGCACCATATTAAGCATGGCAATATGTTGTGCTTTTCGTGTTTCCTTATTTTCTAGACTTTAACTCTGTTTGCCAGTTAGGGACCTATAATATCTTTGCTATTAATAACAGGGTTCTGTTATTGCATGTCGCCTAGGCTCTGGTTAGGTGGGAGTTAGTATGAGATTTAAGAAAGCTTTCTCTAAGTAGTTATCTACAGCGTACAAATATTTGGAAAAATACTTTTTTATGCGAACAGCTGTACAATTTTATTTATTCTCTATCGGTTTCGGTACTGGCTTCCACCTTCACAGGAGATAACAATGTATATCAATTGGTCAAAAATACATTTCTGCTAAATACGGCAATATCATGTATAACATGTGACGAATTATCACAATAATTGTTTCATTGAATTTCCACTGTAGTAGGCTTACACAATTCAAGCGTGATAACTTATACACAGATAATCTTAACATCAAATAAACACCACAAGCCCAGTCAGAGCATGCTCTGATAATTACTCACATGTTATACTAAAAGTTGTAGTATTTGGCGGATATGTATTTTTGGCCAACTGATGTACATTATTATCTCCAGTGAAGATGGTAGCCAGTACCGAAACCGGCAGAGAGTAAATAAAATTGTACAGCTGTTGGCACAAAAAATGATTTTTCCAAATATGATACTTACCTTGAGTTAACTTCTAACTGTGGTCAGATGACAGCATATGCCACCTGGGGGATAGCAGATGTACAGATAATGGTTTCAACGTCGTCTACCAATAGGTAGCGTAGTGGATGGCTACAAGAACGCCATCTGTGTCCACACGGTAATAGGGAATGCTCACAGTCAGAAGGTTCAGTGTGGCACAGACGTGTGAAGCAAACAGGCAACCACGCGACGGAGACCACTTGGGCTTCCTACAGCAAACTAAGCGAGTTTGAAAGGGGTCGAATTGTGGCCTGCCGAATGGCAAGATGGTCCTTTCGGAGAATTGCCACACAAGTCGGACATGCTGCGTCAGTTCTGCAACGATGCTGGTATCAGTGGTCACGTGAACATTGTAACACCTGTAGAGGAGGTTCTGGACGTTCATGCAGTACAGACGCCCTCCAGGAACGTCATATTGTAAGGGCAGCAGTGGCAGATCGTTCAGCTACCACAGCACAAGTAAGAGGGCTTGCGAGCACAAATAACAGGACTTTTGAGCCCAGACGTGTCAACACGAATTGTTGTGAAGCGGTTATTACCACTGGGACCACGAGCACGCAGACCTCTAGACTGTCTTTTACTCACGCCACATCATCGACGTGCACAGCTCGACTGGCGCCATCAGAGGATCACTTGGAAGATGGAATGGCCGCCGTCGTTTCAGCGATGAAAGCAGATTCTGCTTGCACTCAAGTGATGGTCGTTTGCGCGTTTGGCGTAGACCTGGTGAGCGCTGTCTCGTAGAGTGCATTCATCCAAGACACAATGTCACCATCCCAGGCCTTATGGTCTGGCGTGCGGTGAGCTGTAACTCTCGTTCACCATTGGTGTTTTGGAGGAGACGCTAACCAGCGCTCGGTACGCGCAGAATGTTGTTAGACACGTTCTTTCTCCGTTCTTGCAACAGGAAGGTGATGCGTTGTTCCAACAGGATTACTGCCGCCCACACACTGTCTGTGCTCTGCAAGACGTGCAACAACTTCCTTGGCCAGCAGGATCTGCGGACTTGTCTCCAGTCGAGTACTTGGGGGATACAATGGGGTGAGATGTGACCCGTGCGACCCGTCAACCAACAGCTCTTACAGAACTACGTGAACAGGTCGAGGTGGCGTGGCATAACGTATTCCAGGACAGTACCGTTGGGTCTTCATGGCATGTTCGGGCGGAGTTTAGCTTTTTCAGTTTTTAGGGCAGTATTCGCCATCGATACGATCGACTGGATCCCAGAGTCAGCACCTGCATTGCCGCCCGTGGAGGCAACACCACGTACTGTTATCGGTGATTTCAAAATGGGTCGATACCTGGTACCAGGAGGACGACGGTTCAAACTCGCATCCGGCCAGCCAGACATAGGTTTACCGTGATTTTCCTTAATCGCTGTACGAAAATGTCGGAATTATTCCTTTGAAAGGGCACGGCCGATTTCCTCCCCCATCGCTGACACAATCCGAGCTTGTGCCCCCAGTCTAATGATATCGATATCGACGGAACGTTAAATCCAATCTTCCTTCCTTTCTTCTGATACCTCGTACCTCAGATACGCTTGTACTTTTGATCTGTAAATGAAGCAATTTCATATACTCCGTATGCACTGTTGCAACAATAAATCTTGAGTGAGTTGGAAACCCCTAAAACGGTGTACTAGTTTTTTACGGCAGTGTGTACATACAGGCTGCTTCGCGAGGTTTTCGCCGGTTGCTGGAGGTTATTCCTTAGATTATTTGGAACAGAAAATGTAAATACAGTAATGTGGTCAGTTCCATAATTAAGGAGTTACAACCGAGTTCCGAAACATGCCACGGTGCATGGAGCGCTGCACTTGTGTTCACAGGACACACGATCAGTCTTAAGTAGACATATGCAGAGAGTGGTATGTTTGTATAACAATCACGCTGTTGCTACTTCTAACAACCCTACCGCAACAAATGTCAAAATTTAATAATGATTGTGGTGTTGCTCACGCTGCTAAATACTGCATTTTCGGGCAACAACAAAGTTGTTATGTGGCGAGTGTCATTAGAGCACAGTTAATAAAGTCATTTTATGTAATAATGAATAAACTAGGCACTCATCTTTTCGTGTTTCCCACCCTGGTCTCGTTGTAAAATCATGACTCAATCGTCGAAAATCTAGGTGGTGATGATTCCAAGCTCGGATGCAAAGAGGCCTAGGTTTTATTATGCGATATTCAAAAGTTTTATAGATGTGTTTCACAAACCATTCTTGAAGATTACACTTTTTCAGGACAATGGTGATTTAAAAAAGTAATCAGCACTCCGAATTGAAGTTACACTTCTTTTTTATTACTTTTGCTGCAACATCACGTAACACACAAAACATCACTTCACAATACAAAACATACTTGACAACATCTTCCTCACTGTTAAAGTTCACATTTTATAAGCTGACTACAATATGCGTCTTTCCAACATGACGTCCAAGACTTGACTTTTTCAAGGTCCGACTCTCTAACTAACTAATAACCGCTTACGCGCCCAAAAATCAGACTTACAAGTACGTCAAAGATCATAGTGACAAAAGAAAGAACACACATGAGAGTAATATCATTGCAATACGAACATATCGATGTATCAAAGTACCTCTACATTAATGAAATCAAATCTGAATGTTGTCTCAGAAATATGTCAACTACTTTATAGAAACTCAGTAGAATATTACTGGTATCGAGAGATTCAGATGAGCTGCCGTAATGGTTACGTAATGCAAGTACCATTACATACTGCAGTTACTGTTTATTGTTATTGTCTCCTGTGTACAGTTCACTTTGCGATGCTGTTCAAGTTTTTGGGCTTCTGTGATGGTAATGCGAAAGCTTCTGTTACCGAATATCACCTTCGGTATCCTAATCGTAGGATTCCGAGTGCCAAAACATTTAGTGGAACAAATCGAACATTGGTAGAAACTGGTACTCTTCCCAGTATTCGTATTCACCCCGAAAGACATCGCGACGTTCATGAAGAGAAAAGCATTCTTAATTCAGTATCGCAGTCCTCGTTCAAGTACAAGACGGCTAGCTACCCTATTGAACGTTTCACAGCCTATGGTATGTAGGATTCTTCATGAGAATGGACTGTATTATTTTCATGTGCAGAAAGTTCACCATTTAGAGTCACATGATTGTGCCAACCGTTTGCTCTTTTGTAACTGGTTAAATGGAAATCGGCAGCTCTATCGCTTCATAATGTTCAGTGATGAGGCAACATTTACAAGAGATGGCATCAACAATATGCATAACATGCATATCTGGGCAGACGAAAATCCCTATGCCACGGTAATATCTCAATATCAACACAGATTCAGTGCCTGTGTCTGGTGTAGTGTTGTGTGTGACCAGTTACTGGGTCCGTTTATTCTCCCGAAAAATTTAAATGGTCAGGTGTACGGTAACTTTTTACGAGAAGACTAACCGCAGCTTCTTGAAGATGCCTCTGGAAACAAGACGCCACACGTGCGTCCAACTTGACGGGGAACCTGCACACTTCCACCATGTGGTAACAGCTTATGTTAATCAGCAATTCCCACATTGATGGATAGGTCGCGGGGGCCCTATCAACTGGCCTGCCAGATCCCCAGATTTAACACCCCTAGATTACTGCATCTGGGGCTGGATGAAAGACATAGCGTACGAGGTTAAGGTGGAAACACGAGAAGAAAACACGAAAAGAATTGATTCAACGCATTTTCGACGCCGCAACATCAATAAGAACCGAGCATATGAAATAACGAAATGCTACTCGCGCGGTTCGCTCCCGTGCGAATCTTTGCCTTCAAATGCAGGGAGGAAATGTTGAACACTTGCTTTAAATCCACTCTGAATATAAGAGACTGCTACAAAATTGTTTAAATTAATTATTATGTGCATGCTTGATAGTGAAATCCTACAACAGAAGTTTTTTCTGTCATTTTCCCGAGTTTTTCAATTGCTGTAGCTCGTTAATTATGGATCTGACCCTGTTACTTTATTTACATTTTTTGATCCAAATAACCTAAGGAATACCCTCCAGAAACCGGGGGAAAACCTCGTGACACACCCTGTATAGTGAATTCATTGACCACTATATTGGGAGCTCGTGCTATTTTGAAATAACTTAATCGCTTATTTACTTTCACCAGACAACGAATTAATGTGAGAACTTCTAAGCACATTAAATTTTTATTAGTTAAAATTTAAACCCTTTGGTTGCGGCTCATTATTTTACCTAAATTGCACCTGTGTAGAGTGTAGTAACCATTTTTCTGATTGCATCAAGGGCGAATTTATTCCTTTGTTTTATTTTAAAAGCGTACTAAAGCAAAGCTGAAACGAAATACCATTCCCTGCGAAGACGACGAGAGACGTCGTCGCTTTTTACGTTTTTGCAGCCTTTATAGTCGCACTCTGCAGCTCGTTGTCTGTGCTAAAATGCGTCTTCATAGCCAGCGGTTCATGTGAGCGAATAGACGAAAATTAGAGGAATCCAGGACGGGGCTATATGATGGTTGATCAAACATTTCCTACCGACTGCGCTGTATGAACGGCTTCGTTGCACATGCTGTGTGCGGCTGAGAATTGTCATGAAGAAGGAAGAGCTTGACATTTACGTTATTTGGGCTGCATGACTGTAGGCGAAATCCATCAGCGTGCACTTCACACTTGGAGGGAGACACTGTTTTTCTAGACGTCTTTACGTGCTCATTGTGCGCTCAGAACTGAGAAGTGCGACATGGAGCGAGAGGTAGGCGTACTGGAGACACTGCGGAAAGTTTCTCTGGATTTTCACTGTGGTTTTATTTTTGCGATCGATGGGATATGGGAAAAAATAGTCCTCGTAAGCAAAGGTCATATGGAAATAAATATTAATCATATGCTACGATGTTGACTTAGGAGACGTGGTCTCAAAACTAATGTTACCACAAGGGCATCGGCTTTTTCATATATGAATAGACTTGTCCGGAATTCGTATCCACTGTCTCGAACTTATGTTTTAGATTATCGTTGTAGATGACTAATGAACACGTATGGAACGACGTAGAAGACCCGCCATACCTTCAGAAACGAATTTTTCGAGATTGCGACTGCGGGATTCGTCTTTAGGAGTGCGTCAGCACATTCGTACGAACTATTTGTTTTTGTAGAATATTAGACTATACTGTGGGCTTACCACGAACGATATGTCTAGTGCTAAATAAGGCAAAGATCGCCAACTCTTTTCTCCACTACAACCTCCATAACACATGTCTGCGCAAATCTGCGATGTTAGGCAGCTGTCCGGTGACGTCATGAACCAACCTTTGGGTGGAAGCGTACGAACAGTTCAGCACGCTGACCTTTGCTCAGACTTGAAACTTCTACTGGTGTCATTATAAGCCGCTGCTGATGTCTCGAACATTACGAGAGGGAACGCTAGGCGTTCACTTTGCGATGCTGTACAAGTTTTTGGGCTTCTGTGATGGTAATGCGAAAGCTTCTGTTACCGAATATCACCTTCGGTATCCTAATCGTAGGATTCCGAGTGCCAAAACATTTAGTGGAACAAATCGAACATTGGTAGAAACTGGTACTCTTCCCAGTATCCCGTATATCTTGGAGTACGGCCTAATGCGCATAGAATTAGCTAAGTAATTCAGTGCACACGTGAAAGAATGTATTTATGTTGCATTTGCAGGAAATATTTTGCCAATCGAATTACTGAAAGTACCCTATACAGGCTCTCGCTTAGTGTAGTCCTAAAAACTCTACGGTCGAAAGAAAAGCGGCTGTTTGGAAGCGCCGAAGCAAGAATCTGACACGACGCCTCCAAAGAAAAGGGAAAGCGTACTGTTGGTGGCAAATACGGCGGAGGCAGTCTTTCCACACACAGTGCTGGCAGAAACGTGGATATACGGTTGTTACTTGGAACTGACTTCTCCCAAGCGCAAAGTGCTGAGAAACGAAGTATGAACCTGTGGCTTCTCGTCACCCGCAGTTATTGCGTTCACCGAAGTGATACAACCCGATAGACACGTCTTCATTGATAATCGAATGTCACTTAAGCAGTCGACGAATTCAGAGGCTGTAAGGCTTGTGCGTCTATCTGTAGTTATTTCTTTCTCTCTTTTTACTGTGTTACATCATTGACGTTCCTGCCACTAAAACGCCTTTAGATACGGTGTTACACAATTTTTATGGCCTAGCTATAAATTGTCATTGCAAGATGTAGACATGGTAATGGAGCGTTGAGATATAGACTAAGTACAACACGCGTCGGATGTCCATTAGAGAACGAGTTAGTAGAAAGTGTCCACTATTCAGCAGGTTTCACTCTAAATAGGCTCGCAGCAGAACTGAAAGAAAGCTCCTCGTTATAGTCGAAAACTTTTCTCCTTGTTTTTTTATTCGTATACTCTCTTTGGTTCGTGCTTTATTGACTCTTTGTTTATAAATTTTCAAATCAGGATTCTGTAAACTATGTATTGACTGGTTCCATAACCAAGTTGCTATGGCTCACATGGCCCCATGGAACTTTAAAATAAATGAATAAAAAAATTAAATTAGGCAGAAGAAGAGTGCAAAGAGTCGTCTAAACATCAGGATTACAGTAGCAGTTTGCGTGTTCAGTGGATACAAGCTGAACCCTACACCATCATTCAGCACGTCCTTGACACAATATTTATTGTTCTTGGTAACAGCACTTGCAACGTATGTTGAATTATTTTCTCTTTCCCTTTATTCACATTCTTTTCTCCTCCTTCTCTCCCTTCATCCTCCTTTGCTTCTTCGTTACTCCTCCGCCTGCTCTTTTATTCTTCATTTTCCGTAACGTTTACAGCTGCATCTTGTATCTCTACCTTCTACATGTTTGAAAAACTTCGACCTGTTGAATTTTCGCCGGCTCACATTCTAGCCCATTTATTAATAGTAGAGAGCCACAGTTTGTTTCCATCATAACGGAAGCGGGGTTAGATGTTTCGCCAACTACAGTGCTAGTAATAATCTGTTGTTTCTCTCGAGTTCTTAACAGTTCTGTGTTTTACGATAGCTCTGTCAATGGTAGGCCTATTCTGAGCAATTAAGTCATCATTCTAAACATCGTTTATAGACGTAGTTCATTAATATTCCCCAAAATTGTACCTGAACAGTCTTTAACTGCGTTTAAGACAAACTTGCACAGAAGATAGATCTTATTTTTTTGAAAAATATTCACGTTCTTTCACTATGGGGCGTCATCTGCTTCAGAGTATAGAGTGTACTTTAATGTGTTACAAAACAGATCAATTCTAGTTTTAAATAAGTTGTGTACGAATAGTTCCTGTACTTTTTTATTCCCCATTAATTTGTTTTGACGACGCCTAAAATTTCCTATTTTTTTAGGTTCTCCTGTATACTCTTTTTGGCAAGCGACAGTTGTGTTTCTTTTTCTAGGGTCACATATCTTTAAGGTATCCGGTACCGCGCTATGGTAACTTTGAGCTTCACTTAATGTGGACGCTATTAGGAGAGGTATTTTTCTTCTTTATCTGTCACCCCTACCCAAATGGGCAGGACGGGCAGCTGTTAAACTTGGTTCTCCTCATCCAAATCCCGACGAACTGGACGTTGCACTAATGGAGGTCCTAGCGGCGATACATGGAAGGCCGGGTTTCAGCTCTGGCGTTCACCTGACAGTGACGAGAAACCTTCTTGAATCCGACGTCTCAACTAGGGGACTGGAACAATTTTTAATTTTATTCTTACAATTGGACATTGCCGACCGCTATCCCAGACAAGAATTGTGTCGTGTGACAATTTTTGTGTCTGACGATGTTTTCATCGCTGTGCTTGTGGCTTAAAGAGAAAATGGTTCTCTCATGCAAACTGCAATAAAATATCTAACGAAATTTTTACGAACCACGGAGGCGTTCGTAGAATTATTATGCTGCGGAATAAGCATACGCCCGGATCGATCTAAAGGGGGCGTGTGTTTAGACAATCAATGCAAGTTGATAAGGAAACTTTAAAAAGAAAGAATAAATAATGTTGCGGTTAATCAAATAAAGTTCTAAAATTTAAAACAATACTTTCAAAACAATCGTGACGGCAGGTGCAATGGTGCAGCTATAGGACCGTAGCTTAACTGTTATTTCCCATTTATTGTTTTCGTAGAAAATCTTCTGATGTCTTGCAAAGGCGAAATGCGTCATTAAAGCAATATTTTCGCAACTACTACTGTTTCATTCAAGAAAATCATGAAAGGTAAACACGGTTTATTCAGAAAGTTTCCCATGAATTCTTTCCCATTAGAGGCGCACATTCTTGTTAGGGTTAGAGTGCTTTTGCACAAATAAGTCGTAAGACATTCGTCAAGGTTATATGGGATGCTTCACAACTGTTACCCAATCTCTGTAGCGCAGAGAGCACCACCTACGTAACGAACAGCATTCACTGATAAGAAATATTAGAAAACATAATTTACAACTCGATGACGTACTTCGGTATCTCGAAGCTACAATTTTCTTTCCCCGAATAGAATATATAAATATTCCATGCGTGGTCAGAAACTGCGACAGAAATCGTTACCATTATTCTTAATTTGTGTAGCCATTTTGACCGTAGTTGGTTTATAATAATAGAAGATCTTTCAAATCCATCTTTGCAAGTACAATAAAATGTATATTATTGTCAACTAACCCCCTTCGTTTTATTGAAATAAAACATTATCAGTTGTGGTATTTTATGCCCGATTTTCGCTCATATAATTGATCATCTTCCGAGATAAGGACATAAACTATTTTACTAGGCAAGGGAAACAGATATTCTTAGTAATCAGGTACCATCAGAACAAATACCAGTTTAATTTCAAGATAGCATACCGTACGTCGAAACTCATAGATTCGAACTTTCAGGTTTCTATTTGAATATTCATATCAACGGCACAATTTTTGCTGCCGGAGCCCAAACTCATACTTGTAAATATTCGCAAATATTGTCGGGGTTTTCTCAAAGCAAACGATAATACAGATGAAGACGATAGCAACCAGGTTCGCTTCGTTGTGCACTATAGTGGTTGTGCTATTGTAGTTATGGAGATACGAGTGTTTCAAGTGGTCACCATCACACTATGTTGGTCAACAGGACATCTTGTCTCTTTCGCATCAATGCACTTCTTAAGGAGAAAAAATACTAAAATTTTTCTGTTAAGTTCTCAAGCTTATACGAATATTCTCGAATGTTAACGAATATTTTCGAAACTTCTAGAATATTCTCGAATGCTCTTGAATACAACTTGGAAACGCCACATATCGCATTGATCCGCATTCCAGCATAATCGTCTAAACCGTAGTAAAGACAGAGAAACAACTCACCGAAAAAGTGTGTTCACCTAAACGGAGAAAGAACATAAAGAAGCAATGGTTGTGTAAGCTATTAAGTGTACCAAAAAAAAAGTTGTAATTCAACAAACAAATTTGCGAATGATACACTGGTGATCCAGGAGGAAGACGTTATCTACCCGACAGAATTCCTATATTCTTTCAATGTTCGCGGTATGCCCTCCCAAAAAAAGTCTTATAGATAGCGTCATAGAGGCGGAAATATCAACTGGAAAACAAAAAAGGCAAATTGGTGTTCATACAACGATTCCCTCTCATTTCCACTAACTTAACATTCAGCTTCAAAAGGCTCGTATTTCTTGCAAATGTTGCGTACAGCATGACTATCAATAAAACACAAGGGCAAACATTCCAATCTTGCGGGTTGAATTCAAAACGGACAGCTATACGTAGAGTGTTCGCGTGTTGGACAACCTCAAAACTTATTCATCTTTGCACCCGAATGCAAAAAAAAAGAAAAAAAACTGTATTCTTTGAATAAGTTTGATGTTGTACAAATGAGATGATTAATGACATATTTTCCTCCAGTTTAGCAAACAAATGGAAGAAAGACCAAGTAAAATAGTACTTTTTAGCTATTCATATATAAAAATAAAAAATAAAAGTGTAAATTTTGTGGCTGATGCAGTCTTCAGAACACTCAATTGTAAAAGAAAATTCATTCTACAATGTGGAAATACTCACTTCTTGGTAAAGATTTGTTGATACGTTGCAGCAACTTCCTCACATCTCTTGGACTTCTTACTGTTGTTTGTTGGTCTTACTGCGTACCTTACTGATGCATCAGTACTTTCATCTATAGCGGAGCCTTTAATACAACAAGTAACGTTAAGAAACCTTAACCGCTCTCAAAGGACGACGCTGCGTCGATTTCTCTTTCGTGTATTTCCTTTCGCCCAACTTCGCCCTTTGCCCACTTGCATAAGCTGTAGATGTAGAGACCGCATTTGAAAGGGCACGGCCGACTTTCTACCCCATCCTTCCCTAATCCGATGACCTCGCAATTTGGTTTCCTCCCCCCCTCAAATCAACCAACCAGCCGTGGATGTAAATGTTCACTTGCACGCCTCAGTTGTTCCGCATCGTCGATTATTTAAATTTTACTATATCTTTTTCGACTACTACGTAATGATTTGAATTTTTGCCCAACATTGTTTTCGGGTATGTGGCTCCTTCATCTTTATCCTGCTCCGGACCATTCAACTGCTCTTCATTTTGCGCTCCGGAGGCGAATTTTGTCAGTTGATGAGTATAGCGCTAACCCCTCCGTACGTCCTTTTCCAAAGAGGTGCTGTGAATATGGAGCGGAGCGTATGCTGCAGGGGGAAGAAACTTTTTTTTTTTTACGGGAGGGAGTTCGACTAAAGCGGCTTGCTGAAGGAGTATCTCATAATGGGCAAGAAGTGGCGCTGCACGCTCACTTTCTCCGCCGCTTCACGGTAACTGGCTGCACAGTTTCTGTTGTAATTAGGGAACAAAGCTGGATGGAGCACTCTCGCTTTCCTCTGAGCACACCTTCCGTGAGAATATCCCCGGTGTTTCAGTCTGTCCATATGCCTTACCCTTCTCCACCAGAGAAGATATGTATCCGGCCGTCACCAGCGAAAGAGCTAACATGGAAAACTTTTCTTAATGTGGACTAGTGACTGAACAGGCTATTTCTATATCTACGCGATATCTAAATACACATGGCAGCTCTGCAGTTCACACTTAAGAGCCTGGCAGAAGGTTCTTGGAACCACCTTCAGACTGTTTCTCTACCGTTACACACACTTAACATCTCGTGGAAAAAATGAACACACTAATATTGCTATACGATCTCTGATTTCTCATATATTTTTACGGTGATCATTTCTATCGCCGGCCGGAGTGGGCGAGCGGTTAAAGGCGCTACAGTCTGGAACCGCATGACCGCTACGGTCGCAGGTTCGAATCCTGCCTCGGGCATGGATGTGTGTGATGTCCTTAGGTTAGTTAGGTTTAAGTAGTTCTAAGTTCTAGGGGACTTATGACCACAGCAGTTGAGTCCCATAGTGCTCAGAGCCATTTGAACCATTTGAACCATCATTTCTATCTATGTACGGTGGAGACAATAAAGAAAGTATTTACACATCCAGAGGAGAAATTCGGTGGTAAAAACTTCGTGAAAAGATCTCGCCACAATGAAACACGCCTTTGTCTTAATGATTGCCACCCCAATTCACTTACATACCCGTGACACATTCTACCCTGTTTCGCAATAATACAAAACGATCTGCCCTTCTATGGACGTTTTCAATATCCTCCGTCAATCTTATCTCACCGAGCGAGGTGGCGCACTGGTCAGCACACTGGACTCGCATTCGGGAGGACGACGGTTCAATCCCGCGTCCGGCCATCCTGATTTAGGTTTTCCGTGATTTCTCAAAATCTCTCCAGGCAAATACCGGGATGGTTCATTTCAAAGGGCACGGCTGACTTCCTTCCTTAATCCAATGAGATCGATGACCTCGCTGTCTTGTCTCCTCCTCCAAAACAACCCAATCCAACCCTCCTATCTGCTAAGGATCCCATACCGCGTAGCAGTGCCCTAGCAGAGGATGGACAAGCGTAATGTACGCAGGTTCTTTAGTAGACCTATTGCGTCTCCAAGCATTCTGCCAATAAAAGCAGTCTTTGGTTTGCCTTCCCCACAATATCAATCTATGTGATCGTTCCAATTGAAGTTGTTCGTAATTGTAATTCCTGGGTATTTAGTTGAATTGATAGGCTTTAAATTTGACTGATTTTTCGTGTAACCGCAATTTAACGGATTTCTTTTTGTTCTCATGTGGGTGACCTCACACTTTTTCTTACACACATCAAAAAAAACTTTTGAGTCACCGTACTTCCTAGAACTCCTGAAGATAGTCATTGACTGTGGATATTGTATCACAGACACAGTCCCTGTGACTGTTCAGAGATGTCACGAACCCGGCCAAAGATGTAAACAAACATGCATGAGCAGCGCCTATTAGACGAAGGGGATCCGACAGCCGATCAGTTTCAGTCATCCCACGAGGAAGGAGGTACACGGCTCGTGTTATCTGTAGTTCAACTGTGCCTAGACGGTCAACACCGCGGTTTGATCGAGTCCGCATTGTTGCTTTGTACCAGGAAGGGCTCTCAACAAGGGAGGTGTTCAGGCGTGTCAGAGTGAACCAAAGCGACATGGAGGAGATACAGAGAGACAGGAACTGTCGATGACATGCCTCGCTCAGGCCGCCCGAGGGCTACTACTGCAGTTGATGACCGCTACCTACGGACTATGGCTCGGAGGAACACTGACAGCAACGCCACCATTTTTAATAATGCTTTTCGTGCAGAGACAGGACGTCGTGTTACGACTCAAACTGTGCGCATTAAGCTGCATGTTGCGCAACTTCACTCCCGACGTCCATGGCGAGGTCCATCTTTACAACCACGACACCATGCAGCGCGCTACAGATGGGTCCAACAAAATGCCGAATGGACTACTCAGGATTGGCATCACATTCTCTTCACCGATGAGTGTTGCATATGCCTTCAACCAGACAATCGTCGGAGACGTATTTGGAGGCAACCCGGTCAGGCCGAACGCCTTAGACACATTGTCCAGCGAGTGCAGCAAGGTGGAGGTTCCCTGATGTTTTCGGGTGGCATTATGTGCGACCGACGTACGCCGTTGTTGGTCACGGAAGGCGCCGTAACGGCTGTACGATACGTGAATGCTATCCTCCGACCGATAGTGCAGCCATATCGGCACCATATTGGTGAGGCACTCGTCTTCATGGACGACAATTCGCGCCCCCATCGTGCACAGTTTGTGAATGACTTCCTTCAGGATAACGACATCGCTCGACTTGAGTGGCCAGCATGTTCTCCAGACAGGAATCCTATCAAACATGCCTGGGAGAGAGTGAAAAGGGCTGTTTATGAACGACGTGACCCACCAACCACTCTGAGGTATCTACGCCGAATTGCTGTTGAGGAGTGGGACCATCTGAACCAACAGTGTCTTGATGAACTTGTGGATAGTGTGTCACGACGAATACAGGCACGCATCTATGCGAGAGGACGTGCTACTGGGTATTAGAGGTACCAGTGTGTGCAGCAGTCTGGACCATCATTTCTGAAGGTCTCGCTGTATGGTGGTACAACATGCAATGTGTGATTTTCATGAATAATAAAAAGGGCGGAAATGATATTTATGTTGATTTCTATTCCTATTTATGTTGATTTTTATTCTAATTTTCTGTACAGATTCCGGAACTCTCGGAACCGAGGTGATGCCGAACTTTCTTTTTATGTGTGTATTTAGAGATAATTGCCACTTTTCGTGCCATACATATATCTTATACAAATCATTTCGCAATTGCTTTGATCTTCTGATGACTTTACTAGACCGTAAACGACGACATCGTCTGCAAAAAATCTAATGGGGCTGCCCAGATTGTTTCCTAAAACGTTTAGATACGCGAGGAAGAGCAGAGGTTATAACACTTTGTGGGAAGCGTCAGACATCACCTCTGTTTTTCTTGATGATTTTCCGTTGGTTACTACGTACTGTGACCTTTGTGACAGGAAATAACGAATCCAGTCGAACAACTGAAGCGATACTCCATAGGCACCCAATCTGATTAGAAGTCTCTTGTGAGGAACGATGTCAGAAGCCTTCTGGAAATCTAGAAATATAGAATCGATTTTAGATCCCCTTTCGATAGCACTCAGTACTTCGTGAGAATAAAGAACTAGTTGTGTTTTACAAGATCGATATTTTCTGAATCCGTGCTGACTGTATGTCAATAGCCCGTTACCTTCAAGGTAATTCATAATGTGCGAACAGAGTATGTGTTCCACAGCCGTAATGCAAATCGACGTCAGTGGTATAGGTCGCATTCATCAGATTACGCCTGTTTCTTTCGTGAATATTCGTGTGATCTGTGCAACTTTCCAGTCTTTTGGTACGGATCATACGACGAGCGAGCAGTTGGATATTGCTCAGCATGGGGTTATTGTATCAGCATACTCTGAAAGGAACATAATTGGTATACTATCAAGACCGAAGATTTGCCTTTATTAAATAATTTAAGCTGCTTCCCTACACCGAGGTTATCTACGCCGTAGGTACCCCTGTTGACAGTTGTTCTTGATTCTATTTCATATTTAAATCATTTCCTTTCTTCAATAAATTTCGGAAAAGTGTGTTTCGTAACTGCTCTGTAGTGGCGCTATCATAGGTAATATTACCATTGGTATAGTGCAGTGAAGGAATTGAAACGCTTGGAGAAGTTTGGTCACATTGTTATGTATGAACAGTAATTTGTATCAGCAATAGTTTGCGCCCCTTTTTAGGAGGTTTTGTCTGTATGGTCCTACAATAAATGCATAAAGTACATATACTTATTAAAGTGACTGCCAGTACGCTAAACTGTAGTTCAATTTTAAAACATTCTGTGACTTAACTCGTTTTTAAAATTTCTCTGGAGCAAGTCTTTTCAGCTGTGCCATGAAGCTCGCTGTTAAGTTTTCTCACAAGGAGGGAAGCAGACCATCAGAAGTATGAGACCATTCCAGTAAAATTTTTCTGTCACCATCAAGATTCATCATTTCGTTCTCACAGGAGACGATAAAACTATCGTGTTTGTTCACGTGATTAAACAATTACTTAGTCTAAAAGAATTTGATTCAAACTTACTTCATCTCCCCAGTAACTAAATGAGTTCGAAATTCAATTGTTGTAGAAATACGAAGAAAGCGTGTAGCTCAGTTTGTTGAAAAAACGATCGACCGTCTGTATTCTTTATTAAAACAAGTTTTACTAAGTGAATTTTATCCATTATGGATGTATTTGAACTCGGGAACTGTCCCTTTATAGGGTGCAGAATAATAACCGCTACCACTTACAATAGAAGGTAATTTTATTTGACAAGAGATCGGTTTCACTGCAGCAAGACAAATAGCAAATCAACAAATAATGTATTTACAAACTATTTAGTGACAATTGTCCACAGTTCTTATATGGAGGAGACAGGAAGAAGTTCCTCTATAAGATACTGGAAACACATAGATGCCTTGTAGCTAAATAACACCTCATTCTCAATGAACAAGTAGACCTTTCAGACAAGTGATGTCTACACATCTTTGATGAGATATTTAAAAATATAAACTATATCTCACTGGTCCTCACAAGTAGTAATAATAAAAAGATCTATATCATTAAACGCCTTACTCTATAAAATAATTTCATTATATTCTTGATTTGCATTATTTGTATAAAATCCAGTTTATGAAAATAGATCACTTCATACTCACTCCGCACTTATTTGACAATGAGTATTTACCCTAATACAGTCGTCTGTCAGCAACCATTCTATATATTATAAATGACAATGTGGCTCCACACTCATGGAAAATTTTCATTTTTGTAATTTATAATATTTGTTATGTGCTGTTTGTATGACATCTTTCTACTTTGTGGATCTAAGTAACCTCTTTGACCATAACCACTGTGTTCCAATGTAAGCGCGTTGAATGTTGTGTGAGTGCATATTCTGTATTTACTAACACCTAAAGTGCCACTACTATATGAAATGCATTATATGGAATTTCCAATAATTCCCATGGTGGATAATATACTGTCAACGTGTGAAAAATCGAAATATATTTGTGAAAATCTAATGTGGAAACGATATAGGCACTTTATGTAGCCTATATGTAAAGTACAGTAGTATTTCAACATAGACCGCTATTTCCCCGTCCTGTGTCTAATTCACGATGTAATCATACAAACTGTTAACAGTTGTCAGTATGTTCGTGTGCACGGAAGGTGGTATTCCGAACAACGGTCAACAATGCCACCGATGACGTCAGGGCATCTATCAAACGGGGCACTGTTTGCCGGTTAGTCCCTCATCCACGATTGCTGTATACACAGTCACAGACAGTGCCAGTATTGCACTAAGACGCCTGAGTCTCTGCGGTGGTGGGCTATAGGAAGAACGGAAGCAGGATAGTCGCAAATTGATGTGGCCCGATAGCTTAATGTGAATAGTTCTGTTGTTTCTCGGATGTGGCGACAGTTTATAGAGACCAAAACTATATCCCAAAGTAAAGGGCGGGGCCGATCGTTTATGACATCAGAAAGAGAGGATCTTTGCTTGGCTGTAAGGGCATGACGGTACCGCCGTAGTATACAGCACTGCAAGGAAACTGGCATGTGACCTCGCAGCATCCGCTGGACATCATGTATCGAGGCAAACGGCATACAGAATGTTTCGGCAGAGTGGCCTGCTGTGAGGTGTACCTCTGACGCGTCTTCACAGAAGGGAACGTCTAGAGCGGAGTCGTCAATATGCCATCTGGACGGTCGAATAGTGGTCCAATGTTCTTTTCACGGATGAGTCCCGATATGGTCTGGACAGTGATTCTCGGTGGATTCGCATGTGGAAGGAGCGTGGAACCCGATTTCCGGACCCAAACACTGTGGAAAGAGACCGATATCGAGCAGAATCCTTAATGGTGTGGGCAGGGATTATGTTAACCACACAAATACCTCTTCACGGGGTAAATCGGCAAGGTTGAACTGCTGTCAAGTATCGTGACGAGATCTTGGGACCTTATGTGCGAATGTTGCGACCTGCTGTGGGCCCAGACTTCGTACTGATGGATGATAATCCTGCACATTACAGAGCACAGGTAGTTGATGTTCTCTTGGAAACGGGAGATATGCATCCTTGGCGTGGCCTTCTCGCTCTCCCGATTTGAGTCCTATAGAACATGTCTGGTATGCACGGGAGATTGGTTGCATCACGTCAGCTTCCACCAACCACTCTGCAAGACTTGCTAGCAGCTCTGCAATAGAAACGGGCGTTATTGCCTCAACATGAGATTGAAAACATCATTCACAGAATGCCCCATAGTTGTCTTGCCTGTATTGCTGCCAGAGGTTGTCACACCCTGTACTGAGTACATCAGCCAATTCTCAAAATGTGTGTGCAAATTGAGTTGGAAAAAACGAAAAACATTTTTCTATACCATTATGCACGCTGCAGTTGTTTCCATTCTGTATTCTTTACATTTTTCTTCTTTACTATCACCTCTCTATACTGTTTTGTGACAATCATGCAAAATTTCCGTTTGTTGCTTTAATTTTCGACACTAGTGTACGTCGGTTAACCACTTTTAGTTGTCTCCCTAGTCATCATCATATTATCTGCTTTCTATTTGAACAGTGAACTCCAACATTGAGTGTAGAAACATGTAAATGAATGTAAATCACCTGAGTAAGGGCACAAGAACGAAACAGGTAGTGTGTTAAATAAAATCACCTTCTATTGTAACTCGTAGGCGATATTTTGTGCGCCCTACGAGTGTTGCTATTCTTTTCATTTCAGTTCTTCTATGTTCAACGCCTGAGTTGACACAGGGATAAGAGGCTGGCTTCATGGTTGCTCTAAATAGGATGGTGAAAATACCAGGATGATTCCTTTGAAAGGAACACGACAAACTGCCTTCTCCAGTTGAAGTGTGTGTGCGTCTCTAATGATGTCATCATCGATGGGATTTTAAACGCTAATGTTGTTACCATCCTTTGTTGCACAGTTTCGTTTTAACAAACAACTATATCTGTGAGACACGCGTCATATTCACCACTTGAAATTTATGGAAGAAACTGAGTATCTTTTAACGAAAACTCTATCCCTGTACCGTCTGCGAAACGTATTTCAAGCTCCGCTATTACCCTTCTGGCTGTGCTTGCACTCGACGCAGTGGAGGTCGTATCCGTGCTCTTTGGTAGTTGGTGGCGGAACATTGAGACCGTTAAATAATAACGACGGTTATGGCTCAATCCTGCGTATTGCCGCTGCGATGGGGGGCGAGTCTTTCTGTTAAGGACAATAGCGGCGTTACTGTGCAAGAAGAATAGCCTCCGGAAGAATAGAATGGAGTCACTGCTGCAGAGAAACGCGCCGCAGAGGCGCGCGCAGCCAGCAGATGAATGAACCCGGGGACCAGTGCCACAAAGAAGCGCGTGAATGAAGCAGAGCGCTGCGAGAATAGCGTCCACCGCTGGTGTTCTGCGCTGGCATACTAGTTCCACTGGAAGCATTTAAATCATCTTGTACCCCCGATTACATATTCAGTCCAGTCATAGTAGTGAAACCACCGCATATGTACGACGTCAGTGTGCAATAACCACTCACAGACGGCATATGGCAGCACTAGTAGTGGAGGGTATATAAAGCGTGTAATGGGGGACGTGGAAAACAATTCAGTCGTTGTAAGGTGAAAACGGAACGATTAATCTGGCGTCCAAAATGGCGCTATCATTGGCTTTCGGTCGAAGGGTAGAAGCGTTTCCGAAACGGCTCAGTTTGTTAACTGTCCGTGTGCCGCAGTGGTTAAAGTGTACCGTGCACGGTGAAATGGAGCTCTCCAAAACCGGTGCCGAGGCAGCTGTGATTCACCTTGGGCTATGACGACAGGGGTGAACGAGGGCTGCGGAGATAGAATAGACGTGCCGCTGTTGACGCAACTGACCACTCAGATGAACCGAGGGGCTACCAACCCGCGTCTCCTCAAAGACCTTTCAACGAACGTTGCTATGTGTGGGCCTTCGCAGTAGGCGCTTGGTTCATGCACGAATGTTGAGGCGGGGAGGGGGGAGTCTCTTTGTTAAGGACAATAGTGGCGTTACTGTTCAAGAAGAATGGCCTCCAGAAGAATAGAATGGAGTCACTGCTGCAGAGCAACAGGGCTGCAGAGACGCGCGCAGCCAGCACATGGATGAACTAAGCCGGAATTTGCACGCCAACGCCACAACTGGACGTCCACCGATTGGCGACAGCGCCGTTTTCAGATGAATCATATTATATGCTCCATGGGATAGGTGGGCCTTGGCGTGTAGCGCGCTGCAGCAGTCGTCGGAAGCACCCAGACCGGAGGATGGTCAGGGGAATGTTTTCGTGGCGTCCCGTGGCTGCTCGTCATTCTGGAAGGTACCGTGGATAAATACAAGTATGCCTTTATCCTTGAGCACCATGTCCACCCCTACATGCAGTTTGTTTTTGCTCGGCACGGTGGCATCTACGAGTGGGGCAGTGCAACGTGTCTCAGCTAGCACTGTACGTGCGTGCTTCTAAGAGCACCAGGATGTGTTTACCGTACTCCTCTGACCACCAAACTCCCCGGATTTAAACAGAATCGAGAATCTGTGGGACCATCTCGATCGGGCTGTTCGCGCCATACTTGCTCAAAAGAGGAACCTAGCACGGCTTGGCGCGGTACTGGAGTCGGCATGGCTCCATACTCCACCTCAGTGACTCCCTTCCTGTGCGTCTCGCAACGGTCCGCGCTGCAAAATGTTGTTATTCAGGTTTTTGGTAGTTGGTCACAGTAATATTACAGGACAGTTTATTTAACATAATGTTTATATGGATGGTCTGTGCTAGGTTATTAGTGCCCGCTGCCACATGTGTGTACAAGCCATGCAGCGCATTCTTTAAAAATTTGTTAACATCGAGTGTAGATTTAAGTGTCAGGAAGTCGTTTCTGAGAGTATTTGTATGGAGTGTAGCCATGTATGGAAGTGAAACATGGACGATAAATAGTTCAGACAAAAAGAGAATCGAAGCTTTCGAAACGTGGCGCTACAGAAGAATGCTGAAGATTAGATGGGTATATCACATAACTAATGAGGAGGTATTGAATAGAATTGGGGAGAAGAGAAGTTTGTGGCACAACTTGACTAGAAGAAGGGATCGGTTGGTAGTCACATTCTGAGGCATCAAGGGATCACCAATTTAGTATTGGAGGGCAGCGTTGAGGGTAAAAGTCGTAGAGGGAGACCAAGAGATGAATACACTAATCAGATTCAGAAGGATGTAGGTTGCAGTAGGTACTGGGAGATGAATAAGCTTGCACAGGATAGAGTAGCATGGAGAGCTACATCAAACCAGTCTCAGGACTGAAGACCACAACAACACAATTGAAACTATTGTAGGAGTATTAGTACTGGCCAATGTTTGTAACTTCTTTGCTGCGCCGGTGCACGGTGATTGCCATCATTGTGCTCAAGATATAAGAGATCCTTTCTTTATGTGGATAATATGTTTTTAATCAGTATATGTCAAATATTTTCCCTGCAAGTCAGAACTAGTGGACAAATTATTTCAGTTCTTTTTTTCTGTATATTGAAATATACATGAAATGTAGAAATAAACTCATGTTACATATGTGTAACTGTGGACATTTAGCGTTATGTTTGTGAATGTTCGTCTGTGTGACGTTCAGGTATTTTCTTTTACCTTCAGTTTACGATTTATCATATTCTTGAGGTTCTAAATAATCCCAGTGAAAGCTGTTTCTCTGAAATGTACGACGGTGACCAAGAAATTCCGACAAATATTAGCAATTTTCATTGCGACGGAAAAACTTAAAAAAAATATAAAAAAAGGCTCTGTGTACTATGGGACTTAACATCTGTGGTCATCAGTCCCCTACAACTTAGAACTACTTAAACCTAAGGACTACTAAGGACTACTAACCTAAGGACATCACACGTATCCATGCCCGAGGCAGGATTCGAACCTGCGACCGTAGCGGTCACGCGGTTCCAGACTGAAGCGCCTAGAACCGCACGGCCACACCGGCCGGCAGATGTTGCAACATCCAGTTGTTTTTGATTCAGTAAATTTTGAGGATGTTTAAAACAAGGGTTCCCATACTTTTTACCAGTGCGTACTAAATGATGTTTTTAAAAAAAATGGGCCTACCAGTACACAGTAGCTTGTTGACTTTTTAACGAATCCTGAAGAGGGGAAGGGGTGGGGGAGCGTAAAGTTGAGTGACGACTGCCGCGGCGGTAAGGACCAGTACGAGGTGGAGATAATTTTTGCAGTCTTCCTCGATGTTGACACATATACGCTTCTTGCGTTGTGCTGATCAGTTAATATGTATGGTTTCACAAGCTGCGACATTGTCGCGAATAAAACAGTGACCTGAATATACAATAAGTTTCCTTTAATTTACGTCTATGGTCGCAAACTTTTTATTAACAGATTACCGGTTTCGGTCTATAATGACCATCATTAGATCTGCAGCAAAAATGGGAAAAACATAAATACACTCGCAGATTGTCTACAGCTTAAAAACAATAAATAGACGACAAATATATGCGTTTGTGCGGTTTAAGTAAGAGGCTTACCTGTTTTAGAAAAAGAAAGTCCTAATGTACTACAGCCATAGTGGCATCGTCAAATGCTAAATGCAAAATCAGCACCAGCATCGTCATATATATATAAATAACATCATATGCACGAGTCATGTTGTCAGTAGCACTACTGTTCAAAACAAGCTGCCGTACAGTAGCCATAAGGTGTTTGTGTTGTAAGTTCACCAGATGTCGCTAATGTTGGCATACACTAATTTTCAATAATTAATTGAACAGCGTAAGCCGGCCGAAGTGGCCGTGCGGTTAAAGGCGCTGCAGTCTGGAACCGCAAGACCGATACGGTCGCAGGTTCGAATCCTGCCTCGGGCATGGATGTTTGTGATGTCCTTAGGTTAGTTAGGTTTAACTAGTTCTAAGTTCTAGAGGACTAATGACCTCAGCAGTTGAGTCCCATAGTGCTCAGAGCCATTTGAACCATTTGAACAGCGTAAAATAAGGAGGGATACAATAGTTGAAATCTGTAATGAGCTTATAACGTATAAGAGGCATTACAGTAATAAAAAGGGATAAAATAGAACACGACAAAAGTCAGATTATTAAAAAGAGGAAGAGTAAAGAGACAGTAGTTGACATATGATCAAGTGCCAATATTCTAGATAATGACATAAGTAATAAACACCTTTGATAGTGCACAGGGTAATATTAAAACGATAAAACAAATCGCTGAAGAAGCCACAATGAAAGAAAACATAGTGCTGCACATAATCAGCGCCCTCTGTTATCGCTAACGCCAGAATTACGCAGAGGCGAGAAGTGGTTTGAGGAACGTGACCGCCAGAGGGCCCCTCGTACCCTGCGGGTCTCCGTTGCAAGAAAAGAATCCGTAACAGTGCATGACCCACAGTATCTAGTTAATGCAGCCTATGAAATGTATGGTTGAAATGCGGCGTACATAAGTTTTAAGTTCCGTAGAAGCACTTTTTTTACACAGTCGTTCATGTTCACATGTTGTACTTATTTGTAGCAAATAATGTGAAATTAAATGAAGCTAGGTCTGATACGAATATTCAGTAAGTAGGAGAGGAATGACATTAAAAATATTTACTATACTTTTACATCGCAAGTTGTGCCAGAGAGTGATAAAATGACCATGGAGTGTAGTAAAATAGAGTCCAAAAAGCAAAAAAATTCAGAATCAAATCAAACTTTGACAGTAAGCCATAGTTCAAAATCAGTAATTGGTCAGTTTTTAAATTTAGATTCTTAATGAAAGAACATGTACATGATTTAGTTGCAAGCAAGTTGCCGTTCATCTGTAATCAACATCGCGCTCCACAGAGCTCAACTTAACCCTCGAGTCTTCTTCAACATTGACAAGGAACACCATGGGTTCAAGGTCGCAGTTCGAAACTTTAGTAAGGCTAATTTGATACTGCAGAAATCAACCTTCTATGGGATATATACACTGAAGAGCCACAGAAATTCGTACACCCTCCTAACATCGTGTAGGCCTCCACGAGCACACAGACGTACCGCAACACGACGTGACATCGACTCAGACTAATGTCTATAGTCTTGCTGGAGGGAATTGACACCATGAATCATGCAAGGCTGTCCATAAATCCATAAGAGTACGAGGGGGTGGAGATTTCCTCTGCACAGCACCTTGCAAGACATTCCAGATATGCTTAATCAAGTTCAAGTCTGGTAGCCAGCGGAAGTGTTTAAACTCAAAAGAGTGGTCCTGGAGTCATTCTGTAGCGATTATGGACGTGTGGGGTGTCTCATTGTCCTCCTGGAATCGTCCAGGTCCGTCGGAATACATAATGAACATGAATGGATGCAGGTTATCAGACAGTATGCTTACATATGTGTCACCTGTCAGACTTGTATCTAGGCAGATCCAGGGGCCCCATATCACTCAAACTGCACACGCCCCACACCATTACAGAGCCTCCACCAGCTTGAACAGTCCCCTGTTGACATGCAGGGTTCTTGGGCTCATGAGATTGTCTCCATAGCTGGACATATCCATCCGCTCGATACAATTTGAAACGAGACTCGTCTGACTAGGCAACATGTTTCCTGCCATCAACAGTCCAATGTCGGGCCCAGGCGAGGCGTAAAGCTTTGTGTCGTGCAGTCATCAAGGGTACACGAGTGGGCCTTCGGCTCCGAAAGCCCATATCGATGATGTTTCGTTGAATGGTTCGCACGCCGACACTTGTTGATGGCCCAGCATTGAAATCTGCAGCAATTTGCGGAAGGGTTGCACTTGTGTCACGTTGAACAATTCTCTTCAGTCGTTGTTGATCCCGTTGTTGCAGGATCTTTTTGCATGGTTTACTGCAGATTTGATGTTTTACCGGATTCCTGATATTCACGGTACACCCCTGAAATGGTCGTGCGAGAAAAATCCCCACTTCATCGCTACCTCGGAGATGCTCTGGGCGCCGGCCAGAGTGACCGAGCGGTTCTAGGCGCTACAGTCTGGAACCGTGCGACCGCTACGGTCGCAGGTTCGAATCCTGCCTCGGGCATGGATGTGTGTGATGTCCTTAGGTTAGTTAGGTTTAAGTAGTTCTGAGTCCTAGGGGGCTGATGACCTCAGAAGTTAAGTCCCATAGTGCTCAGAGCCACTTGAACCATTTTTGATGGTGTGTGCCATCGCTCGAGCGCCGACTATAACACCACGTTCAAACTCAGTTAAATCTTGATAACCTGCCACTGTAGCACCAATAACCGATCTAACAACTGCGCCAGACACTTGCTGTCTTACAGTATATAGGCGTTGCCGACCGAAGCGCCGTATTCTGTCTGTTTACACATCTCTGTATTTGAATACACATGCTTACAACAGTTTTTTTGGCGCTTCAGTGTATGTTACACTGCACAAAATCCACATCGTTGACATTCAAGAAATGTTCAAAGCAAACCATTAACTTGTACCACGAACACCGATTGAAAAATGGTGCGCCACAGTAATCACAAAGATTCGCACCACGAAGATCGAAGGCGAACTCTTTTTTGGGTTACAAACCGTGCAGGTCATTCAGCTAGGTATCCACTCTTCAAGAACTTAAGAATCAGATTGGTGTAACGGGGTGATGAGAACTGATGGACTGTGATGATATGCAACCGAATACGAAACAGTCTGTCGTGGAGCTTATCGTGAAACTGGCTATCCTTTAAGGTGTAGCTGCAGATAGTGCGATAAAATCTTTTATAGTCATGGAAAAAAGGCAGACATACAGAGACTACATTTGTCCAGTGAACAACGGCTATGTCATACACTTTTCCGGAGGAATAGTCTGCTCTAAGAGAGTATGATTTTTACGCGCAGACTAGGAATCAAGCACAAGCAAGTTATTTTGACCGGCCAGCTATTGGCCAGAAGCAGTGCTATACCATAGTTGTAGTTCTCTTGCGCCCACTTTATGACTCTTGCTTTCTTTGACGTAAATATTCCCTACTACCCTTGCAAGATCACACATACGAGAATGAATAGTAGGGGGCAGAGCACCTTCAACTTCTCACAAGACAATAAATGAATTTGCAGCCGATGTAACATCCAGATTAACAGTCGGCATAGTTATATATGAATGTGTTACGGCATTGATGTTAGTTGATCTTGATTCAGCTCTCTTGGTACCTCTGATTTTCAGGGTTCTTTTCCTGTTCATTTCCTCTTCAAATCCCGATTGATCGGAGTTGTAAACAAATTTCTTACTGAACGATGGGATAAGTTTGTTTATCACATCTACAAATTTACGAGCCGATTCCGCAGTTTGCAGTGCATCATTTGAAATTTCGTTATCTTACGTCTTCCAGTTCTGTAGCACTGTTTTAAGTTACCATTCACTGTTTCCTTTGAAATTACTGTAATCTATGTCGCTCGCAGTTTGATGTGCATAACGTTGTAGTTCTCTGTCCATGCACATCCTGTAAATTTTATGGAGCATCCTTGAAACGCGCAAACACCAATTTTTGTAACAAGTGCGCCTTATCGCCCGTTGAATACCCGTACTTTTTCTTATGCATTACGTGGTCTTATTGCTGCGGACTTATTCGAAATCTCTTCATAATTGTTTTTTTTTTTTTTTACTATGCTGCTGATGATGTTCCTTGTACGTAATTATGTTTAGTACCCACCCCTCGGATGATTGTCCTTTACTGCGTTTCATTGCATACGGGATTTGTGGTTCCTTGCCCGACAAGGATGGCGAACTACATGGTTCGACACCTGTTTCAATATCACTTTCACTTGTTAAGCACGTATTGTCATCATTGTGCCCCTCGTGTACATTGTCCGCACAGTCGAACGTATTGGACACCGCTCATTCCACTGACTCATCTTGCAGAAACGCTAATATTTCATACTCCACTTCTTCCTCACTCTGCGAACTTCCATGATTGCTAGACAACTTTGGCAGCTGTTGTTGTAGATATAATGCAATGTTTGCTTTCTTTATCGTTGCCAGTGCTCTGCTTTGTATCGAGACCACTAGCTGTCAGTTACTCGCATACTAACCAGATCAACTACGCACCGTAGCTTCATGCTGTGCTCACCATTTGATACCTCCAGCCCCGTCCACTGTTGCCATTAGCAGCCAATGAAATGAAATGATCGTGTGGCACTTGGCGACTAGCGCGTCGGTGATGATATGATGATGGTGATGAGGGCAACACAGCACCCAGTCCACGGGCGGAGAAAATCTCTAACCCGACCGGGAATGTAACCTGCGCCCGCTGCAGATGTTCTCCGCTCGTGGACTGGGTGTTGCGTTGTTCTCATCATCATCTCATCATCACTGACGCGCAAGTCGCCCAATGTGGCGTCATCTGAAATAAGACTTGTACCCGGCGGCCGAACATGTCCGGATGGGGCCCCTCTGCCATCAGTGCCAGACGATCATTTCATTTCATTGGCTGCTAATGGTAACAGTGGACGGGGCTGGAGGTACCCAATGCTGAGCACAGCATGAAGCTACGGAGCGTAGTTTATCTGGTTAGTAGCAGTCAATATTGGGGCTGCATAGTAGAGACAATATGTGGGGCGTAAACATCATTGGCCTTTTGCGAACCCGCACTCAGATTGTTTCTTGTAAGTCCGTTTCTGTATTTATTTTTAATGTGCGACTGAGAAAGCCATTGTCATACACGTAAGTAAAACAAGCAGCACCAAAACTCGGACTGCTTACTTTAAAAGAAAATGATATTCTGTGTTTGTGTTGTTCCAGTCGAAAAAAAGAGCAGAGTATTCTTTTTGAAAGCGTCTTCCATTGAAGTGTTGCTACACATGTCGACGGTAGTTCGTTTCGTGATTGCTTCTTTCGGTACTTTTCCTAAATCTTCCACAGCAATTGTCTTCCAAAAATGGCGTGAGAGTAAGGAATGCGAAAAAGATATTGTTCAGCACTTGTGAACTAAAACTTTCTTTTGAAAGCTGTTTCTTTAATATAATACTAGATACTACTACGTCAGTTTTCTCGCTGTGATTTTCCTTTAAAAAGGATGTAACGTAAGCGAACAATTCTACATATATCAGTACGTGTTTTGTATACGAGGGCCGTTTTTTTATATATTTTTCTATTATTTTTATTTTATTTTATTATTTTTTTTTTAATTCAGCCTTCGATCGCTTAGTATAGAAGCTACACAACCGGCAGAAAGTGGACGGACATGGGCTGTAGGCTACTGCGCAACTCTCGCACTACACACTCCGCCATTGCAGACCTCAAGGCATCAGTCTGCGTTGTACTACAGCCACGTTTAGTTGCTCCTGCCAAGTGTGAATTACGAAGTGTAATTCGGTTTTTGCAAGCAGAAAGGAATAGTGCAGCAGAAATTCATCGGAGAATGAGCCGAGTGTACGGTGATAACTTCATGACTGATGGCGTTGTGCGTGAATGGTGCCGAAAGCTTAAAGATGGTCGAAATGTCGTGCATGATGAAGGAGGCCAAGGACGTAAGTCTGTTGTTACAGCCGACCTTGTTGAACGAGTTGACAGAATGGTTCACCATAACTCCTTTGTCTATGGAATTCCAGAAGTTTCAAGATCTGTTGTACGCCCTACAGTTACTGAACATTTAGGCTACGAAAAACTTTGTGCTCGTTGGGTCCCAAAAATGTAGACGGACGCTCACTAAAGTTACCAAATGGCGTCAGGTTTGAATTTCCTTCACTGAGAAATAACTTTTAGAAATCATTTGTTACTGGAGATGAAACTTGGATCCAGTACGACACACTGGAAACAAAACAACAACCACAACAATGGATGCATCCAAATTCACCACACAAACCAAAAAAATTCAAACCAACATTCAATAACAGAAAGGTTGTGGCTGCCGTGTTTTGCAACCAAAAAGGTGTGTTGCTTGTAGAGTTTATGCAGCCCGGAACCACTATCAATGCAGCTGCTTATTGTGAAACTTTACGACGTTTGCAGAGAGCCATTCAAAACAAACGAAGAGGAATGCTGACTTCAGGAATTGTGTTGATCCATGACAATGCTCGTCCACACACTGACAACCCAACGGCTCCTTGAACAATTGCAATGGGACATTTTCGATCATCCGCCGTACAGCCCTGACCTGGCACCCGGCACACTTTCCCTTTTCCCTGAACTGAAGACGTGGCTAGGAGAGCAGCACTTTCAAACCAACGAGATCTTCAAAACAACGTCAATGCTCATTTGAAATCATTTTTTGAAGAGCGTATTGCAAAGCTTGTCCACAGGTGCGATAAATGTTTCGCGTTCTTTGACGTAAATATATATATATATATATATATATATATATATATATATATATATATATATACTCTTTTCTTTTTATTTTGGTTTTGTTTTTGTTATTGCTCGCGTAATAACGCATATACGAAAAGAGCCGCGAAATACCTTTTAGTAATGCTGTGCCAAGAATTTCTTTATAATCATTAATTTTCAACAAAACAGAATATATTGGGTTCTTATTGTTCTGTATCTGGCTTTCTATTAAAGGAACATTTTTGGTTACTGTAACTCACTATAAAAAATCAACATATCTTCCCTACTTTATAGTTATTGAAAATGAAAATTACTTTGTTATGAAATACTGATGTTACAGTTCGCAAAGATTGTTCAACATTTTGCAGTGGATTTTTGTTAAGCGTAAAACACCAATAATTACCACGACTAGCACAAGAACATGAGACTATTGTCGGAGAAAAATACGTTTTCACTATAAGGTTTGCCAGACCAGAACTAAGCACAACAAAATTCCTATTATGTTACGAAGGTAAATTATCTCTTTTGTACTGTTAGCAATATATTATCAGCAACCCGCGTCAACCTGCAAAACACATCATAAAATCTGCTGCTCTGCTCTGCAAGTCCGGAAGCTGAAAGAGATGATTTTATTTCACTATTACCTTCCCGCTTCTTTGCGGTATGATCGATTTCTTTTAATGCAGTTTGAATGCGCCGCGGCAGCGGCTTGTTCGTTCGTAGCGCAGCTCTGCACCACGGATAATATTTAAATAACTGAAAATGTCTTAAAAGGATGGGATAATAATTTAAGCAAGCTACTAAAATAATAATGCAAGGTTTCATTAAATAACTCTATTCAAAACATTCAAATATGTTAACTTATCTACAATACACACCTTTTTTAAAAATGAGTACGTAATGGCGTACATCGATTAACCATGACAAAAGAAGACTACGTTAGCATGTACAACTGCGACACAGGCTATCTTACTCCCGTAACTCCAAGAGGAAGACAAAGAAATTAATGCTCGTTCTGTATTATTTATACTATTGATATTTTTCATCTTTGTATGATATTTACCGTCTGTGCGGTTTCAGTACTCGCCGACACAGATATTATCTAAAATAAATAATAAAAAAAATACATAATTCCATACAATAACTGAATACGATGCACAATATTTTCTCTTTACTACAAAATATGTCTTTTGCTAAGGGACGTTACAAATGTCTCAATCTTTTCGGTGGATATGTTGAAAAGTAACCAAAAGTGTACAGAACTTTAGGTAATAATAATTGTTTTCTATGAACTTGTTTTGTATTTATAGCCTATCGGAGGTTGAAAAAAAAAAAAAAAAAAAAAGTCCTCGTATGTGTACTCACACCACCTGACATGTCCTCACGTACCACCAGTGGTACACATACCACCATCGGGGAACCCCTTTTTCTAGAAGATACAGAATTGTCATGGATCGATGGTCTTCCTAATACAGAAATTCATCCATGTTGTGAAGCTTCCAGCAGATGAACCTGAAGATGTGGTCACTACTTTGCAGTACTTCAGATCTCTTATGACATGTGAAATACCAGACTAAAATTTAGAGTGCTCAGAAATTGGGTACAACAATTAGCTTTATCGTAGATGAGCTAGAGCAGCATTGACATATGTATTTACGAATGGGTTTGGCTCAAATGCCTAATGTGTACGAAGAAAATTTGACCTTGTCTTACTGTGTTCTCCCTAGCTCGCCCGAAAAAACTGCCTGAGCAGAAGTCTTCAACAATATATCAAAACAAGCCCCAAAATGGAGTTCAAAATGTGGGCCAGAGCCTGCTCCTCAGGAAATTTGTATATTTCTGATGCCCACCAAAGTGCAGTTTCTAAGGAAACAAAGCAAATAGCTGTAAAGGGTCTTGGTTACAACCTTGTGATGAAACTAACTGAAACACTGGAAGACAAACGCTTTTTTTAGGTTTTATGCAGACACTTTATTTACATCGCAGCATATTGATCAGAGCCTACTGAAGAGGGATATTTTTTAATACAGGCACAATAAGAGCTGGAAGATTCAAGCAATGTACTCTTCCTGACGAAAAGCAGACGAAAGCGCAAAGGCGTGATACTACAGCTTCACAAGTTGACACAGCAGGCAAGTTTATCATTGTGAAATTGTATGATAACAAATGCTTTACATTGTTATCTTCGCTGACACGTGTAGAGCCAAAGGACATGGAAAAAAGTGGGCAGGACTCAGAAATGACGTATTCTTGTCCCAAGCCCATCCATTGTTCAAACGTGCTATTGTAATGTGGGAAGAGTAGATCTTCATGATATGTTGACACCGCTATAAAAATATCTCATAAAACTAAGAAGGTGGTATTCGTATATCTTTTCAAACACAGTAACAGTAATAATTGCTGTCAATAGCTGGCTGAAGTATAAAGAAGACAGCAAGGTCCAAACTGGGAAAAAAACAGGTTTCTCTCACACAGTTTCAAGCTGATCTTGCAAGTGCACTGATACCTATCTGCCGGACAAGGAAAATTCTAGAGGGTACCTCAAAGCGCTTAAAATATGTCCAAAAATTTCCGGAAAGCTATTTTTACAGTAACTCCAGTGTTAGAGCGCCAAAACGATGAAATTGACCACTTCCCTGGGTGGAATAAGACAACAGGAAGGTGCAAAATTTGGAAGAAAATCCAAAGGTTTTCTGTTCTTCAGACAGAAACTGCTTCAGAGGATTCCACTGCTAAAATAAATGTTTGGAAATAACTTTATCATACATTACTGAATGCGCTTTTGTAACAATCCAATTCCGAACGCAGGAATTGATTATACGTTGGTCTTGCCCATACCCTTTACTTTGAATCCCAAAGTTAAGACATGTGTAATGGAGGAGGAGGAGGAGGAGATTAGTGTTTAACGTCCCGTCGACAACGAGGTCATTAGAGACGGAGCGCAAGCTCGGGTGAGGGAAGGATGGGGAAGGAAATCGGCCGTGCCCCTTTCAAAGGAACCATCCCGGCATTTGCCTGAAGCGATTTAGGGAAATCACGGAAAACCTAAATCAGGATGGCCGGAGACGGGATTGAACCGTCGTCCTCCCGAATGCGAGTCCAGTGTGCTAACCACTGCGCCACCTCGCTCGGTTATGTGTAATGCAAAAAAAGACATACAGATCAATAAAGCTAACAGTTGTCCAATTGCCCTCTAATCTGTGGGTTGCTGTAAATCATATTAAGCTAATAACAGCGTACAGTAAATATTAATGGTTGAGTCCTAAAGGATTAAATTTCGTCTGTGATTACGACGAATAGACAGTTTCTCTAGTCATGTAACAGTAGTGACACCTACGTATCATTAAAATTTCGTTGACGTAATGTCACAAACAAAAGTTGTAGATCACCAGTCATATGATCACAGTTGTTTGAACTGTCACATTGGATACCTGGATGCCGTATGCTTTCGAGCATTGCGCGTCATTCTACTGAGAATTATTTACACCAAAAAAGTCGTAGTGCTGTTTCTCAGTACTTAGGAATTGCAAGTCAATGCCCGTTTCAGAGATTCAAATTTGCCTTCTTGAATATTACGTTCAAAGTCTGTTACATGGCAGCATAGTTTAAAATTATTGTTTTTTTTTTTCTCTAACGCTTACATTTTGGTTTTCATGTTCTTATTTTTATGGTCGTAAGTCCGAAAGCTGGTGTGATGCAGCACTTCACTTTGGTCTATCCTGTGCGAATCGCTTCATATCTGCGTAACTATAGAATCATGCATCAGTTTCAACCCGCTTACTGTTCAAATCCTGGTCTGTCTTTACCCTTTCTAATCCCGACGCTTCCCTCCATTACCAGATTAAGTACCTATCCCCAGATGTCTCAGGATGTGCCCTATCAACCTGTCCCTTGTGTTAGTCAATTTTTGCCATAAATTTCTTTGCTGCTCGATGCGATTCAGTGTCTCTTCAGTAGTTTATCGATTTGCCCATCTAATCTTTAACACTCTTCCGTAACACATGTCAAAGGCTTCTAATCCCTTCTTGTACGAACTGTTTCATCGTCCATATTTCGTTTCCATATAAGGCTACACTCCAGACAATAATTTTAAGAAAAGTCTTGCCAAAACTTAAATTTAGATTGGCTATTAAGAAATTTCTCTTTTTCAGAAGCTTTTTCCTGTACAGTGAGAGGTTGCATTTTATATCCTCCATACTTCGGGCATCGTCAGTTATTTTGTTAGCCAAATATCTGAACTCATTTACTACTTTTAACGTCGCATTCCTCAACCTAAGAAGAGGATCGCTTATGTTAATACATAATTTGAAGGTTGGATCAGTGCTGTTGTGGACGTTATACAAATTACATGGTAGTCACAGTTCGTTTGGTGACTACTTTCTTTAATTACGCGTTTCGGTTTATGCACCATCATCATCAGATTAATCTGAAACAGTCCGTAAAGAACAACAAATAACACATAGTGGATAATAGTAGTTGCCGACCACTAAAAACAAGCAAGAAATGTATCAGAGTACAGTGTGAAAACATACCAGGGTTTCGGTGAACACGTCATACATAAGTATGGAGTCCTAATTCTTATCTGTAACACAATACGAAAATGAATCATTATGGCAGTTGCGCCGTCCAGCAAGACAACTAGGCCATCAGGTGACAGTACTGGTGAACATTAATATTTAAGACTTAAATACAATTACTATAATCCCATGAAAATGACAAAGATGCTACCTAGGGGTCGTGTATACTTACAAAACAAATATACATCACATTAAAACAATAAAATAACTATTGTATTAGAGCAAAATCAAATTTCGTGTTATAGAGGAGGGAAGCCAATAGGGGAGCGGTAGATAAAGGTCGAATAGACTAACTGATTATTACAAAACACTTAATATGTTTAAAATAGATATATTAAAACACACGTTAACCGCTTGTATACAACATCAGACACAGGATTTTATTTATTATATACATAGCTAGCCAAGTAACATAACCTTACAAATATCGAGCGAAGTTGACAAATGACAGAAATCAAGTAAAATCGAAACATAGTAACATATGTAGATATAATTCCAGAAATATGCCCATAATTTTATGTACAGGAAGTAGCCCCGTGGCGTAAAGACTGTTGGGTTAAATGATTAAATAATTAGTGTAAAATAACAACATTAAAATGAAAGGAGTTGCAGCACGCAATAGCAATGACATAAAATGAGCATACAATCGTACGTCAGCCAAGGACCATCCCGGTGAGGGAAGCTGAGGCTGGATAATGGGCGGAGAGGGAGGACAGTGGGATGTGTTGGTGGACATCTGTTCAATAAAACCCAGACGTGGTTACCCAACTCGCGCCGTATAAACCCACCGCAACTGAGCCACATGGGCACCGCTTGAAGCCCACATAGTTAACCAAAAGCTTCATAGAAAACACGTACCAACAATTTTTTTGCGATGGTTTATGTAGAGAGATTATATGTTTACAGAGATAGCCTACAACTACGTACGAAATATCCATTTAGAACCACAGCAAGGAGTGTGCATTATTTAAAAAGAATTCGTACTGAAACAGGCCAACAGCTAAGTACTCATTACTTCGTCGAAAATTTCGTACAACCCCTTTCGTGTTGTTCCTGCCTGTTCATTTACTATCTTTGTGGGGTCCGTAGATCGATGGACTACATTTCAATACCAATGCTTTACTTTTGTTGATGTTCTTGTTATAACTTCCTTTTTCAAGACACTATTGTTGTGGTTGGCAGGAGAGCCAACACCGTGTTACTAGAGGAAGCCGAAAGGCACGCGTTTTAGCTCACGCAGGCTGGCGTGAGGTCTGGAACAGGACAAGGAAATTAGAATGTAGAAAAAACGGACGTAGCTGGTGGAATACTTAACTTTAATCCATTAATGGTGAACCTCGATCTTGACGGTACATGATTTAGTATCAATAGTAACTGGTAATGGCGCCATGCTAGGTCGCAGCAAATGACGTAGCTGAAGGCTGTGCTAACTATCGTCTCGGCAAATGAGAGCGTATTTTGTCAGTGAACCATCGCTAGCAAAGTCGGTTGTACAACTGGGGCGAGTGCTAGGAAGTAAGTCTCTCTAGACCTGCCGTGTGGCGGCGCTTGGTCTGCAATCACTGATAGTGCACCACGCGGGTCCGACGTATACTAACGGACCGCGGCCGATTTAAAGGCTACCACCTAGCAAGTGTGGTGTCTGGCGGTGACACCACAACTATACACTCTGTTCAACTGATCTTCCAAGTCCTTGGCCATTTCTGAAGGAACCAATAACTCCCCTTCCCCCATCCCCTCCACAGCTCCCCAACATTACTTAATGGATCGAACCAGAAGTAGGCGGTGATCATGTGCTGAAGTGCTACAGCACACTGTAAATATCACACTAAAATTATGCCATTTCTCTTCGAATGCGAACAGGAAATCGGACTAAAAATACACTACTTCTCTTCGAATGCGTGCTGGAATGCAAATGAAACAGACGAAACATATTTCGTAGCACTGTCTCTACGATAAGAAGAAACGGGTGTCGAGTGCCGAAATAAAGGTCAGCTGCGCTATTATCAATTCAGAGAAGGGACACAGCTGTTTTTGTTTTTTCGTTTTTTTATTCTTTGTTACTTCTTATGCTTTGATACGCCACCAACCCAGCCGGCGCTAAGGCTGCTGCGCTGCTCGCAGCACTAGGTCAGTATTTTTGTTTGAAAGTGCGTGTAAGGTATTATGCAAGCAACATGACAATTACTGATTGTGATGTGCTTAAGAAGTCATTTTCCAGTAGATCTTCGGAGGAGAGAGTGAAACGGTGAGGCAGACCTATTCCAAATTTAAATCTAACAACGGGAGGGCGTCGGACGGGGCTCACTGATTTGGCTCAGATTTCAAGATCCTAAAATATTTCGCATGAGTAGGTGGTTGTTGTTGTTGTGGTCTTCAGTCCTGAGACTGGTTTGATGCAGCTCTCCATGCCTACTCTATCCTGTGCAAGCTTCTTCATCTCCCAGTACCTACTGCAACCTACATCCTTCTGAATCTGCTTGTGTATTCATCTCTTGGTCTCCCTCTACGATTTTTACCCTCCACGCTGCCCTCCAATACTAAATTGGTGATCCCTTGATGCCTCAGAACATGTCCTACCAACCGATCCCTTCTTCTAGTCAAGTTGTGCCACAAACTTCTCTTCTCCCCAATCCTATGCAGTACCTCCTCATTAGTTAAGTGATCTACCCATCTAATCTTCAGCAAGTGGTACGAAAAGGTAAAACGCTCTCTAAAGATTGACGAGTAGAGCGTGAGGGATTTTCAGTGCAGTGACACAGTGCTCAAGTACCCTGACTGACAATTCGTCGGCTCGGGTTTGATTCTCGCTGCTGCCACCTTTCTTCTTTCTTTTCATTTTATTTTATTCCTTACCTTTTTAAGCTTTTAATTAAGAAATTTAAGTACATTTAAACAGTTTAATTGCTATATGTATAATTAATGTTGGTTGCAATTACTACCCTTGTAAGTCAAAAAGCTACAGGAGGTGGGAAAAAAAAAAAACGCTGTACGAGCAAAGTTGGGATGAAAATGTATGAAAAGATTTGCTTCTGCGGATGTGATATTTGCAACGCAGTTTTTTGCTTTCAGTGTTTGTAGTTCGGGAACAGTGATGCATGGGACACGTGGGGAGTGAAAGATCTAGGAAATATTAATGCATTATTAGAAAAAACGTAACGGAAATCATAAACATATACTTGATCTCAGTGCATTACGTAAAGCTAATATCGCAGCCATGTTAAGTCGTGCTTATCATGACGACATAGTGATACACAATCTGTTTAGTTTTGTAATATTGTAGCACATTGGTAAAATTTTGCACGAGTCGCCCCTGAATCGAACTCCCATGTATAAAACGCCATAGCCAATGAACTGTGTGTCGTACATTTATGTATTTTGCATGTACATTCATTGGTATTGAAATACTAATTGAAAAATGTGTTGTAAATAGAGGTAATAGTATAGACGTAATAAATTGAAGCGTAGTACCTCATGCTGAAGGTTTTCTGCTTGAACAACGAAAAAGTAATAAACGATAAACTTTTTCCTTTCGTTACTTTGTGGAAAGTGTCAGCGAGAAAGTTTTGAAGAAGTCTGAAGTATGTTTAAAGTTTGTTTGAAATCGCTACGTGTTCTTATTTTAAATACTGTATACACAACTGAGGTAATTTGCATGCCGCGAGCCACGCTACCTAAAGACGTAAACACAATTTCTAACTTCAGTACTTCACTTACTGTGTTAAAGCTTTAAAGGAAGATGGTACTTCTTGATGAATAGATTACGACAGTATTTTAAATATGTAAATTCGGTCAATAAATGAATTTTTGTTGCCTCTGAAAACCGTTAGATAGACAAAATGCAACTGACACCGTGCCCATTCTAGCCGTTTAGTAATACATATTACAATGTTGTTAGTAGACCTTAAGATTATGTTATCTGAAGATCCCTCCGTACATGGCCAGATAAACCCGAAAGGGTAACCCATGTTAGGACTGGACGTGGCACTGATTCTCGCGTCTAAGATTATTTATTTGAAAACTGCAGAAGAGAAAAATACTCTCGAATCAGGAGATGGATGGAAAGATTACGCAAATACAAGCAGGAAAAGGAAACGCAGGGAAGGGATAAAATGGGCTCTTTTTTTTTTTTTTTTTTTTTACACTACTGGCCATTAAAATTGCTACACCACGAAGATGACGTGCTACAGACGCGAAATTTTACCGACAGGAAGAAGATGCTGTGATATGCAAATGATTAGCTTTTCAGAGCATTCACACAAGGTTGGCGCCGGTGGCGACACCTACAACGTGCTGACATGAGGAAAGTTTCCACCCGATTTCTCATACACAAACAGCAGTTGACCGGCGTTGCCTGGTGAAACATTGTTGTGATGCCTCGTGTAAGGGGGAGAAATGCGTACCTCACGTTTCCGTCTTTGATAAAGGTCGGATTGTAGCCTATCGCGATTGCTGTTTATCGTCTCGCGACATTGCTGCTCGAATTGGTCGAGATCCAATGACTGTTAGCGGAATATGGAATCGGTGAGTTCAGGAGGGTAATACGGAACGCCGTGCTGGATCCCAACGGCCTCGTATCACTAGCAGTCGAGATGACAGGATCGTGCAGCCACGTCTCGATCCCTGAGTCAACAGATGGGGACGTTTGCAAGACAACAACCATCTGCACGAACAGTTTGACGACGTTTACAGCAACATGGACTACCAGCTCGGAGACCATGGCTGCGGTTACCCTTGACGCTGCATCACAGACAGGAGCGCCTGCGATGGTGTACTCAACGACGAACCTGGGTGCACGAATGGCAAAACGTCATTTTTTCGGATGAATCCTGGTTCTGTTTACAGCATCATGATGGTCGCATGCGTGTTTGGTGACATCGCGGTTAATGCACATTGTTGTTGTTGTTATTGTGGTCTTCAGTCCCGAGACTGGTTTGATGCAGCTCTCCATGCTACTCTATCCTGTGCAAGCTTTTTCATCTCCCAGTACCTACTGCAACCTACATCCTTCTGAATCTGCTTAGTGTATTCATCCCTTGGTCTCCCTCTACGATTTTTACCCTCCACGCTGCCCTCCAATACTAAATTGGTGATCCCTTGATGCCTCAGAACATGTCCTACCAACCGATCCCTTCTTCTGGTCAAGTTGTGCCACAAACCTCTCTTCTCCCCAATCCTATTCAATACTTCCTCATTAGTTATGTGATCTACCCATCTATTCTTCAGCATTCTTCTGTAGCACCACATTTCGAAAGCTTCTATTCTCTTCTTGTCCAAACTATTTATCGTCCATGTTTCACTTCCATACATGGCTACACTCCATACGAATACTTTCAGAAATGACTTCCTGACACTTAAATCAATACTGGATGTTAACAAATTTCTCTTCTTCAGAAACGCTTTCCTTGCCATTGCCAGCCTACATTTTATATCCTCTCTACTTCGACCATCATCAGTTATTTTGCTCCCCAAATAGCAAAACTCCTTTACTACTTTAAGTGCCTCATTTCCTAATCTAATACCCTCAGCATCACCCGACTTAATTAGATTACATTCCATTATCCTTGTTTTGCTTTTGTTGATGTTCATCTTATATCCTCCTTTCAAGACACTGTCCATTCCGTTCAACTGCTCTTCCAAGTCCTTTGCTGTCTCTGACAGAATTACAATGTCATCGGCGAACCTCAAAGTTTTTATTTCTTCTCCATGAATTTTAATACCTACTCCGAATTTTTCTTTTGTTTCCTTTACTGCTTGCTCAATATACAGATTGAACAACATCGGGGAGAGGCTACAACCCTGTCTTACTCCCTTCCCAACCACTGCTTCCCTTTCATGTCCCTCGACTCTTATAACTGCCATCTGGTTTCTGTACAAATTGTAAATAGCCTTTCGCTCCCTGTATTTTACCCCTGCCACCTTTAGAATTTGAAAGAGAGTATTCCAGTCAACATTGTCAAAAGCTTTCTTTAAGTCTACAAATGCTAGAAACGTAGGTTTGCCTTTCCTTAATCTTTCTTCTAAGATAAGTCGTAAGGTCAGTATTGCCTCACGTGTTCCAGTGTTTCTATGGAATCCAAACTGATCTTCCCCGAGGTTGGCTTCTACTAGTTTTTCCATTCGTCTGTAAAGAATTCGTGTTAGTATTTTGCAGCTGTGACTTATTAAGCTGATAGTTCGGTAATTTTCACATCTGTCAACACCTGCTTTCTTTGGGATTGGAATTATTATATTCTTCTTGAAGTCTGAGGGTGTTTCGCCTGTTTCATACATCTTGCTCACCAGATGGTAGAGTTTTGTCAGGACTGGCTCTCCCACGGCCGTCAGTAGTTCCAATGGAATATTGTCTACTCCGGGGGCCTTGTTTCGACTCAGGTCTTTCAGTGCTCTGTCAAACTCTTCACGCAGTATCATATCTCCCATTTCATCTTCATCTACATCCTCTTCCATTTCCATAATATTGTCCTCAAGTACATCGCCCTTGTATAGACCCTCTATATACTCCTTCCACCTTTCTGCTTTCCCTTCTTTGCTTAGAACTGGGTTTCCATCTGAGCTCTTGATATTCATACAAGTTGTTCTCGTATCTCCGAAGGTCTCTTTAATTTTCCTGTAGGCGGTATCTATCTTACCCCTAGTGAGATAGGCCTCTACATCCTTACATTTGTCCTCTAGCCATTCCTGCTTAGCCATTTTGCACTTCCTGTCGATCTCATTTTTGAGATGTTTGTATTCCTTTTTGCCTGTTTCACTTACTGCATTTTTATATTTTCTCCTTTCATCAATTAAATTCAATATTTCTTCTGTTACCCAAGGATTTCTACTAGCCCTCGTCTTTTTACCTACTTGATCCTCTGCTGCCTTCACTACTTCATCCCTCAAAGCTACCCATTCTTCTTCTACTGTATTTATTTCCCCCATTCCTGTCAATTGCTCCCTTATGCTCTCCCTGAATCTCTGTACAACCTCTGGTTCTTTTAGTTTATCCAGGTCCCATCTCCTTAAATTCCCACCTTTTTGCAGTTTCTTCAGTTTTAATTTACAGGTCATAACCAATAGATTGTGGTCAGAGTCCACATCTGCCCCTGGAAATGTCTTACAATTTAAAACCTGGTTCCTAAATCTCTGTCTTACCATTATATAATCTATCTGAAACCTTTTAGTATCTCCAGGGTTCTTCCATGTATACAACCTTCTTTCATGATTCTTAAACCAAGTGTTAGTTATGATTATGTTGTGCTCTGTGCAAAATTCGACCAGGCGGCTTCCTCTTTCATTTCTGTCCCCCAATCCATATTCACCTACTATGTTTCCTTCTCTCCCTTTTCCTACACTCGAATTCCAGTCACACATGACTATTAAATTTTCGTCTCTCTTTACAATCTGAATAATTTCTTTTATTTCATCATACATTTCTTAAATTTCTTCGTCATCTGCAGAGCTAGTTGGCATATAAACTTGTACTACTGTAGTAGGCGTGGGCTTCGTATCTATCTTGGCCACAATAATGCGTTCACTATGCTGTTTGTAGTAGCTTACCCGCATTCCTATTTTCCTATTCATTATTAAACCTACTCCTGCATTACCCCTATTTGATTTTGTGTTTATAACCCTGTAGTCACCTGACCAGAAGTCTTGTTCCTCCTGCCACCGAACTTCACTAATTCCCACTATATCTAACTTCAACCTATCCATTTCCCTTTTTAAATTTTCTAACCTACCTGCCCGATTAAGGGATCTGACATTCCACACTCCGATCCGTAGAACACCAGTTTTCTTTCTCCTGATAACGACATCCTCTTGAGTAGTCCCCGCCCGGAGATCCGAATGGGGGACTATTTTACCTCCGGAATATTTTACCCAAGAGGACGCCATCATCATGTAATCATACAGTAAAGCTGCATGTCCTCGGGAAAAATTACGGCTGTAGTTTCCCCTTGCTTTCAGCCGTTCGCAGTACCAGCACAGCAAGGCCGTTTTGGTTAATGTAACAAGGCCAGATCAGTCAATCATCCAGACTGTTGCCCTTGCAACTACTGAAAAGGCTGCTGCCCCTCTTCAGGAACCACACGTTTGTCTGGCCTCTCAACAGATACCCCTCCGTTGTGGTTGCACCTACGGTACGGCTATCTGTATCGCTGAGGCACGCAAGCCTCCCCACCAACGGCAAGGTCCATGGTTCATGGGGGGGTAAGCGTGTATTCATCATCACCATACTGGCGTATCACCCGGCGTGATGGTATAGGGTGCCATTGGTTACACGTCTCGGTCACCTCTTGTTCGCATTCACGGCACTTTGAACAGTGGACGTTACATTTCAGATGTGTTACGACCCTTGGCTCTACCCTTCATTCTATCCCTGCGAAACCCTACATTTCACCAGGATAATGCACGACAGCATGTTGTAGGTCTTGTACGGGCCTTTCTGGATACAGAAAACGTTCGACTGCTGCCCTGGCCAGCACATTCTCCAGATCTCTCACCAATTGAAAACGTCGGGTCAATGGTGGCCGAGCAACTGGCTCGTCACAATACGCCAGTCACTACTCTTGATGAACAGTGGTATCGTGTTGAAGCTCCACGGGCAGCTGTACTTGTACACGCCATCCAAGCTCAATGTCCAGGCGTATCAAGGCCGTTATTACGGCCAGAGGTGGTTGTTCTGGGTACTGATTTCTCAGTACGCACGCACCCAAATTGCGTGAAAATGTAATCACATGTCAGTTCCAGTATAAGAAATTTGTCCACTGAATACCCGTTTATCATCTGCATTTCTTCTTGGTGTAGCAATTTTAATGGCCAGTGGTGTATAATGGAGGGCAGTCACGAAAGCAAACAACGTCTCAAATGAGCACAGTTCCATTGTGGAGTGGCTACTGAAAGACCGACAGCTATCGCAGTCGCGGACACAAACGCGATCAACTTTTTTTTTCCGCGGCTACAGCGTACGCGGTGACTGAGATTAGAGATCGGGGCCAAAATATATTCCGAAGGACGGACGAACCCGGAACAAGGGTAAATATTCTTCGTTTCTTGATCGAGCGATGATACCCCAGGAAGAAAATGTGAATCCCCCCGGCGGCCTTCCCTACCTGTACCAGACTCAACGCTCAGCTCTCCGTACCGTGCGCGATAGCCGCGTGGTCTTAGGCGCCTTGCCACGGTTTGCACGGCGTCCCCCATCGGAGGTTCCAATCCTCCCTCGGGCACTGGTGTTTGTGTTGTCCTTAGCGTACGTCAGTTTAAGTTAGATTAAGTAGTATGTAGGCCTAGGTCCCATAGAAACTAAATTCTTAGCTGTCCGTACTTCGTGGGTTGGTTGCGCACTGGTTATACAGTGGTGGTAGCAAAATGGCAAGAATTGAACCACAGCAGCGTAAGTGTATTCAAACACGCGTCCCATAGCCGGGGACATTTTCAATGGAAGTGCATGTTGAAACGTCCCCTTTGAACAATTATACATGACTGTGCTTAAACTGACACACAATATTTTGTTAGCGCAACGCAATCTGACTTTCAAAATTCCCTACAAAAGAATGGCCCTGACTAACATTAAACTATACCTTTCACAAATCACTTACCTCACAGAAATCTTCGCTGCTCAAGCTACTGCAATACAGCGAGCGCCACTACTGCCAGCTAAATAAAAGATTCAAACTATGGAAGGCACTAACTACTGATAGGGATAGTTAGCAAATGAAAGATATTAATAAAGAACAAACAATGTATTTACCTTGATATCATCATATATAAATATAGCAGTTCATGACAAATTTCAAAACTCCGCCATCTCTCTCCCCACATCCACCACTGCTGGCGGCTCACCTCCAACTGCGCAACGCTACGCGCTGTTCACATCCAGCTGCCACTGCCCAACACTACAATGGCGAGTATTACAACAATGGAAAGCAGCCACAGACTGCACACAGTACAGCCAGTGATTTTCATACAGAGGTGGCGTTACCAATAAAAAAACCTAAACAGCCTACTTACATAGCCCCCATGCTCCCCACAAAAAATTTTACAAATTGGATTGGGCAGTGGCCAATACAGATTTGAAAAAAATTTTTCATAATTACAATAACAAAGAAATCAAATGCACACACTTATTGATACAATGTTGGTCAAAAGCTAAAATTTTCTCACAGTCCATAAAGATAGTCCTGATCATTCATCATAATAGTAATTACAGGTTTTTTTTCACAAAGTCTCATTAGTAAGAGAAATTGCACACAGAAGTAGTGGATTTCCATGCAGTCTTGAAGAAGTAGTGTTGTCCTTCCAACGGAAAGACAGTGCTGACTCTTGACATGCTGACTGGTAATGGGCCACAATGGAGCAAACCCACAGCAGAGTCATTCGAAGTTGTGAAGAATATTGGTAGGTAGGTCATCACAGAGCAGACCCACTGGAGTCCTGGTAGAGATTGTGGTATTGGTGGGCCACCAGAGGTGCAGACCCACTGCAGTCCTTGTAGAAATAATGGTATTGGTGGGTCATCAAAGATGCAGACCCACTGTAGTCCTTGTAGAGATGGCCAGCAGCCATCTGTTGTGATTGTGCAGGTGCACATTCACCATCGAAGAGTCTTGCGGATAATATAGCAAGTCCATAAACCACCACTTGTGCACTCACAAAGTTTTTGGAATTGTCCTTAGAACCAGCAATGCTGTTATCCAGTCCCTTGCTGAATTAGTAACACACGTGCAAACACTAACAGTCCCTACTTCTCACATATTGTACATATACTATGACCAACAGAAACGTGTGCAGTGAAATGTAACTTACAAGTTAATAATAAGATGAACTGGTGTCAATTACAATTTTATAACATGAGAATACAATTACAAAGGTACAAAATACATCATTAAAGTACATAACAATACAGATAACATTTGTAGTACAGGCTTTACAAAAGAATAGAAATAAACATATACATCAGTGTTACAGGAATTATGACATGAGTACAAAAATAAAAGATCAGAATCACTTTCGAAACATCAACTTCACACATGAGCATTAAAACAAAACAGAATAAATAATGTGTAAGCATATTTATAAGGTAAATAACATATTATTAATGCCAATTATATTTGAGGATAACAGTATTCCTCATCATAGTGAATGTAGCTTAATATTAAAAGAAGAAAAAATTCTATGAAACTACACAGAGACAGGAAGAAAACAAATACACAAGGGTACACAAACACATAGTGGGATAACACCAATAGGAAAGGACAGGGTTCGTTTTCAGTGTAACATGTGGTACTGCAGTCCAACCCAAAACTTCATATATCTTTCCTCTTATTTCATCCTTTGTTTCCACCAAAAAAATTCTATCTAAGCATGCTTTCTGTATTTATATGTTCACACATTTCTTACCTCAACATTTATTTCCAAAAAGTCTTATCTAAGCCTGCTTTCTGTATTCTGTTCATATTTCTTTCAAAATAATTATTTCTGATTGTACAATACTCATTTGGGCCCAAATCCCTTTCATATAACTTCGCAATGCATTCTTTACCTATTCTCCATAGTCAGTTTCTTATATAGTCTACCCCCTCTTAAGCTAACTTAAATCTACTGAGCTCAGTTGCTAAACTAAGGGACGAGGCAATGCAGCAGCACATAAAACAATTAATATAAACAGCAATGAAAAAAATGGAAAATCGCAAAGCAAGCTACAGTAAATCTAAATTACCAAGCAATTCAACATTACAACTAATATGAGGCAATGCGCAGCAAACAAAAAAATAAATCTGGCTTAGCAGAGTAAAACAAAATAAAGTTCAGTAGCACTATGCCTAGCAAACAGCAGCTTATATCTAAACATGACATAGCTCAAGCAGAAAAAATATTACAGTAAAAACAACAATGCAGATAAGGGAAATGTCTATTCACATCTTAATGTCTATGTAATTAAAGTGGTGCACCACAACAACTTATTGTAAAAGAAATATTACCATGTACTTGAAAAGAAAATTATGTGTCCAGTTACTATTACTAGTCCCTTCTTATTGTTCTTTCCTTTCCAAGTGCTCCTTTTTTTAAAGAATGTGGATTACAAAATTATCATTTAATTGATCTGTTGACAGAAAGTGTTCACATTAGCAAATGCATCTAAGTTTATTTTATAAAACTAATGCTGTAACACAGCTGAAAAACAGGCATCAAATGAAATAAGCAATTACGCAAACCAAAGCATAAAAATATCATTCAATAGTCATGTGACATTTCATAAGTTAGTAGAAATTCTCTCAACTCTCGTAGAAAGACGCTTGTCGTAATCAGGTGTACAGATGTAAAAATATTTCTCGTCATTTCATTAGGCATTTCAGTAAATATCATAAATTACAAGCTCCACAGTATGCTTTCAACAAGGAAATGTCAATAGCGAGGATAATGGCCTCCCCCCCTTTTTTTTTCTACCTGTGCTTCCGGAAAGGCACACCTTAATGACTTGTTCTCCAGGTGTCTGACACAGCGGTGTGCCGACGACGCACGTGCAGGTGGTCACTTATCTTTCTTACGGAAATATTTACGACAGCAGTTTCCGCTACAGTGACAGTCTCACATAAAAATATTTCACAGGTCAAGAATTAGCGTTGCAAATCTGTAGAAAGAAAATCCTATAAATGTAAGTGTCCAAATAAAATATTCGTCAGCATTGTGATACAGTCACGCATTTACGCACAGTTCATAACTCTTAAAGCACAATTCTTGGTTTCCAACATACTTCTTATTCCTCATATACGGTAGCATCATCTTATTGATCATAAACATATCTCAACAGCATAGTACACATCGTCGTCGTAATAATAACATCATAACACCTCAGTCAAATCTCAAAAAACGTCGTAGCTTTCTGCAATAATTTCAAAACCTAAAAAAAATTCTCTGCTCATTTCAATAGTGTCATCTACCTCAAACGTACTTTAAAATCATGCTCCCTTACCAAATGCATCATTCAAAGCTCTCATAGCATCACAATGATTCCGAAAAAATATTAACAGTTTACAAAGTACAGACAAAATACAGTTTCATAAGTGTGAAGTTACCCAACTGTGTATTGCGTAAACATGTGTCACTGATGTAGTAAAAAAATGTTTATCTCTCAGTTAAATGATCAGATAGCTGTGTAATTTGTGTGTTAGAGAAATATGGTACCGATGTGTAAAATTGTATAAGCAAATACCATATTAGCTAGGGTTCCTTGTGGTTGACACACACATGGTACACAAAGTAAGCGTGTACCCCCCTGAGGATTAATGTAATTATACCCTCAGGTGTTACAGATTACAGCAATGGAATGAAATGTATCACGGAAAACTTTCTTTGTAATTCAAAAATCATTAAAAATAAATGTTTTAAGTACAAAATTAATCACTCAAATACGTGTACTGTACCGCTAAATGTGCGTCTTGTTGCAACATAATCTGTGTGGAAGTGTCGTAGTTATCGTCCTCCGAAAGCTAAGTTCTGCAGAAGTCAATGTACTTACCTCATAATACACAAAAGTGAAATGCTTTGCGTATAAATGTCTTAGTTATTACGCTTATTGCCATGATGAGGAAAGTACTGTGCTGTACCTATTGTTGTGCTACGGAAAAGGCAGTCTCATTGTAGCTATACCACAAAAGTTACTACTAAAACCTGTTTTACTTTCCAGAATAAAACAGAAAACTGTGCAGATATAAAACAGAAACACTGCAAAAGCAGCATTGTAAATTGTCACTCATTAGTAGCGTCGTGATAAAATCGTGTAGCTGTCACATAAACTAACCACTGTCCCATCTGGTATCTCACTGAAAGTACTTTAAATCCAAAATATATTTTCAAGTAAACCAAAATGTTGCATTAAAATCTCATTAGCAGTACTGGTAAATGTTCTAAGTATGTAAGCCTTATAGTCGTTACGTAATCATGCAACTAACAAGCAAGAATGTACAAATACAACACTGTGTCGTCTGTTCACTATAACAATGCATTCGTCATTTCTGTTTCAATAAGTTCTCTTGGTTCTTGACTGGATATTTAACTTCAAACATTGTTGCATGTTAACAGATTCTAAGTCTGACAAGCATACTAGTAATGTAAAGTGAAAAGTTTTATGGCAATGACAAAGTTAAAAAGCAGATTATCTTTCAATAAACGGTTTTACATGTGAAATGTGGTGTAAACCTTTACTCTTCCTAGTACGCAGAGTTTCAACTTCAACGCAATTATCATGTGGTATACGTCGGATTCTGTAAGGTCCATTGTAAACTAGAAAGAATTTCTGACTCAAGTGTTTCTTCTTATGTGACAATGAATGAGCTTTAATGAGAACTTCCTGACCAATATATAATTTCTTTGCATTTGCTTTACCGTGTAGTTCTCTCCTTTTGTCTGCTGCAGATTTTATATTTTTAAGAGCCAAATCAATTATGTCTTTGTGTCGAAGTTTACGTGTATTCGGGAAAGGTACAAGCTCTCTGATTCTGTTCGGTGGTTCTTCATTCTTCAGTACAAGAGTAGGTGATAAAGCAGTGGAATCATGAGGCATTTCATTCAGCACATTTTGAAATAATTGTAGATATCTGTCCCAATGCTGATGCTTTCTGTGACAATAAAGTCTGCAAAGCTTATTGATTTCTTTCATAATCCGTTCAGACGGGTTGCAATGTGGTGAGTACAATGAAATAAAAACAGGTTTGATTTTATGATTCCGAAGCGTGCGTGACCAAACAGCAGGTCTAAATTGCGGTCCGTTATCTGAAATGACTTTAGCAACGTGGCCAACTTCACGTAAGAAATTTTTAACAAAGGCGTTGGATACAGATCGTCCAGTGGCTTTACGTAACGGAGTGAAAGAAACAAATTTTGAAGTAAGTTCAACAGCGACTAGAACGTACGAAAATCCATTGGATGTTCTGACAAGCGGTCCCAAGAGATCAACAGCAGCAAATTCTTTTAATTTAGAAGGAATAATAGGAAACAACGGATCACGATGTGAGACAGTAGATGGTTTCGCCTTTTGACAAAGTTTACAAATAGACAAGACTCTTCGAATTCTTTTTTCCATATTGTTAAAATAACAAGTCGTTCGAAGAATATGATAACATTTTCGTGGACCAAAATGTGCGTAGCTGAAATGAATGTACCAAATGAGCTTATTAACAAAATCGTCAGGAATGCAAAGTACCCATAGCTTGTCATCAACAGTGCAGCGTTTGAACAGTATGTTGTTTCTAACCAGATAATAATGCTGAATCTGTGTGTGTGTCCTTTCATGCCATTTGCTCTTGATGTCTTTCCAAATCGGATCTTTATCTTGTTCATGAGCAATGTCCTTTAAAGATGTGGTGATGAAGTTTTCAAAGGCGACTTTCTGAATGTAAAGAATACTGAAATTTTTCTCGAGGTTGCCTTCTGTGGTACTTTTCTCAAGCCCGTGATAGTGCATCCGCAACAATGTTCTCCTTGCCGGGAATGTAGACTATTGTGAAGCGGAATTCTTGCAGAAACAATGCCCAACGTTTTAACCTGTCATGATTTAATTTTGAAGACATAAGAAATTGTAATGCACGATGATCACTGTATACTTTTACGTGCTTACCAGAAAGAAAGAAACGGAATTTGTTAAATGCCCAAACGATAGCTAAAGCTTCTAATTCAGTAACGGAATATTTTTTTTCAGATTTTGTTAGCACTCGGTTAGCAAAAGCAATGGTTTTCTGAATGGTAGTGTCATTTTCTATGGCTTCTTGAAATAAATGGGCACCAAGACCGACTTTAGAAGAATCCGTGCTAAGGCAGAAATCTTGTGACAGATCTGGATGAGCTAAGATTGGCGCGTGAAGTAACGCTTCTTTCAAAGAATTGAATTCCAATTGTGCTTGTTCGTCCCAGTTCCAAATAGTATTTTTTCCAGTGAGAGAACAAAGTTTTGGTGTAACAAGAATTTGCATATTCAGAAAACGACGGTAAAAATTTACGAGACCTAGAAAACTGCGGATTTGTCTTTTTGTGGATGGAACTGGAATGGCTCTGATTGCTTCTAACTTTTCAGGATCCGGCTGAATGCCTTCAGAAGAAATAATATGTCCCAAAAACTTCACCTTTGTCCTACCGAATTCAGACTTTTCCAAGTTAACTGTAATTCCAGATTCTGCAAAAATACGTAACAAACTGTTGAGGATGCGATTATGTAGTTCCCATGAAGCTTCTGCTATTAGAATATCGTCCACATATAAGGTGATGTGACGTTTTAAGAACTCAGGTAATATGGAATTTAGCCCGCGAATGAATGCTGCTGAAGAAATGTTCAAACCAAAGGGAAGTTTTCGAAACTGATAACAAACGCCGAAACAAAGGAAAGCTGTGTATTTTCTACATTCTGGATGAAGTTCGATCTGATAAAAGCTGGATCTGAGATCAATGGAAGACAACACTTTTACACCATTAAAATTTTGAAGAAGTTCTTCCAACGTTTGCGGCCTGTCTGTTTCAGGAATAATGATGGTATTGATTTGTCTCGAATCTAAGACAAGCCTGATCGATCCATTTTTCTTCTCAACAACATGTAATGGATTGTTGTATGAGCTTACCGCAGGCTCAATAATGCCCTCGTCAAGCATAGATTGTATTTCTGTTCTAACACGGTCCCTATAATGTGCTGGAATTACATATGGTCTAACACAAAATTTAGTATGCTCACGAACACGAAATTGGTATTGAAATCCCTTGATTGTTCCTGTTTTATGAGTAAAACTGTGGAATGTTCTTGTAAAATCTCAAAAAGGCCCTGCCTATCAGTGTCATTACAATTCTCAATTGTTTGAATTTTATTCTGAATTAACTCATTAATTTCAAATATGCCGTCGATATCATCCCTGTTAGTTCTTGCAGAGTGATTGTTAGTGTCTAGTTCCGTAGAAAATTCCGAACTGTTGTCCAACAGAAGGTAAAGCCGATTGATTTCATCGTCATGGTTTGAGAGCCAATCTTCAAATTTCAAAGCTATTGACTTACCTTCCTTCTCTAAACTTATTTCAGCATCGTGAAAGTTTAAGATTGCTTTGAATTCATTCAAAAAGTCTACTCCCAATATAATTTCCGTCGACAATAATGGAACAATAAGAAAGTTCGTAGAGAAGCTGTGGCTTTGACAAAAGAATTCTAAGTTGTTTTGTTGGCGTACATCTACACTTTTTCCAAAGATTGCACCTTGTAATTTAATCTTACGTAACGGAAGTGTGGGGCAATCGTTCGATTTGTTGCATTTGCTAAAGGCTGTTTCACTAATTACTGAGATGCTACTGCCAGAGTCAAGTACTGCCGTAAATTTTATGTCATTTACAGTAATGTGAATCACAGGATATGCAATGTTGTTAAGTTTTACGTCGTGTTCCTGGAGTAAGATGTCCCTAATGTCTTCCATTTTTACGTAATTACTAGCTACGGCAGCTGCGTCATCAGTTTCATAAGTACGTTTTGTTGCTGCCAGCGGTGTGAGTCATTGCCTATTGTCTCTTTGTTGGCGCACGTCGTTATTGGGATTTGGAGACCTAACTTCTACAAATTCACCGTGACGAGAGGGCCCTGCTCTGTTTGAATCCCGCCAGTTCTGATGCAATTCAGGTCTGTCGTTAAGATCATATCGTCTGTCGTCATGTCGGTAGATTCCATAGTTTCTTTCTTGTCGGTCACATGGTGGAGAATTTCTCCCTGAATCGTAACTGCGCGCTGGTCCGTTGCGTCTAAAGCTATTCTGTCTCCCTTGATAGTATTTATTTTGGTTCCCATATTGTCTGTTTCTCTTATTGTCTCTGTGATAGTCATTACCACGGAGAGGTGATCTTTCCCTGTAGTTATTACTACTCTGCCAACGGTTGTCATATGGGTGGTGTCTGTTTTGGTCACGATTTGTGTTGTGAGAATAGCCTTGTCGTGTCAAGTTATTACTTCTTTCATCGCGGAATTGCGACGGATGTGACCTGTAATTGTTGTGTTCCTGGTTTCGCGTTCCGCGATTGTCAGTGTCAATTTCTAGTTCTTGTAAGAGTCCCTGAAATGCTTCAATGTCGTCTTTGCAACGTCCTGCCAAAATAATATGTCGTAAATGTTCAGGCAGTTTGATTAAGCAAATGCGGATGAGTTCTGAGGGGCTGTATGGGTTTGAAAGATACTGATTCTTATGCAACATGTCTTCAAAATATTTCATAAGACTGGAAAATTCAGATTGTTCGAAACGTTTCATCATTATGATGCTATGTTTTACTCGATCTTGTGTGGCTTGAGACCAATATGCTGAGAGGAAGGCATAGTAAAACTCTCCTTCACTGTGGCAATCGTGAATTACCGATCGCATTCTTACAGCTGGTTCATTCTCCAAGTAGCCACACATAAATTCTAATCTGTGTTCTAACGACCAGTTGGGAGGAAAACAATGCGAGAATTGATGGAGCCATGCTTGTGGATGAATGTCGTTGCCAGAATTCTTAAATGTTTTGAATTTACGTGTAGTAATGAACAGCTTATAGTCAAAATCATCATGTCGGCGAGTCGCATATCGGTCATTGTTAGGTCGTGTCGGCCGTTCCATCTCAAAATTCGGTGCACATTGCCAATTTCTTTCATAACTTCCGAAATGCCCTGTGTTATTATTTTGTGGCTGTTCCCTATTTCTGTGTCCCTCTTCCCGTATTGGGGCGCGAGTATCCTCTGAAATACGTAATTCTTGTATTAACTGTGTCAGCTGATCTTGTACTTCCCGGATTTCTCTTTGGTGTTGCGTATTAATCTGATTCTGATTTTGTTTGAATTTCCTAATTTGTTTGCACTCTTCTGTGTCATTCAGATTATCATCTACCTTCGTAGATAGATTAGTGACCTGATCCGAAAGTTCGGCTACTTTCTCCGATAGTGTACTTATTTCCTCAGTGTGTTTTTCTGAACCAAGTTTCAGAGTGTCCATTTGTGTTGAAATCGTATCTACTGTGTCCTTTAAGTTTTCTTGAGTTTTTGCAAGTTGCGTAACCGAATCGGTAGATGCAACTGAGTCAATTTTAGCTTGCAAGGTGTTGTGATTTTCATGAACAATAGTTTGCAGTTCTTTTATGGCTGCTTCATGATTCTGTAATGCATTTTCATGACGCGAAAAAATAGGTTGGAAATGCTCACAAATTTGTGTTTTTACGTCATTACAGACTTTTTGACATTTCGATTCGATGTTATGTAACTCAGTAGTTAAATCTTCACGTGTTTGTTCAAGCGTGGTGTGAAGATTTTGTTCCATTGCGTCTAACTGTTGCTGTGTTTGTCTCTGGTGTTGTTCCATTGTGTCTAACTTTTGAAGCTTTTGCTGTGTTTGTCTCTGATTTTGTTCCATTGTGTCTAACTTTTTAAGATTTTGTTCCACTGTGTCTAACTTTTTAAGATTTTGTCCCATTTGTCTCTGATTTTGTTCCATTTGTTGCATTAATTGCAATAATAATGTATTAGTGTCTGGAATCTGTTTCTCTACGCTTTTCGGCAGTGCATTTGCACCGGCAACATTCACATTTTGACAAGCAGAAAATGTGTCTTGACTTATTTGAGAAAAGGGTGAGGACGCAAAACCTGAATCTACAGTATTTGTGTCCTGTCATTTCGGATTCCTGAGGCGAGCTGTTGCCGACCGATCGATCGATAATGCTTCCCTGTTCACTAATTGTTTCACTGTCTACACCATTGTTTGCAGCCCGCTCCATTTCCCTATGTACAATTACCAAATTACTACTTTGAACGTCTGTTAATTCCTTACACAGTGGTGCTGGCAAGCTACGCTCGTCGTCACTATTATTTCTCAGTTTACTTTGGAGCCTAGTGTTACGTTTTTCACACGCCATTATTGTCACAGTATTTCACACGACAACACAGAAAAACACAATTTGAAGATCAAAAATAAGAGAACACATTAACATAGCACTGAAAATAAAATCTAGTTAATTGCAGCTGCGAAATACTTGGTGCAAATCTACATGCATGCCACAACTGTTTTACTGTACAACAATGAAAGACTGCAACTACAAAGGAGATTTTCTCTTCAATTACGCGCTAGCAATAAACAATAGCTACACTAATTACACAAACTACAAGAAAAAATCAGAAGATTCCAGTGAGGTATCCTCGGCTAAGGGTCGACATATGAAACGTCCCCTTTGAACAATTATACATGACTGTGCTTAAACTGACACACAATATTTTGTTAGCGCAACGCAATCTGACTTTCAAAATTCCCTACAAAAGAATGGCCCTGACTAACATTAAACTATACCTTTCACAAATCACTTACCTCACAAAAATCTTCGCTGCTCAAGCTACTGCAATACAGCGAGCGCCACTACTGCCAGCTAAATAAAAGATTCAAACTATGGAAGGCACTAACTACTGATAGGGATAGTTAGCAAATGAAAGATATTAATAGAGAACAAACAATGTATTTACCTTGATATCATCATATATAAATATAGCAGTTCATGACAAATTTCAAAACTCCGCCATCTCTCTCCCCACATCCACCACTGCTGGCGGCTCACCTCCAACTGCGCAACGCTACGCGCTGTTCACATCCAGCTGCCGCTGCCCAACACTACAATGGCGAGTATTACAACAATGCAAAGCAGCCACAGACTGCACATAGCACAGCCAGTGATTTTCATACAGAGGTGGCGTTACCAATAAAAAAACCTAAACAGCCTACTTACAATGTGAATCGGTGGCTTACTAATGTGTATCGTTTGATGAAGATTATGAGCATAACTTTTATTTTTTATTACATCACTGATACGATCAGTTTTTTCTCACGTGTGTTGTGACAATAGTCATGTTGATGTAACCGGCTTGTTACTGTTGTTACTTTTGTTTAAATTAGAGAAGATATGTTAAATGGACTTAGAATATGCTGACTGCATATCAATTTTTTTGGCAATATGTAGTACACAGTTAATTACCAAGATTTTATTCTCTAATAATTGATTGTCTCTTTGGTATTGCTTTTGATACTATAATATGTTTATACCCTGAGGCAGTTAAAAATTAATTTAATTTGTTTACTGTGAAAATATCCACGTATTTTCCTTTATTAATCATTTATGTATTGAATATCAAATTACTAGCCTTTCAGACTTAAAAAGAGCGTTATGAACTTGTTTTGATTATTGTGGGATTTTCTGGCTCTTAGATTGCTTCGTGTTCAAAATATATGTCTTAAGGTGATTTCACCCTAATTCTTTCCAAGTTAAGTTACTCGCAGTGTTTAAATCAGTGGTACCTTTGAGTTTAGCAACACTAGCGCTTTTAGCGTTAATTAACTGTTTAGTCGAAATGGTGTTTACTATATTGTGGTGTGATTTTAGACTTCCTTGTCGGTTTCGATATATTGGTTTCAATTTTCGCTCATTTTCGTTGATTTAGCAGCAATATTAATAATTTGGATACAAAGTGTTAATGTACCACAATAGTATTTATTTAATTGTTCGTTATAAACCTGCTTTCGGCTTCTTAGACCATCGTCAGATAACTTAATATTACCGTATTATCTGACGAAGGTCTAAGAAGCCGAAAGTCGATGCATAACGAATTGTTAAATAAATACTCTGGTCGAACATTAATACTTTATATTCAGGTTATTAATATGGGAATGCTCCTACAAAAACCGACGGAATATTCCGTAAATATTAGCAGCAATATTTCGGTATTCAGAGCAGGAACATAGCAGACTTCATTTATACCTCGTAAATCTGCCGCGTGTTCTCTTGTGTTTTATTGATTATGCTCGAATCATAATGAACTCTCTTCAAAGTATTCTCCTCGCTTGCCATTCTTTTCCAGGGTGGCTCTAATTCGTTCATCGGTTATGCGTTCTCGAGCCCGTGGAGGGCGGCTCTACAAACTTGCGGCTTACACTAAGTTTCTTTGTGCCACTTTGTGCATCCGTCAAACAGATTCCCACAAGACCCGTCGCGATCAGAATTTCCACTTTTTGTTATCACATGTTTTTGGCCACGACGACTTCCCTTCTGCGACGTCAAGCTTCCCAGCGATTCCCGTTTTCGGTGTAGTCGTTCCGTCTTAACCACAGTCGTTCTTCGGGAGTGGAAGCTTCCTATTTTGATGTGGCTGGACTGGCGCTAATGGTGCTATAAACCCACACCTTCCCCAATACATGCGCACACACACACACACACACACACACACACACACACACACACACACAAACAACAACAACAACAACAACTCCGCTGTTAGAGGGATGAGAGCAGAGGCATAAGTACAGTCATTGGGACCCCAGGACAAATACATGAAGTGAGAGTCTATGACGCTCCTGCGTTCCTAGCCCCCCCCCCTCTCCCCCTTACATTTCACAGTTACCTCGACCACTCTCCTCCCTCTTGAGTAAAAAAGTGAAATAATAAAAGAGATTAAAATTTACTTTGTTTTAAATGCTTTGGTGAAGGAAAATACACAAATTTCGCACATTTTTCGATACACGGAACAGCTATTCGTTCTTACATCATTGCATATAACAAATATTGCATGCTACCCAAGATAGATTTTAATTACATACAAAACCAAACTTATTCTTATGAGAGCCTTTATTTAAATAGTAAGACAATCTTGTTTCGTTCAGAATAAAAACATGAACAACTAAATAATTTTACAAAAATGCAATAATACCTGATACTGTACTGCAAGAGAAAACAAGAATGAATAGACACTTACAAAGTCACACATTACTTTTAACATGTAAATAAGGCTGTAAACTACTAATTAAAGCCGGGCGGAGTAGCCGCGCGGCTTGAGGCACCATGTCACGGATTGCGCAGCCCCTCCCGCTGGAGTCCTCTCTCGTGCAAGGGTGTGTGTGTTGTTCTTAGCATAGTTTACGTTAGTTTAAGTAGTGTGTAAGTCTATGGACTAATGACCTCAGCAGTTTGGTCCCTTAGGAATTCACACACATTTGAAGATTTTTGAACTAATTAAAAGTAGGCTAGTTGCTTACCGATCTAACGTCTTTTCTTGTTCGAATGAGTTTTTCCTCGTTCTTGTATGTGGAAATAGTCCATTGTTTTAGAAAGATCAGTATTTAGTGTTCTTTTGTTTTTTTACATTACCCATCTACACACTCCGAGTCTCTGTATACTGCGTGTCAGACACTTTTTACTGAATCAAATGCTAAAGCCTGTTCCTCTTCCTCTCGCGGAGGGAGCGTGGGAAGACTGGACGCTTGCGCGTCTCTGCTAGCTGTTATTGCCATTATTTTATCTGCACGCTCGCTACGGGATAGACACGTAATGATGATTTCGTGTGGCTCAATGACCGAAAGCAAGTCTTTCAATTGTACGCCACTGCGGCGGCTTGCGTGTGTCTAATGTGCCCCAGTTATCCAATCGAGAAAAGCGAACCTACAGTTTAACGTGAAATACCCACATCATTGAGAGACGAAGGCTAGATTAAAGGCAGATGGAAAATTTCCGTGGTCCGGTCGCAGTTCGATGTCGCGACCTCTCGCTTTACCATTAGACCACCAGGCCGGACATAGACAAGTTACAAGCCAGGAAGAACAGTCGTGGTTTCTGCGCTGAAAGATGAGTCTTGCAGTTTACCAACTACGTTCTTGAAAGATATACAGCGAATTGCTTCGAGTTCAAATAGTTTTTAAATATTTTTTAGACTGGAAAAACAACGGTAGCCTTTTGCTACGGCCGTGGGTTCTGTTAGAGACTTTAGGACAACTTCGCATAAAGGTCTTACCGATAGTAACTGTGCTCAAAACAGAGGAGAAATGTCATGAGAAAATGTAGTTGCCGGCCGGTGTGGCCGAGCGGTTCTAGTAGGGATGGGTAGTTCGCGAACGAACGGGTGCAAAGGAACGGTTCACCAAGATGAACGAAAGAACCGAGGAACGAATTCCAAGGAACGATCGGTTCATAGTTCACTTCGGTCGCGGCGGTCTACTTATAGTTCCTGGGAACGAGGAACGATCGGTTCATGGTTCACTTCGGTCGCGGCGGTCTACTTATAGTTCCCGGGAACGAGGAACGATCGGTTCGTGGTTCCCACATCGGTCGCAGCGGTCACTTCGGCATTTCTCGTTCCAGCCTCGGTCGCGTGCTATTCTCAATCTCGGTCTCCCTTGGCCGCACTCGTCGTTCTTCGCATGACCATCTGTCTGAGTTCCACTGCTGACTGCTCCTAGTTAGTTCAGTATCCAGCTGTTCGTTTCGTTCACTGCGCTCGCCTACTACACATGTGTTCCAAACTGTTCTTGCACTTGGTTCTGGCTATTCAGCGTCCACGAGCGGTAAACAGAAAGTATTTTATAGTTACGTGAATTACATAAAAATTACGTTTTATGTAACAGGTACGTCTTTTCAGGTAACAAAAGAGCTTATCAGCTCACTTCATTATATCGATGAACAGCAGAAGACATACTTACAACAAGACAAGTTTTTTTTTGTTATACATATATTTTTTGGTTTCATCGACTTGTTTTAGCAGCCAACTTTCAATAATTTGCTTTAATTTTAGCATAAGAAAATTCATATAAAACGAACGATGTACTTCAGCGTCCACACTCTCAGACTACAGAGCCTTAGCTGTTGTATTAATTATTTCTACTGGTTTATACTGAATCGGGAACGGGTCTGATTATGTTTCTAGGCCTTTTGTTGCATTTCGTTCTTTAGATTTCTTACTCTTACGAATAATGTGTGTCGGAGCATTATGAACGTCACCGAATCTCTCTTTCAATGTAAGGTGAGTTGCTTACCTGCTCGTTCAACGCTTTGAATTTGGTGCCTTTAATGTCATCTTGGAAGCACTCCTGGAACAAGTATTTTAATTCTACCATAGTGTGCTTGTTTCTTGGTTAACCTCTGAGTCTCTACAACACCATAACTCTTTGAAGGGCAGGCAAAACTGTAACTAACCACGTACGTTGACGGTTTCAATGGGCGGTGGTCACTGTGGCTAACCACATAATATTTTCTCCCTTTACCGCTCAGGGGCCAGTAGTCTCTCTGCCAACCACCTAATTCTTGCCTAAAATGCCGCTAGATGGCAGTGCAGGTCTTCTGCGCGAATTTTTGCCGCGTATTCAGAACAATAGTTGATACTTCTTCATTGTTAGCACTGTTCTTGGAAGCGGTGTGCAGTATTCTCTGTAGCTCTTCTTTATACGACTATTTTTGGTAAGTAATTGCTTATATTTATGTGTTGAACACTTATAAGTCTACGTGTAATGTAACTTTAAATTGAAATAGAATTTTCCATGTTTTACAGACAAATTTCTGTGTGGTTAGTGCCGCTAACCACCGCCCTTCTGCTCCACCCAGTATATTTCCTTCGTCTCCATCGAATATGTCTAACCGAAAAGGAATAACTGAGGACGAATGTCACCGAATTTTATTTGAAGAAATATCTTCTAGTGACAGCAGTATTGATAGTGATGGCAGTGATGGAAATGACCCCACATTCGCGACAAGCTGTGCAAGTTCTAGTCTTGTATGCAGTTGTGTGGTTCTAAATTTAACCAGTTGTCTTCGTGGAAAGCATCATATTATTTTCATGAACAATTATTTTACATCATATGATCTGTTCAAGGACCTAAAATCCAATGGTGTGTACGCTTGTGGAACAATAAATCCGAGAAGGAAAAACATACCAAAACTCAAGGAGGAAAAGGAACTGGAAAGAGGGGAATTCGATTACAAAATAAGCAATGATGGCATAGTAATCTATAGATGGAAAGATAACAGGGCAGTCAACTTGATTTCAACATGTCATTCACCATCAGATGTGTCCACAGTAACTTGAAAAATGAAAGATGGAGCAATAACCAATATCACTTGTCCAACTGTATTGAAAGACTACAATTCCCGTATGAACTACGTGGATAATTTTGATCGACTAAAGTCAGGATATGCTATTGACAGAAAAAGCAAGAAATGGTGGATGAGATTGTTTCTTCACTTTTTAGACTGCAGTGTGACAAACGGGTTCATTATGCACAAAGAAATCGAAATGGAGCAATTCTCCAATAAAGACTTCCGTCGAAAGGTGTGCAAAATCTTGTTGGCTCCAAAAATACACTCCTGGAAATGGAAAAAAGAACACATTGACACCGGTGTGTCAGACCCACCATACTTGCTCCGGACACTGCGAGGGGGCTGTACACGCAATGATCACACGCACGGCACAGCGGACACACCAGGAACCGCGGTGTTGGCCGTCGAATGGCGCTAGCTGCGCAGCATTTGTGCACCGCCGCCGTCAGTGTCAGCCAGTTTGCCGTGGCATACGGAGCTCCATCGCAGTCTTTAACACTGGTAGCATGCCGCGACAGCGTGGACGTGAACCGTATGTGCAGTTGACGGACTTTGAGCGAGGGCGTATAGTGGGCATGCGGAAGGCCGGGTGGACGTACCGCCGAATTGCTCAACACGTGGGGCGTGAGGTCTCCACAGTACATCGATGTTGTCGCCAGTGGTCGGCGGAAGGTGCACGTGCCCGTCGACCTGGGACCGGACCGCAGCGACGCACGGATGCACGCCAAGACCGTAGGATCCTACGCAGTGCCGTAGGGGACCGCACCGCCACTTCCCAGCAAATTAGGGACACTGTTGCTCCTGGGGTATCGGCGAGGACCATTCGCAACCGTCTCCATGAAGCTGGGCTACGGTCCCGCACACCGTTAGGCCGTCTTCCGCTCACGCCCCAACATCGTGCAGCCCGCCTCCAGTGGTGTCGCGACAGGCGTGAATGGAGGGACGAATGGAGACGTGTCGTCTTCAGCGATGAGAGTCGCTTCTGCCTTGGTGCCAATGATGGTCGTATGCGTGTTTGGCGCCGTGCAGGTGAGCGCCACAATCAGGACTGCATACGACCGAGGGGCACAGGGCCAACACCCGGCATCATGGTGTGGGGAGCGATCTCCTACACTGGCCGTACACTACTGGTGATCGTCGAGGGGACACTGAATAGTGCACGGTACATCCAAACCGTCATCGAACCCATCGTTCTACCATTCCTAGACCGGCAAGGGAACTTGCTGTTCCAACAGGACAATGCACGTCCGCATGTATCCCGCGCCACCCAACGTGCTCTAGAAGGTGTAAGTCAACTACCCTGGCCAGCAAGATCTCCGGATCTGTCCCCCATTGAGCATGTTTGGGACTGGATGAAGCGTCGTCTCACGCGGTCTGCACGTCCAGCACGAACGCTGGTCCAACTGAGGCGCCAGGTGGAAATGGCATGGCAAGCCGTTCCACAGGACTGCATCCAGCATCTCTACGATCGTCTCCATGGGAGAATAGCAGCCTGCATTGCTGCGAAAGGTGGATATACACTGTACTAGTGCCGAAATTGTGCATGCTCTGTTGCCTGTGTCTATGTGCCTGTGGTTCTGTCAGTGTGATCATGTGATGCATCTGACCCCAGGAATGTGTCAATAAAGTTTCCCCTTCCTGGGACAATGAATTCACGGTGTTCTTATTTCAATTTCCAGGAGTGTAGTTTCAGTGGCAGCTAATGTTTCTTCTGTATCCCAAAGTAGTATAGCAACCCAGATCAAATCACACAAACCATACGTAGACGAAAGTATTCGCCATGAAAGCAGTAAACAACAACCAATTCACTCGTCATCTAGAAGATGCGCAGTTTGCAGTTCAAAGAAAAATCCAGTGCGAACAGTGTGGATGTGTTCAGTGTGCCAAGTACCTTTGTGTCTGAGAGCAGGCAAGAACTGTTTCAGGATATACCAAGAAAATTAAAAACTAGTTAGTTCAAAGTTCAACCACCAAATATCGAATTTATATACTGTAATGGGGCGGTGGTTACCTGTAGTGACCACATTTAATGTTAATATTTTGTTGTTGTTGAAGTGAATTTTTACAAACTCAATGTATAAAACATGTCAAGACAATAAAACAAATGTATTACAAGTAAAAGAAATTTGAAATTTGCAAATAATTTTTCTTGCCCCACTAGGGTAAATTTTAGTGGTGTTTACTTGCCCCTCAAAGAGTTAAAGGTCAAAATTTAAACTGCGACTTGATTTTTCCTTTCACATCATTGCTCCAGCGATAGTAGCAGGGCGGTAACTAAGCTGAAGCGATTGGGGCAATGCCGATGAGAATAAGGTGCCCCTTAATTTAGAAAATAATAACAAAAATAAAAAATAACGAAGAATGAGGGAATATTATAAGGGGAAGGAAAAGTGGACTATTTAGTACAATCAGTCAGTCAAGAGAAGTCTTCCCTGTGCTAAAACAACGAAAGACTGTTTCATCAAAAAAAAATGTTCAAATGTGTGTGAGATCTTATGGGACTTAACTGCTAACGTCATCAGTCCCTAATCTTACACACTACTTAACCTAGATTATCCTAAGGACAAACACACACACCCATGCCCGAGGGAGGACTCGAACCTCCGCCGGGACCAGCCGCACAGTCCATGACTGCAGCGCCTAAGATCGCTCGGTTAATCCCGCGCGGCACTGTTTCATCAATGCAAATCATTTACCTCCTTTATGCACGTCAGAGATCAATATTTATTACCTAGCGAACATCAGTTAATTGAACGTATAGGGTGTTCCAGGAAGAATAGTCAATTTTCCGGGATACGACAGCCGGCCGGAGTGGCCGAGCGGTTAAAGGCGCTACAGTCTGGAACCGCGCGACTGCTACGGTCGCAGGTTCGAATCCTGCCTCGGGCATGGATGTGTTTGATGTCCGTAGGTTAGTTAGGTTTAAGTAGTTCTAAGTTCTAGGGGACTGATGACCACAGCAGTTAAGTCCCATAGTGCTCAGAGCCAGGGATACGACAGCAACGAACATTCGAAGAAACAAAAGGCTAGTAAACATGAGCTATGAAATATATACCTTAAGAACTATTAATATTTGTTTCATAGAGAACATGTGTTTCACAATAGTGAAGGTGTTCCATTTTCTCTAAGAGTAAACAACACAACGTGACGCATTTTTCAACAATACAAGGGACTCTGTACGGGCCATGCCATTGCTTAGCAACAGTCTGAGACGAGGCGGCTGGCGAACAACATGACTGTGTCCGTCGTGACAGCGAAATCATAGGAAAAAGTTGAAGTGCGGTAGTAACACCTAACAAGCAATAGCAGTCAGAAGGTAAGTCATCAACAGACATCTGAGCTCCGTCACAATACATGGCACCCAAAATATGGGCGTCGAATGGAACTCACATTTCTGCGGACGCACGCATATTTAATGAATATGTAGATTTTTAACATTGCAGTTGTATTCAGGCAATCTGATTTCGCAAATCAGTCATCCAGACTGTTTATCAAGGTTTGTCTGCGGCAGTTTGTGTTGGAGTAGTATGATTTTTATAAATCTAGTACTTACAGGAAAATCGAAGTACTACACAACTTGTACATTCTCCTACGAAGTTTCCGCGCCAAGTAAGCCCTTATTCGCTCTTACATACATTGTTCGACAAGTCGAACGTGTCACCATGGTATCTTGAAATACTCCTTTTCCATACAAGAATGATGAGAAATAATGTTTTATTAGATTTTCTAACTAGTTGGCTTTAAACGATAGGTTGCTGAGAATGTGAACGGCCTGTTATCAAATGTTGTCTGCGCTTGTCTTGTTCAAGTGTAATGTATGATGTTTGTTAACTATGCTGTTTATTCCAAATACGTGGTGATGTACGTGAGTGTGGTTTTGGTGAAAACTCAGGAGCATAGCTTCAATCGTCGACAGAGAAATATGTAGCGTTTTTATTTTTATTTTACTTTTTCCACATATTTAGCTGTTTCTTTCTATATCTGGCACAATTTCAGAGGGTAAGGTTAGCCAGGAACTTCCGAGCACAACTTGAACTGTTGCGGGTGAAACGATTAGTAATTGTAAATGTAATGTTATTTCTTACAATTATTTGGCTGCTTTTGTAATGTGGGCTGTTTTTGAGTGGTGATGCTAGCCAGCAACCTAAGTGCATTGCACAAATGATCGCGAGTGAAATCAGTAGCAATGTTATTGATAATTTAGGTTTCTTTCAGGTAATTTGCTTTTTTGTCTCAAATCAGATGTCATTGAGGAGTTCGTATTTGAAATCGATTGTTCTTTTAGGTGTCGTGTTGTTGGTAGTTGTGAATCACTCTTGTCGTGGACGTGTGTTTTTGTGATGTAGTTTGTGGTTGAACGGGATTGAGTCTTTTGTATTTATTGTTTGTTTTCAAACTTTTACATTTTCGCTTTTATTGCGATTATAATTTTTTTGGTCTGTATTTTCTTTCGCTTTATTCTGGATGATAATTTTTTTGGCATATTTTTTCTTTCGCTTTATTCTGGAGGAATGTGTGTGTGTGTGTGTGTGTGTGTGTGTGTGTGTGTGTGTGTGTGTGTTTGTGTGTGTGTGTGCGTGTGTGTGTGTGTGTGTGTGTGTGTGTGTGTGTGTGTGTGTGTGTGTGTGTGTGCGCGCGCGGATTAATTCGTTGATTTCTGGGGGTTGGGGTGTACGGTTCCCCTATTTTCGTTAAGCCATCTTGGTCAAGCGAAGAATTAGATTCCTATTGTGTGATTTTCTTCTGGTTTATTTTAGACGAATTCGTTTACGCGGTTTTTTTTTTGGGGGGGGGGGGTGAGAAGCGTTGGGTAAGGTACCTGTTATAGTTGTTTTCGTTTGAGCTGTATAAGATGAGCGTACATTCCGATTTCCATTGTGTGTGTGTGTGTGTGTGTGTGTGTGTGTGTGTGTGTGTGTGTGTGTGTCCTTTTTTAATATTTTCGTTTGCTTCGTTTTGGAAGCATTTTTGTGTGGTGGTGTTTGATTATGTAGTTGCTTTGTGGAAGAGTATCCGGTAGCAGTGCCTTTGTTTGAGCACTGTAGGTCAAGGGAAAGATTCGATTCCAATTGTGCAATTTTTATATTTCTATGTTCCGCTTATTCTAGACAAATTTTTTTATCTCATTTCTCCATTATTTTGTTGTTTTGGTGAGGGGATGTCTGGTATCGCTGTCTTCTCCGTTTGAGCTATACAGGTCAAGGGAATTATTCGATTCCCATTTTGTATTTTCTATATATCTTCGTTTGATTTATTCCAGATGAATTCGCGTGTCCTATTTTCGATTTTTTGTTTACGGTGGAATGATTTTAGCTTCATTAACTTTTTTTTAATAAAAAAGTTTGTCCCCTTCCAAAGCCCCCTCACTTCCGCAGTTGTTCGGTTAATTTAATTTAATTTGCTGACTGAAATACTTCGCGTGTTTTTTACGTTTATTCATGAGCGTAATAGTCTATATTGTGGTCGTCATCTTGAAGAATGTAACCGGCCTGTTACTAAATGTTACGTGTGCTTATATTAGTAACTAAGGTAAACGATCGTCTTCACTCGAAATATGACATCATTTGTCGAAACAGACGAGTAGAATCGGACCTTATGCTATTCCCGAAGCAACTTTCGTCTTTGTGCCAGTGGAGTTCGTATCCTCAGTCGCAATACACTGCGCCCACGTCTCCTTGGCTTCTCGTTTCCGTAGAACTGTATCCGTAGAGGTCGCTGGAATTCGAGCAGCGAATTTATTGATTCTTTTCGCTGTCTACTTTAGCGATCAAATGATACCATGCTCAATAGGCCTGACACTATATTCGTCATTGTTTAATGCGGTATTTCATTTTGATGATTCGTAATTTGTAGCAGTGAGTATCATTTGTACATGATCTCGTACGCCATTGTGTATGCTGTTATGACACACAAGTATTAATTGTTTACTCTGACAAGTAGAGGTCGCCGCAGTGTGATCGACTACTTGACACAATCTGTACGGTGATGTAGATTAAGGTCCAAGGAATCACACCCTGCAACAATTCATCCTGATGGGCCCTCGATTGCGAGTAATCGACAAAAAAATCGGAATTCCGTGTGATGCTCAGTAGGTTAAAAAATAGTAACAATCTACAGAGTGATAGCGTAGCATAATAATGAAGATACTCACCACACATGCAAAAGGCTGTTGGTTCGAATTTCGTCAGATAATGGCATTTCTTATCTATTTTTAAATCTTTATCTAAATGACTTTGAGAACTATTTTTATTCAATTAACTCGTTTACGTGTAATTTCTTTCTTTTGTATTCCTTCACCCCATCGTTTTAATCAACGTTTCAACTTCATTTTGATTTATCTGTTATAATGTTTCAGCTTTTAAAAATGCCGATCTGTCTCTTAAAAAACAAAAGATGAAATAATCTATTTATCTTGAATGCGCAATGTTGTCAAGAACGTATTTTTCGTTACAAGATGTACATCTATGTGGATGGCAATCGTCAAGCAAACCTTTAAAACCTGAATTCTTATTGCACTATGGGCAAAAAAACGGGAATGATGATTTAATGGATTATCAGTGAAACGAAATTCATGCAAAATGAGAAATAGAAATAATAAATGCACTAATATGGGCAAAAATGTGAGATGACAAAATGGAAGCGATTAAATAAAGTTAATACGTAACAATAATCAAAATGACGTGAACAAGTATTCCAAGTGGAAAAGGACTGATAGGAAGAAAAATGAGAGCAAATGATATATTTCATACGACGTGACAAAGGAGCAGAAAAAATTACATTTAAATCAATAAACTGTATAAACATAAAGATCAAACTCATTTCACACAGGGAGCATTAGAATCAACATCATCTTGCATCTGCTATTAGTACACACATCAAAAAAAGTTGTACATCACCTCGGTTCCGAGAGTTCCGGAACCTGTACAGAAAATTGGAATAGAAATCAACATAAACATCATTTCCGCTCTTTTTATTGCTCATGAAAACTACCGTACAGCGAGACCTTCAGAGGTGGTGGTCCAGACTGCTGCACACACTGGTAATTCTAATACCCAGTAGCACGTCCTCTTGCATTGATGCATACCTGTGTTCGTCATGGCATACGATCCCCAAGTTTATCAAGGCACTGTTGCTCCAGATTGTCCCACTCCTCAACGGCAATTCGGCGTAGATCCCTTAGAATTCAGGTTTTAAAGGTTTGCTTGACGATTGCCATCCAAATAGATGTACATCTTGTAACGAAAAATACGTTCTTGACAACATTGCGGCGTAGATCCCTTAGACCATAAACAGCCCTTTTCAATCTATACCGGCCGAGCGGTTCTAGGCGCTTCAGTCTGGAACCGGAGACCGCTACGGTCGCAGGTTCGAATCCTGCCTCGGGCATGGATGTGTGTGATGTCCTTAGGATAGTTAGGTTTAAGTAGTTGTAAGTTCTAGGGGACTGATGTCCTCAGATGTTAAGTCCCATAGTCCTCAGAGCCATTTTCAGTCTTTATCAGGCATGTTCGATAGGGTTCATGTCCGGAGAACATGCCAGCCACTCTAGTCGAGCGATGTCGTTAACCTTGAAGGAAGTCATTCACAAGATGTGCACGACGGGGGCGCGAATTGTCGTCCACGAAGACGAATGCCTCGCCAATATGTTGCTGATATGGTTGCACTATCTGTCGGAGGATGGCATTAACGTATCGTACAGCAGTTATGACGCCTTCCATGACCACCAGCGGCGTAGTCTGCCGCACAAATAATGCTACCCCAAAACAGCAGGTAACCTCCATCTTGCTGGACTCGCTGGACAGTGTGTCTAAGGCGCTCAGCCTGACCCGGGTGCCTCAAAACACGTCTTCGACGATTGTCTGGTTGAAGGCATATGTGACACTCATTGGTGAAGAGAACGTGATGCCAATCCTTAGCAGTCCATTCGGCATTTTGTTGGGACCATCTGTACAGCTCTGCATGGTGTCGTGGTTGCAAAGACGGTCCTCGCGATGGGTGTCGGGAGTGAAGTTGCGCATTAAGCAATCTGTTGCGCACAGTTTGAGTCGTAACACGACGTCCTGCGGCAGCACGAAAAGTATTAATCAACGTGGTGGCGTTGTTTTCAGGGTTCCTCCGAGCCATAATCCGTTGGTAGCGGTCATCCACTGCAGTAGTAGTCCTTGGGCGGCCTGAGCGAGGCATGACATCGACGTTCCTGTCTCTCTGTATCTCCCCCATGTCCGAACAACATCGCTTTGGTTCACTCCGAAACACCTGGACACTTCCCTTGTTGAGAGCCCGTCCTGGCACAAAGTAACGATGCGAAATTTTTTCGTCGATTACTCACAAAGCAGAGCCCATTAGGGTGAATGGCTGCAGGATGTGATTTGTTAGACCTCAACTTACATCACAGTATAGATTGTTTCAAAAGGTCGATCCCACCGCTGGGGACCTCTCCTTGTGAGAAGACTCACTGAGCAGTAGTTGACGGAATACGAACACCCATACATCCGAATACTTCATTCCTACGTTTAACACCAGTTGCACACATTCCTGTCGTTAGAACATACGACTGTTACATATTGCATTCCCTCTTATCTAACTCTGTACAAACCCACTGTGGACGAAGGTAATCGCCTATTCATGTTAGAATTTTTGAAGTTTTTCTGGCGTAAATGATGGAGTTTTTCCAGTGTCTAGTCAGGTCGACGTTCCCATTTTTTTGCAAAGTAGTTTGAAGGTCTGTAATTCAGGCACCATGCTCGTGTAAGGTCATCACTCGTAGTATCTGACGAAGACGACTACGTTAGTTGTCGAACAGTTATGCGCCTAAACTATTGTTCTCAACATTGGTTGACAGGTAGTGTTTTACAGCTATTCAGTTTCTCATTGGTAACATACAGTTTAAATGTTTTCATGGACACAATTCTACGGTCCGAACTATATATACCATGGGTGTAGAAACAAAAGCGTTATGCCAGATTGGAAGCTACACGACCTTTATTAGTCTTTAATATAGCTTAATGCAGTAGTCTTCCTTCTCGCTAAGGTTACCAGTACGCCAGGATAACTTACATGACTCTTACCTCATTAATTATTCATTTACGATGGATGGGAAAGCTTGCTAAATTCCAAAATGTAAATAACTGGAAATCACATGTGCAGTCAGCTAAACAGCGAAAATATAATGGATCTAACGTTTTTCCTGTACTCCCAGCAGAAGCGGATAGTACAAGTGTTATCAAGACTAGTCTTTAATCTTCGAAGTTCACCATCTTTTACTGTTTCGCGTTGTATCGCCAGGAGTTGGTTCTCAGCCTCTTGATCTATACGCAGTATATATACATTCAAGCGCCAAAGAAACTAGTATAGGCATGCGTATTTAATTTACAGAGATACGTAAATAGGCAGAATTCGACGCCGCGATCGGCGACGGCTGTATAAGACGACAAGTGTCTGGCGCAGTTGTGAGATCGGTTACTGCTGCTACAGTGGCAGGTTATCAAGGTTTAACCGAGTTTGACCGTGGTGTTACAGTCGGCGCACGAGCGGTGGCACACAGCATCTCCGAGGTAGCGATAAAGTGGGGATTTTTCCCGTACGACCATTTCAGGAGTGTACCGCGAATATCAGGAATCCGGTAGAACATCAAATCTCCGACATCGTTGCGGCCGAAAGAAGATATTGCAAGAACGGGACCAACATTGACTGAAGACAATCGTTCAACGTCACAGAAGGGCAACTTTTCCGCAAATTGCTGCAGATTTCAAATGCTGGGCCATCAACAAGTGTCAGCGCGCTAACCATTCAACGAAACATCAGCGATATGGGCTTTCGGACCCGAAGGCCCACTCATGTACCGTCGCTGACTGCACGACTCAAAGCTTTCATTACGCCTCGCCTGGGCCCGACATTGGACTGTTGATGACAGGAAACATTTTGCCTGTTGAGACGTGTCTCGTATTGTATCAAGCGGGTGCAAGTGTACAGGTATGGAGACAACCTCATGAATCCAAGGACTCTGCATGCCAGCAGGGGACTGTTCAAGCTAGTGGAGGCTCTGTAATGGTGTGGGGTGTGTGCAGTTGGAGTGATAGGGCACCCGTGATACGTCTAGATACGACTATTACAAGTGACACGTACTTCAGCATCCTGTCTGATCACCTGCATCCATTCATGTCAATTGTGCATTCCGACCGACTTGGGCAATTCCAACAGGACAATGCGATACCCCAAACTGTAGAATTGGTACAGCGTGGCTCCAGGAACACTTTTCTTTCTTTAAACACTTCCGCTGGCCACAGACTTCACGAACATGATCATTATTGAGCATATCTGGGATATCTTGCAACGTGCTGTTCAGCAGAGATCTCCTTCCCCTCGTACTCTTACGGATTTGTTGACAGCCCTGCAGGATTCAAGGTGTCAGTTTCCTCCAGCACTACTTCAGACATTAGCCGAGTTCATGCCACGTCGTTTTGTGGCACATCTGCGTGCTCGCGCGGGCCCTACACGATATTAGTCAGGTGTACCAGTTTCTTTGTCTCTTGAGTGTATATATACGTAGAGAGAATGTTGACCATCTGTTGCAAGAGCATCATACTGGAACACGTGAAATTATGAAGCCTCAGGACATGAAGTCTGAAAAGCTAGTAAGTGTGTTGCTGGGTAGGTTGTACTGAGAAATAATTGTTTAAAAAAAATCAGTGCGATGCTCTGCTTGCGAGTTAATTAGCATTGAAGTCAGCCAATCAGGCCGTTGCGCGCGCAAGTTCAAGCTGCCCGTCAGACACAGTTAGTGTCAGTTGTTCTTATAGCGTAGACCACGATTGGGCTAAAGGCGGCCCGCGGACCGGATCCGGACGTGACTGATTTCAATCCCGCCCGCGTATGATACCCACGTGAGAGGACAGGGCGCCCACACTGTACTTCGCCCGGGACAGATATTCCTGCCAACGCTCGGCTAGGCTCGGCACTTGGTTGCACCTCATGATGCAGACCAGTGAAAGTCGTGCTTAATGACTTGACCAGACAGATCGCAGCATGGTGACACGTCTCAGGCCGTAGCAGATGGCTGGTGTTTACAAGGCGCCACAGGGGCAAGAGCTGGCCTCTGTTGCTGCGTCCCGCTACGGTCGCAGGTTCGAATCCTGCCTCGGGCATGGATGTGTGTGATGTCCTTAGTTTAGTTAGGTTTAAGTAGTTCTAAGTTCTAGGGGACTGATGACCTCAGAAGTTAAGTCCCATAGTGCTCAGAGCAATTTGAACCATTTTTTTGTTGCTGCGTCAGCTGTCGCTATGGAAGCGGCCGATACTTCATTAGCACCGTGCATGTGCTGCGCAGTACAGAGCTGCCTCCCACCGCTGCTGCAGTACAGCAGCCAAATGTGCACGTTATTTGCCTTATTTACGGCCTACGTCCGTCCCACACATTGATGGAGCGCAAACCCTTGTAGTGGGTAACAATGCCACTAAAATTACCGACTGCTCGCGAAAGTTTATTCACAGAATGTCTGGCGTTAAGAAGAGGAAAGTAGATGCTGAATGTCTTCAATTCCAGGAGAAATGGACTAATTATTACTTCTTCACAATGTAAACAATAGACATTTTTGCTTGTTGTGTAATGAATCATTACCTGTTGTGATGGAATATAACATGAAAAGGTACTTTTCTTCGAAACACACTGCTCAACAACAGCTTCCAGGGCAACTGCGGAAAGACAAAAGTATGTTATTAATTTCCAGTTTGAACAAACAACAGCAAATGTTTGCCAAACCGAGGACATAGTGCGAGAATTTGGTTAAAGCTTGTATTACAGTAAGCAGAAACACTGCCAAGTTAGTAAAGCCTTTTTCTGAAGGCGAATTCGTCAAGAAGTGCCCCTTGGACATTGCAGATGTACTATGTCCTGATAAAAAGGAATTGTTTGAACGAATAATTTTGTCGCGTCGAACAGTAGTTCGACGAACTGAGATGACGGCTGCTGACATTAAAAAAAAGTTTGTGAGACCGTGCTGCCACATTCGAAGCATTTTCCATTGCTTTGCACTAGAGCACTGATTTGTCATACACTGCTCAGGTAGCCAGTTTGGTTCGTGGCGTAGATGTGGACTGTAAAATAATGGGGACTTATAAGTACTGCTGCCATTAAAAGGAACCACTACTGATGAAGATGTTTTTCACGAAGTTAAAAAATCATCGAAACCTTCAAACTGTAGTAGAGTCAAGTTGTGATGGAGCATCTGCGATGGTCATTTCACGAAAAGGTTTTATTAGCATATTAAATGAAAAATCTTCTGAACTTAATATTTACAAAAAAATGGCTCTGAGCACTATGGGACTCAACTGCTGTGGTCATCAGTCCCCTAGAACTTAGAACTACTTAAACCTAACTAACCTAAGGACATCACACACATCCATGCCCGAGGCAGGATTCGAACCTGCGACCGTAGCAGTCGCACGGTTCCGGACTGCGCGCCTAGAACCGCGAGACCACCGCGGCCGGCTTTAATATTTACAGACAAAGTATAACAATTCTTCACTGCATTATTCACCAACAAAATTTGTGTGCTAAATCAATTAAAATGAAACATGTCAGGGACGTGGTTACCACGAGCTTTAAGTCCCACGCACTCAATCACCGCCAATTCAAACAGTATTTGGACAACCTGTGCTCCGCACATGAAGATTTCGCTTACAATTGCGAAGTGAGATGGCTGAGTATGGGAAAATGCTAAAACGCTTTTATGATCTTCGACAAGAAATAGCAGATTTTATGGCTATCAAAGTGAAACCATTGGCCGAATTAAATAATCCCCAATGAATTTGTGATTTATTATTTCTGGTTGACATCGCAGCTCATTTAAACGGCTTAAATTACAAACTCCAGAAACAAGGACAGTTAATTCACGAATTAATCAGCCATCTGAAAGCTTTTCAGACAAAGATGTGCTTGTGGAAAATGCAGATGAGAGTTGGAATCAGTTACCACTTTCCTACAGTGTCAACTCAGGAAAATGTTGATTATGTTACTTATGCTGATGAGATGAAATCATTATTATAACAGTTTACCCCAAGATTTTCTGGTTTCAGGAATGCAACAGCATGTTTGCTATATTTGCTTGCCCAATAACATGTGATACAGAAAAAGCCCCAGCAACCCTTCAAATGAAACTTATTGAACTTCAGAAAGATTTTGTCTTTAAAATCTAAATTTGAAGAAATAAACCTGGTCGAATTTTATAAAACTTATTTGACAGAAGAGAAATATAGGCAACTGAGATCAATAGCAAGAAGGAAAATTTTTTCGTTTTGGAACTATACATAAGTGTGAACAACTTTTTTTCTCTTATGAAAACAAATAAATGCAACACACGTACAAGGTCAATAGACGACAACCTGGAAAATACCTTAAGACTCAGTATCAGTGACATAAATCCAGATATCAACAATCTTGTGTTAAAAATTCAAACTCAGACCTCTCATTAATCTGCAGTTGAATATTTTTTTTAAATCACTAACCACTGTAAATTCATTTATCAAGTGTAACGTTTCAGCATTCCTAAGGACTGATTGCAAAATTTGTGTGTTCAGCGTACCGGATTTAGACAAAGCCGCTATGTTTCACATGGGTTTCTGTGCAATCGCATGATCTTGAAAAGTTTCATTTTGGGGTATGAATAATTATGACGAACTGTAAGGAACCAAGCCGCCGAGTTAAAGTACGGTGCGAAAATAATTGTAACCTTCTGAAGATGGGGTGTCGTGCATTGTCACAGTGCCGAACGAAAAAATTCCACCTTATTCCCTGGGCAAGCTGCTATCGAGCGAGGTGAATTTCCTATGGGCTGTATGGCCGAGTTTTTGTATTTCACTGTGTGACAATATTTATGTTCTCTCGAAAAGCTTAGGAGTGCGTCCAAATATATTATCTGCAAACCTGCATGTTACAGATGTCTTCGAATGTATTACAGGCGCTGCTATCGCGTCACAGGAGTACTGTCGTCTTATTGATTGTACAGTCTGTAAAACCTCTGCTGTCATTGGTGTGAGCAGTTTCGGCCTTTTCGTGCAGTGTAAACAATATACGATTTGTGCTTATCATTAGCAATGATAAAATTTTTAGACGGAAGTTAGGAGGCCCTGACACGCTCAATACTATTGTCAATACGTCAATATCATGACCGTCTGAGGGCGAGTGGTATCTTATTGTTAATACTAGAAATATCGAGGAACAGTACTGATGCCATCCAAAATATTCTCGGTATTACCAACACGTATTGATACTGTGAGGACAATTAGTATGTTCCACAAATCACCATTCAGTTCACTTGTTTACAGTTCTTTCTCTAATTCTGGTGAGTTGTGAACGCATTAGAATGGCTCAAATGGCACTGAGCACTATGGGACTTTACTTCTGAGGTCATCAGTCCCCTAGAAGTTAGAACTTCTTAATCCTAACTACCCTAGGGATATCACACACTTCCATGTCCGAGGCAGGATTCGAACCTGCGACCGTAGCGCGCATTAGAATACTGCAGCTGTTGAAATTGTGGGAAATTTATAATGAATTAGCTGCAACAAGTTACTTTTATAGGAATTTATTTCTCCATTATGGCATTTCAAGATGCCTGGCATTCCATCTTCACATAATTTCATTTGTCATGAGCATAGTTTGTTTACTAACGGTTTTGCAGAATGAATGAAAACGTGAAGATTGGTTGAATATAAACTTACATTCAACAATGCTGTTTTCGAGTCATAATTTGTTGGTGGGATTTGTTGCGAAATGGGTGTCATTCATATCAGTCCTTTACCACCTAAACATTAACGTCACAGACCCATTGGTTTTGACTTAATGCGTTAGCAGCACTGCTATCGCGTCATATGACAATGGGGCACGCGAGCTGAAATATGTATGTGAATCCGGCCCACGGGCCACCAAAGGTTGCCCATTATAGCGCACGAGACTGCTTAGCCTTATAGCTCGGGCTCGAACCTTATTATCGTCCCATGTCCAGATTTGTTCTGTTTTAGGAGACTTTTGGCGACACTGGTTAAATTTACGCGCGCAACGGCCTGATTGACTAACTTCAGTGATAATTAACTAGAAAACGTTGCAACGAACCGAATTTTTTCATAACAATCATTCCTTAGCACAACTTACCTTGCAACTTTCTTTAAGACCTGGAGATTGATCCCAAGCACATCAAAAACTGAAGTCTTTTGTTTCCATCTAGCGAATCGTGCTGCGAACTACAAAGCAAGAGTTCTGCTCAATGGACAAACGTTGAGGTACAATCTGTTCCCAAAATATCTCTGAATCACTCTAGATAGAATCCTGAGCTACATAGAGCACATCACCAAGCTTTCTCATAAAGTTGCTGCAAGGAACAACATACTACATAAGCTCAGTGGTACCACCTGGGGAACCTCTGCTGACTGCGTTTAATTGGCATCAGTCTCGTGTACTCTGCTGCCGAGTACTGTGCACCTGTCTGGTTGGAAAGTGTACATGTGAAGAAGGTAGACACAACACTTAACGACACAATGCGCTGCATTACTGGTTCCATCAAATCAACCCCATGCCACTGGTTACCTGTACTGAGTCACATCTCTCCACCTCACTTAAGGCGGAAACAAGCTCTACTGAGTGAGGCCAAGAAAATCTCTGCATCACCCTCTCTACCACTGCACCAGGAATTCTGTCATCCGCCACAACAACGATTGCGATAAAGAAGACCAGCAAGTGTTACTGCAGGACAACTCATCGCGGATGGTTTTGATCTAAATGAAAGCTGGAAGCATGAATGGTCAACAAAACATTGGGAACAAGAGCCCATTACCTTGATCCCACAAAGAAGCCAAAAGGTTTTGACCTACCGAGGAAACTTTGGTGCCGCCTCAACGGGTTAAGGACTGGACATGGTTGTTGTAGCTACGTCAGGTACAAATGGGGCTGGATCAGTTCACCAATGTGTGAATGTAACAGAGAAGAGCAGACAACTGAACATTTAATCCAACGCTATCCACTTCATTCATACCCTGTAATTCCCGATGACTTGTTTACTCTCACACCCAGCTTAATTAACTGGTTGAAAAACACGGACTTTAAGGTTTAATCTTGTCTTATATCATATGTATATTGTATAAAATCATTTGCCTTATGTCAACTGTATATTGTATAAAATTACCATACGATTAAACAAATAAACCTTGCAATAACGTTACAAGCTTTTCAAACTGTTTCTAGCCACACTGTATACGCAGTTTCTAACTGTAATACTTGTCTAACCATGTTAGGCTTTTAACGTAAGATTATACTTGTTCGTAAGTAGATTCGGTCAGTAATTATATGAAATATTGAAAATCAAATCTTTGTTGCCCCTGGAAGCCGTTAGATTGGCACCGCGCAGCCGTTTAATAATACAGATTACAATGTTATCGGTAGACCTTACGGTTACGAAACCTGAAGATCCTTTCGTACATGACCATATAAATGTAAAAGGGTTATTCTCCCTGAAATTGTGTATGGTCTCGCCTCTCGCATCAGGGTTGCGCTAGCGAAAATCGATGGACAGGCTGAACGTGAGATTGCTGACTAGCTAGCAGACAGAATCACTCTCGCGCTTATCACCGTAACTAGCTGAGCACCCAGCGTTGCCCGGGTATGTATCTATTCCAGTTTTCTGTTAGTCCATCTACTCCTTCTCCCTCTGTCCAACTACTCCTCCCCCTCTCTCTGTCTAACTTCTCCTCCTCCCTCGTCTGTGTCCATCACCTCCTCCACTCTGTCCGTCGATCTCCTCCTCCCCACCTTCTCTCTCCATCACCAAATTATCACCATCAGTCCAATAGCAGGCTTGTGGTTCTTACCTCCAAAGCACGAGGGTGGTTTGAAAAGCTCTCGGAACGGAATAGAAAAAAGGTACTTACATCACTGAAACTTCTTTCATTTCTCAATGTAGTCTCCTTGTAGATTAATGCACTTGGTCCAACGGTGTTCCAGTGACTTGACCCCATCTCAAAAGTGAATTTCCTCTAGGCCTGCAAAGTAGTTGTCAACTCCGGCTATCAATTCTTCGTTTGAAGTGAATCTTCGTCCACCAAGAAAAATTTTCACTTTTGGGAAGAGAGAGAACTCTGAGGGAGCCATATCGAGTGAAAAAGCCGGGTGTGGCAACAATTCATACCTTAGTTCGTGTAATTTTGCCTTGACGACGGCATATGTGTGCAGGCGCGCTTTGGTCCAGCGTCAAGAGTTGCACCCATCTTGCAGAGATTTTTTTATTACTATTCTTTAGTTAAAATGTGATATAACCTTTCAGATGACATCTTGTAAGCGATCCTCCATGACCATTCTGTGCAGTTTTGCGATTTCTGGACTAGTGACTCATCTTGGTCGACCACGGCGCGGATCATCATCTAAGCTCTCCCGACCATATTTAAATTCATTTGACCACTTGGCAACAGTTGAATATGAAGGAGCAGTGTCCCCCAGTGTATTCTGGAAATCGGCACGAATGTCCTTTGCTTTCATACCTTTTTTTACGAAGTACTTAATCACTGCTCGAATCTCGATTTTTTCCATCTTCGCAAATCACTACGCGGGAACAACAACAGAGCCACGTCACCGCCACAGCTCTCTTCAAGAGCAGTGACGTGGCGCGTGTCTACAGGCAACAGTCCAACGAATATCACGTGAACAACTGGTTGTGCTGGCGCTGACCTCTCATGGTGATTCCGAGAACTTTACAAACACCCTCGTATTTCTTTCCAGAAATTCGGAGTAGGAATTAAAATCCATGGAGAAGAAATAAAAATTTTCAGGTTCGCCGATGACATTGTAATTCTGTCAGAGACAGCAAAGGACCTGGAAGAGCAGCTGAACGGAATGGACAGTGTCTTGAAAGGGGGATATAAGATGAACATCAATAAAAGCAAAACGAGGATAATGGAATGTAGTCGAATTAAATCGGGTGATGCTGCGGGAATTAGATTAGGAAATGAGACACTTAAGGTAGCAAAGGAGTTTTGCTATTTGGGGTGCAAGATAACTGATGATGGTCGAAGTAGAGAGGATATAAAATGTTGACTGGCAATAGCAAGGAAAGCGTTTCTGAAGAAGAGAAATTTGTTAACATCGAGTATAGATTTAAGTGTCAGGAAGTCGTTTCTGAAAGTATTTGTATGGAGTGTAGCCACGTATGGAAGTGAGACGTGGACGATAAATAGTTTGGACAAGCTTTCGAAATGTGGTGCTACAGAAGAATGCTGAAGATTAGATGGGTAGATCGCATAACTAATGAGGAGGTATTGAATAGAATTGGAGAGAAGAGAAATTTGTGGCACAACTTGACTAGAAGAAGGGATCGGTTGGTAGGGCATATTCTGAGGCATCAAGGGATCACCAATTTAGTACTGGAGGGCAGCGTGGAGGGTAAAAATCGTAGAGGGAGACCAAGAGATGAATACACTAAAGAGATTCAGAAAGATGTAGGTTGCAGTAGGTACTGGGTGATGAAGAGGCTTGCACAGGGTAGAGTAGCATGGAGAGCTGCATCAAACTAGTCTCTGGACTGAAGACTACAACAACAACAGTAAGTACTATATATACCAAGATTGGTTGAAATCGAAGGCAAGCTTTACAGTCGCAGCTTTGCCAGAGTATCCACATGTCACATATAGTCAGCATATTTCACACACAGTTTTCATCTCTATCTGCAGCGAATTTCGATCTCAGTGTAGTTTTCATGCAGCTCTATCTTTATGGCGTCACATCTCCTGAACTGTGTGTCGTACAATGATATTATTTTGCAGGTACATTCAGTGGTATATCTGAATACTGTCTACAAAGATGTGTCGCGAATACAGTTATTAGGAAAGAAGTAATAAAACGGCAGACCTGATGCGGCGGATTCATTGTATGAATAGCGGCGATAAACCTTTTTCATTTCATCATGTTGCGGGCGTTATCGGCAAGGAAAAGGTTCGTGAAAGTTTGAAATTGTATGTAAAATTTGTTGCATGTCACTAAGTGCACTCATTCTCAAATACTGGATGAGTAAATTCTGAATATCCGCGCGCTGTGCGCTAAACTTCATTTTCACCCCAACCCGACCTCCTTTGTGGATAGGTTGTTCTTACCACCACAGCGATTCTTTCCAAACAGTAAGTGAAAAGTGTACTAAGTTAGGCTGAAATCGGTACGGTGGTTTACCAGGAGCCGAACATGCACATGCACATACATTTTATAATATGTATGGATCATGCAGACTATTAATTAATCCTGGTTGGTTCTTAGCATTGCCTTTTCTGTTGTTTTGTTAAAAAATTATTTTTATTGGAGTTCATCGGCTATGAAATGGATATGTCGAAATTACAATTGTTTCCGCCATTCAAGTATTAACCCAAAAGTCATGTTCCGGGTTCTTAGTCTTCAATTAATATTGATCAGCGTGAGAAACAGATTCTGTGAAAAGATCGACTCTATTCTAGTTATTAGGAAACTAGAAAAGAAAAAAGTATCAAGCGTTAACAGCCATAATCCATTTCCTTATATTCAGTTACTGTTGATTAGAATGGGTGCAGGATTTTGTGAAAACGGTGCCTCTACGTGTTATTAGTGCATTAGCAAAATTTACACCTACATCTGTATTGTGCTCCGCTTTGGGATGTTTTGGAACGCCGTCTTCATGCCAGGCCTCACCGACCGAGATCTATACCTCTCCTGAGTGCAGCACTCCGTGAAGAATGGGCTGCCATTCCCCAAGAAACCTTCCAGCACCTGATTGAACGTATGCCTGCGATAGTGGAAGCTGTCATCAAGGCCAGGGGTGGACCAACACCGTATTGAATTCCAGCATTACCGATGGAGGGTGCCACGAACTAGTAAGTCATTTTCAGCCAGGTGTCCGGATGCTTTTGATCACATAATGTATATATTGCGTAAAGTAATGGTCCTATAACACTCCACTAGGACACATCCGAAGTTTCTTTTGCGTGTGAAGACTTCTCTCCCTTCAGAATGACATGCCGAGATCTGTTTGCTAGAAACTCCTCAGTCCAATGACACAGTTTTTCTTAATTCCGTTCGCTCATATTTTGTTCAATGGCGCAGTGCTGAACTGTACCGAACACCTTCCGGAAGTCGAGGAACATGGCATCTATCTGTGCGTCTGTATCTACTGATTTCTGCCTCTTGTGAACGAACAAAGCGACCTCGGTGTCACAATAGTTTTTTTTGGAACCCATGTTCATTCTTACTGGGAAAATTATTAGAAACTTGACGGGTGTGTTACACGTTCTCTGCAGATTTGCCACTGTTTCCCTAAATCGCTTTAGGCATATGCCGAGACCGTTTCTGTGTGAAGCACACGGGAAATACCATTCGCCATCCTCTCCTAAGTGGAGCCTGTGTTCTGTCTCCATGACCTCGGCACGAGGCTTTAAACCACATATCTTCGCTCCTTCCTGGAATCCACATTACAGTCTGGTGCTACGGGTACAAGTAAAACGTGGACGTTTCCGAGTGATAAAAGAAGGGGAGGAAGCGCACATGCACGTCCCGCCGGCGCCCGGCGGTGACTCGGAGGAACCTGTTTGCTGACGTCACCGGCTTTAAGTGTTTGCCACTCTGGACGTCCGTCCATAAGCCGCGCGCGAGCGCCCACTCGCCGCGGCGGCGGCCTCCTTGAAGTCGGGCAGCTTCCCTGAATCCCGCTCCAGTTCCGAGATTATCGCCGCGATTTGGGCTGTCAGTCGCCGATAAGATAGCCTGTTACTTGCCATGATGGAGCACCTTCTGCCCAGCGGCGGCTTTTCGACATTCAGAAAGACCTGCACGCGAAGGCTGTCCCCCATATTTTGGAGTAATCGCCAACTGAGAAAGAAAGCGGCTTCTGACGTCCGACCAAATACCAGCGACTTGCGTGTCGTGTCGTTTCTTCGCATATGTCGGAGGATATCTACTAGTTCAAAGGTGGAATACACCTAAGTTCCGCAATGCTTGCTTTTACATCGGGCTTACGCATCGTGGGTGATTTTTGTTTTATGACCATTAGGTATAATGCTATATTAGTTGACCCTTGCGAATAATTCGCACTCTATCCTGACCAGTCACAGATAGGTAATATACACTACTGGCCATTAAAATTGCTACGCCACGAAGATGACGTGCTACAGACGCGAAATTTAACCGACAGGAAGAAGATGCTGTGGTTTGCAAATGATTAGCTTTTCAGAGCATTCACACAAGGTTGGCGCCGGTGGCGACACCTACAACGTGCTGACATGAGGAAAGTTTCCAACCGATTTCTCATACACAAACAGCAGTTGACCGGCGTTGCCTGGTGAAACGTTGTTGTGATGCCTCGTGTAAGGAGGAGAAATGCGTACCATCACGTTTCCGACTTTGATAAAGGTCGGATTGTAGCCTATCGCGATTGCTGTTTATCGTATCGCGACATTGCTGCTCGCGTTGTTCGAGATCCAATGACTGTTAGCAGAATATGGAATCGGTGGGTTCAGGAGGGTAATATGGAACGCCGTGCTGGATCCCAACGGCCTCTTATCACTAGCAGTCGAGATGACACGCATCTTATCCGCATGGCTGTAGCGAATCGTGCAGCCACGACCCGATCCCTGAGTCAACAGATGGGGACGTTTGCAAGACAACAACCATTTGCACGCACAGTTCGACGACGTTTGCAGCAGCATGGACTATCAGCTCGGAGAACATGGCTGCGGTTACCCTTGACGCTGCATCACAGACAGGAGCGCCTGCGATGGTGTACTCAACGACGAACCTGGGTGCACGAATGGCAAAACGTCATTTTTTCGGATGAATCCAGGTTCTGTTTACAGTATCATGATGGTCGCATCCGTGTTTGGCGACATCGCGGTGAACGCACATTGGAAGCGTGTATTCGTCATCACCATACTGGCGTATCACCCGGCGTGATGGTATGTGGTGCCATTGGTTACACGTCTCGGCCATCTCTTGTTCGCATTGACGGCCATTTGAACAGTGGATGTTACATTTCACATGTATTACGACCCGTGGGTCTACCCTTCATTCGATCCCTGCGAAACCCTACATTTCAGCAGGATAATGCACGACCGCATGTTGCAGGTCCTGTACGGGCCTTTCTGGATACAGTAAATGTTCGAGTGCTGCCCTGGCCAGCATTTTCTCCAGATCTCTCACCAACTGAAAACGTCTGGTAAGTGGTGGCCGAGCAGCTGGCTCGTCACAATACGCCAATCACTCGTGATGAACTGCGGTATCGTGTTGAAGCTGCATGGGCAGCTATACCTGTACACGCCATCCTACCTCTGTTTGACTCAGTGCCCAGGCGTATCAAGGCCGTTATTACCGCTAGAGGTGGTTTCTTCTGGGTACTGATTTCTCAAGATCTATGCACCCAAATTGCTTAAAAATGTAATCACATGTCAGTTCTAGTATAATATATTTGTCCAATGTATATCCGTTTATCATGTGCATTTCTTCTTGGTGTAGCAATTTTAATGGCGAGTAGTGTAATAATGGAGAAATAAGTAAATGCAAGTATTTTTATTAATAAAAAGTATAGCATTCCAGTATCAAGATCTATAACGAAGAGGCCAGCGTTAAGTTGCCGCAAACCCTGCAAGAGGTTGCAAACTTCCTACTATATGATACACTTGTCCATTTACGTTTAAAAGAATATGAATCAGAGGCAGCAATGTTTAGCGAGTTAAACTGAACTGAAGCGAATGCCAGACCATTATTACATTGTCTGATTTTTTCTATTTAGTTCTTGGTAATAGTCATTATTCTGCTCTGTAAGGCTTTGAAGCTCTTCACAAAATTTAATGGCGTTAAGTTTACCTTCCCTTGTGGCAACACACAGTAGCTGAATTTTCACAGAAGTCCCCTGCAAACAGTCTTGTAGAGCAATGTACACACATTTGGTCCGTATTACCACTACTATGTCTTTAGGAAAAAGACGGACAGAATAGTTTTGGAAATTTATGTAGTTGTCTTCTTGCACTGCTATTTCGAAAGAAGTGAGGTAGATAACTTGGTGACACAAAGTCGTTGTCTTTCACTAACTGTTGCTGTTGAGCATTGAATCGGTTTGCCTGCGACTGCGTTGGGCATCTCTATGTTACTGAAGTCGAAGTTGTCTTTGCTCGTTAGTTTGTCTGGTATTTCTTCTCCTGCGGTCTGTGGCTTCTTCAAATGGTGTGGAACGCCCTCTGGTTGGAGGTCTCCCTCTCGGTCTGCATATTGTGCCCCGTGGCATCGTGAAACTATGAAATACAGAAGAAAAAAGTTATCAGACATTTAACAGTTTTTGTTCTTTGTAATTAATTGTTTGTTAGGAAAACCTGATAAAAAATAAATACTATCGTTAGTAAATGTTGGTTCTTTCTTCGTTGGTGATGCAGATTAATTATATTAAGGTTAGGAGAAGGGTAAGAGGTACGTTGCAAACACTGTGAAGTGGCTAATATCCAGATTAGTGATACTGAGGTTCGGAGGAGTATAACGCAATGTTGCAAACGCGCTAAAGTAATGGCAAATAAAAAGTTAAATAAATTAAATTATAAAAATAAAGTATACACACCTTTGATGATGTACGTTGATGTAATTCGGAGTATTCGCGCAGTACACAACAGTTGACTAAAGAAAGTGAACAACTCCAACAGCTGTTGTGCATAATAGTAAAATTAGATTTTCGATCGTTGGCGTCTTCTAAAGTCTTTACATGGACGTGTATAACGCTTGCGTAAAGAATCTCAGCAACTGCAACAGCTGCCGTGCATGTTAGTTAAAGAGACTGAAGGGATTGCATCGCCTAAATCGCTTTTATAAAATTCTTTTCAAAATAATTTTTAATGAAAACAATAACTTTAAATTATTTGTGTATTTTTCGTCCTAGGTGGCGAATGAAATCTTGAAAATGATGTCTCAGTCAGCAAGTTTGATTAAGTAGTACGGGAGATATGGCGTACCGACAAAAAACACCGTTGAGAAATAATTTATATGATACAGCAGTGTAATAAGGGTATTTCAAAAATACTTTTACAAATTTTGAAGACAGGTTCCTAACACCAAAAGAACAACAAAAGTTTATGTAAACATATGTTCGAAAACATTCGTTTTCGATCTATTAATTCATAATTGAAGTTGACATCTAACGGTTTTGCAAGTAAACTCAACAACTTCACTTATCTAAGCACTCGTTCTACTCATTGTATCCTAGATTGCCTTGTATTGCCAGGGACACTTGTTTACATCCGTCATTTGTCTCTCTTCAGCGTGGCCATTGTGTACATGTACTTCAGGTAGAGAATGCTTCTTGAACTGTATCGGCTCGTTCTATGTGTTTACATCTTTGCCTACTGGCGCGATCGTTCTCTGTCTAGTCGCCGGGTGGCGCATCGGTCGCCTGTTAGTTGTGCCTTTGGTTATAGTTCCTGGGAGGGTTGCTGACCACATGGGCAGGTGGTCGGCGGCATTTAAGGAGAGCGACACAAGAGGCACACGTGACGTACGGAGAGCTGTTCACGGAGCTAACGGGCGCACGATTGTCTAAGTGGCCGGTGTTCGGTAGAGCTGTATGGTCAGCAATGCTTGGACCTAACGTCGACGCAGCCGGTTTACCCTGGATTAAGGATGCATAGTTGCTGACGTGGGTGTTGTAGTGCGGTTCATTTTTTGGTGCCGTCTGCTCTGCCTTTCGCGGGTAAGGCACTCGTAACTCAATTGTCGTATGTGCTCCCGTGTTGAATCTGCTTCCGCTACGCTGGGTTGCCTGTGGTTCTCCATCACTCCGTCTCAGTTCGCCTCCTTAGCTGAGTGGTAACATATTTGCCTACCATACAGCGGGTTCGATTCCGGACCGGGTTGGATATTTTCTCCGCTCATGGACTAGGTGTTGTGTTGTCCTCATCATCGTTTGACGTCATTACCGACACGCAAATCGCCCATTGTGGCGTCACCTGAAATAAGACTTTGCAACACGGCGGCCAAGTGTCCCGGAAAGGGACATCCCGGCCAACAATACCTCGCGATCGTTTTTCACTCCGTCTCAAGAAATTTACCTTGCCTCTGTTTGACATTATCTGAGTGCCATATTGTTGCGTTTTAAAATTTCTTTTAACTGCAGCTTGTTCAATGTCTGCTTATCTTATCATTCGGGCCGGAAATTGTTTCATATGTTCTAGGCCGCCACTGAGATGGAAATTGAGTCTTATTCTTATTGGAAGCTCTTGCTTCCCTGACTGATGTAACGACTATAAAGTTTACTGCGGTCGTGGTAAGCAAACGCTAGCGGCTCAGTGAATATTGGCTCATTTGGTTAATTAAGTTCCATAAATGTGGTGAGATTTTGTGCCTTTCAGAAAATTGATATTTATTGTTTTAAATATAATTACTATTGTAGTTGATTGAGCATTAGCCCTCAAGATTTGGCTGTTACCTCTTAAGTCGCTTAAGATAATGTGTTTGAGTACCCTATGATTTCTCGGTTATTACATAAACTTGATGTTACATTTCGTTCTCAGAGCCGGCCGGAGTGGCCGTGCGGTTCTAGGCGCTACAGTCTGGAACCGAGCGACCGCTACGGTCGCAGGTTCGAATCCTGCCTCGGGCATGGTTCAAATGTCTCTGAGCACTATGGGACTTAACTTCTGTGGTCATCAGTTCCCTAGAACTTAGAACTACTTAAACCTAACTAACCTAAGGACATCACACACATCCATGCCCGAGGCAGGATTCGAACCTGCGACCGGAGCGGTCACGCGGTTCCAGACTGAAGCGCCCAGACCGCACGGCTACACCGGCCGGCCCTGGGGCATGGATGTATGTGATGTCCTTAGGTTAGTTAGGTTTAATTAGTTCTAAGTTCTAGGCGACTGATGACCCCAGAAGTTAAGTCGCATAGTGCTCAGAGCCATTTGAACCGTCCTAAGATTAAACGGTTAATCTTCTTCGTAATTCTTATTGTAATAGTCTTGTTCTAATACGTAAGGTTTGGTTGGGGCTTGGGGTCACGCTCACACTGAGTTTATCTTGGTCTGAGCATTTTCATATGTCGTTCGATTATTATGCATGAATTATATGTTTACTTGTTTACTCTCCGCTCTCCGAGCTGTTCGTAGCGTTTGGAGGCGCTGGTCCGGGTTGTTATCTGTTACCTACCGGTTCATCGGGCGTAGCCTGTCTACGTCGGCTGTGTTATGTTTGCGCGGGCGGCGCGCCGCTTCCCGTCTCACCATTGCCTCTGAGACGTTGCGGCCTCCTGGCTTGCTACAGCATCCCACATAAGTTGAGTTTATATCTCGTAGCAATCGGGCGTTAATCGAACCAGAAGTGCCAGTTATTGTAAACCATGTTATTCAAACGTAGTCTGCCGTACCTTCCCTTTCCATGTTTTCTCTGTTTGAAATTTGGTTTTAACGTAATACTTTCAACATTGGTGTAAGGCTCAATTCGTTAAATGGTATTTTATTGTTTTTCACGTCAGTATCGTGATTATGTCCAAAGGGCGTTTCTGTTTGATCAGATGTTGGACATTTGGGTTGTGAAGTGTTTCTGTGTTCGTTGCACCCCCTTTGGCCAGCCTAAAGTTGGAACTGTAATCTTTAGCATCATTGCTGTCATTGTTTGCCCAGCGTTAAGCGCTTGTTTGAGTTGTATTTCATTGTACTACTTGCTTGTTAGTCCTTTCTAAATTGGCGCATTTTATTCGTTTAAATTAACTAATGAATCATCAGCTGGTTCAGTTGAAGAAATTTTAGAGTAACTGTCTGTATTTTATTAGTGTTTTTGGTATCCATGCAGTAAAGATTCTTGGACTTTTGTGAAATAATAAATGATTTGCGATAAATGACCTGCAACTTCCCGTGCCCGTTTAGTTGTTTCCTTATCCTTGCGCGTCCACTGATATTTCACTTCATTCAAACATGGTAGGATATTCATTTCATGAGTGGGCAGCGATTTTTTGTTTGCGATCACGAGACTGCACTGCTGTATCAGACGGCGTTCCATACCGAACACAGCTGAGTCGTTCTACCTTTGCTACTGTGGATCGCCTCGTCGCCGAGACACGATCCGTGGCACGACAGGCTGTTGACCGAGGAAGACGACGTGCTGCTTGTGCGTCTGACCAATAAGAGCACTTTCTGCGGGCGGTCGAAGAACAGCCATATAAGCGCGCTTTCTCAATGCAGTTCAGCAGAGAGCTCTGTGCCTCCAGCCGTGGACTAAACAATGAGCCTTGTGTACACTGCTCAGTCTGTCAACTTTCCTAGAAGTGTCGTGTCGAGCTTAGACAGAGTGAGCGTCGTGTCTTTATGGCGCGAAAGTTTGTTGGTATTGTCTGGTAAGTTGACCGTTGATTTGGCAAACACCACAGCGATGTCATTCGAGACACAAAACATTTAGATGTACCTCATAGTGGTCTCCTACGATCGCCAACAGAAGTCGATGACCGCTACCTGTAAATAATGGCTCTTAGATAGCTCGATGGAACTACTCCGCAAGTCGTGGTTAGCTTTTGCTATTTTGGATCCACTGTAGAATAAAACATGTCCGTTGACAAGGAGATTGATGCTCTCATTGGAAGAGCTGCGGCAACTTTTGTAAGCTCTCTACAGCTTTGGAAACATGTCTGTTGACAAGGAGATTGATGCTCTCATTGGAAGAGCTGCAGAAACTTTTGGCAAGCTCTCTACAGCTTTGGAAAACAACAAACTCTTTTTGACTTCCAAAACTCCTGTATATCAAACTTGCGTCCTCAGCATCCTTTTGTATACATTGGAAGCGTGGACCACTTATGCGAAGCAAGAACTTCGGCTTAATACTTTCCACATGCGGTGCCTGAGATCCATCCTCGTAGAAACGTGGAAGGACTGAGTGACCAACGAAGTAGTACTATCTAAAACTACCTGCAACAGCATTTCAGCTATCTTGAAGCAGAGACGACTCCGCTGGCTGGGACACGTCTTGCGTATGGATTCTGAGAGATTACCACGTGAGGTGATGCTTCGAGAGATTTCTACAACCAAAATACAAAGAGGACGTCCTGTATGGAGGTTCAAGGACTCGTGCAAACGAGTTATGGAGAGCTTTGGCATCAACAGGTGGGAGGCACGGGCTCACATTAGACCAGAGTGTCGTAATGATATATCGTCTAGAATGTCGAAGCATGATGAAGGCTTGTTAGGCAGATTAAAGCAGAAAAGACTTCGCAGTGCTACCACTGCTCTTGCCTCAGCAGCTAGATATACTTGTGACAAATGCAGCAAGAGATACAATGCTGCCATTGGCTTAATAAGCCATAAGAAAAAATGTAACTCAAAACCACACAGACACTGTAACCAAGATGTGGCTAGTATCGAGGAGAATGCAACAGAACTGGTCAGCGCCTTTTTCGAGACAAGTGGGAGAACTGTATAATCCAGACAGTAAACAAACGGGCTCCACACGATCAGTTCGGCCTGTAGGCGCCCATTACGTACAGTAATACGAACATCCCAGCACAGCACCACAGTTCATCGCGAAGGAGGTGGGCAAGACAATAGCAAAAAAGGAAAGCTCTTCGTTCTGACCTAGTCGACCCAATCGGAACCGTCCGACCGCCATGTCATCCTCTGCCAATAGCGTCATTTGGATGCGATATGGAGGGACATAGTATTATTCCACCACCCTCCCAGTCTTTACATGCTTTTTTGACCTTGGTGTCGCTAGTTCTCAATCAAGTAGCAAGCTGACTGCACCCGCTTCCAGTCCTCGCACAAAGGAAAAGTCCTTGGCAGTGCTGGGAATCGAACGTGGTCCTCGGCATAGCATCCGGACACGCAGACCACGGAGCTGCGGGGGCGGATTGCGGCCAAGAGAATAGCTGGAATGGAACCTTAATCATTACCGTCTGGTTCCCTGTACCGACGAGGGCATGATTTGTCTGTCATCTAATGATTGCCACGTACTAATGACTGTCTCCACGGGTTCAGTAATAAGATGGGTTACTCATGTGTAGATGGTAGCCGTCTCTCAGCCCTATCGAGTGTAATCTGAGGTTTTGAGGTATCCGTACAGAATCGTTCGATTTATTGTCCAGCCCCACCGTCTATATTTCAGAGATGGATTCTTTGTTACAAACGCTGATGCATGACCACACTTCGTCTGCATTGTGGAAGCCGGCCTCAAACAGGCGGGAAACAAAACCGAAAGGAATGATCTGCAGCACCTGCTAAGATGAACCAAATTGGGCATACCTGGAATCAGTTGAAACTTGCATTGTGCTTCGTCAAAGTATCACTCCTCACAGCCGATTTTGATTTCACACATGCGCACTTTCGAACAGGGTGCTTTTATTTTGGCTATGTTTCGTTTTATTTGTTAGTAAATTTTTTAAAGCTCCACAAGGCTTATTCTTTCAGTGGCTGCCCCCTCTGGATGTAAAGTCGTTCGCAGAGATTCATGTGGTGTGAAACAGTTTTTGAATAGGTTTTGCAATTTCTTGTAAAGACGCAAAGATTGGACTTTTTTCCTTGATGAAATAAAATTTCTAAAACTTTCTCCAAGTGGCCTTGTTAAATTGTGAATTTAGCACTAAATCATCCCCAAGTTAATTATTGGTTTCACCAGAATGCTTCATTTACAACAACAGCCATCGGTCGAGCAATTTTTATGAATTTTTCGAAGCATAATCACATAACTACACAGGAGATCTTTATTGTACAACCAGTTTCAGTCAATTTGACAATGACGACGTATCGGTGTAAATGGTAAAAACAGTCAAAATATGTAAAAAGCTGGAGGCAATGTCGTGGTACACAGTAACTACTTACCCAAAGTCTGACATTAGTTATGCTTCATTTGTCTACTTTTGTTTTTAGAAACAGTGTTGGTAACATTTTCAATGTGAAAACGTAAAATCAAAGCAAATCATTCATCTTAAATTATTCTTGATGAAATGAACCTCCATGTCTATATATGTCATCTAAAAGGTGGTGTAAATTGTTGCAGTGCACCGAAAAGGAAGCATGGCTGTGTGCAGTCCCTCAATTCGTTTTAAGTGAAATCGCCACATCGAACATAATGTATCCGCTACCCGTTCTGAGAAGATTGCCGGGAGCTTGATTCCATAAATATTTCGTACCAGCAACAAAATAGTTTCGTATAGCTGATGCTTAATTTGCAAAACCTGCAGTCGATATTATTGAAGACATAACGCGAGTATTCATCACTGTGCAACGTAAGTTCTTCTCAGCTCAATAGTTACAAATGCATCGTGATAGAGGGTGTCCTGCATAAAACCGGTACACCTCTCGCCTGAGATTCAAATAACAGTGAGCCAACTCAAAAAGTGACATTAAAAACATGTGTAGTTACCTGTTTGTAAGAGATGCTGGAAGTGGCGGCCATGGCTGTCCAGGCATCGCTGACCGCGCGTGATGACGTTACCAGCAACATGCCGTCATTCTGCAGCCGTGATGTTGTTAGTACTGCTCCGTTTAAGATCGTCTATTGTGTGAGAATTATCAGCTTACAACTAGATTTTTAGTGTGCCCCATAAATAAAAATGACACGATGTTAAGTCTAGGGACCTCGGAGGCCAGAGGCCTCTACTGACCACTCTGTATTCAAGGAGCACGCTGCTGATGTGGGCCGTACTTTGGTTGGATGTGTGAGCGGTTGCTCCATCGTGTTGGGAAACTGCATACAGCTTCTTTGTGTCTGTTAACTATGTATAGAAAAAAAGTTCAAATGGCTCTAAGCACTATGGGACTTAACATCTGAGGTCATCAGTCCCCTAGACTTAGAACTACTTAAACCTAACTAACCTAAGGACATCACACACATCCATGCCCGAGGCAGGATTCGAACATGCGACCGTAGCAGCCGCGCGGTTCCGGACTGAAGCGCCTAGAACCGCTCGACCACAGAGGCCGGCAGAAAAAAAAAAAGAGTCAAATATCTCAAGATACCGGGCACTGTTTAAGGTGTAGTTGGAAAATATGTGCCCAATATTGCGTATGCCGGGCAACGCACACCACTCTTTTGAGTGGAGAGATTCTTCGTGTAAAACATATGAGTTGTCCTGTGACCACAGTCTGCAATTCTGGGAGTTTACAAAACCTGGCAAATGAAACCAGACCTCATATGATGTGTTGTACAGCAAGTGGTCCAAGTACCTGTTACCAGTTGATGGTAGCAGCTAGTTACAATCATGAAATCTCTTTTCATGATTCTCAGATTTCATATCTTTGACCAAACTCGCATTATAGGCTTTTAATTTCGTATCTTTTAGTACATGATGACACAATGTACAAGATACACCAACTTGCTGCGATAACCTCCTTACTGAGCTGTGGGGGACTTCTCGTAATGTCCATGCGGATTCTGTCTATAGTTTTAGGGGTCATCACTATCCGTCGCCTACTCCTCTGTACATTCTGAACGGATGTTGCAGCCCTCCATTTCCTGTACAGATCTTGAACAGTACTGGTCGTGGGGAGTTTCCTACCAGGGTACTTTGCTTGAAACATTTCTTTACATTGCTTGATGGAGCCTGTCTTAACGTTAAGACTCCATAATATCAGTCCACTGTTCTAATGCAAACTGCCACGTTTCTGTAACAACTCAGCAACACGAACTTCTCACAACAACTGGCGCAGGAAAACAACTTTCCGATAAAATGTAGTGTAGCCAACTTTTGATGCAGTGTTGCCGCTTCACAGACACTTCGACTACAGATGATTAACCGGTACGTGAGGCGTAACGGTTTTATGTGCGACACCGTGTACAATTCTTAGCTCGCTATCAACTGGGGAGCTGCTGGAGATGCCTGAAAACATCTTGCGGTCGCTATTCTCCGTTCTCCGCTGCATCGTGACACACGGAGAAACTGGACTCGATGTGCTATACTGCCAGAGACATTTATTTGAAGAAAAAATAGCAGCTATAACTTCGCAACTCGGTATCAGTGGCCAGGAGACTGTTTTGAAAATATGATGCTGCACGTCCGTCATTCAGTGAAGCCTTGGGAAGAAGATAAAACAACGATCAAGCCCCTAAAGAGAGAGAGAGCAAGTCTATCTCCCAAAGGTTCACTTCCAACGTTGACATGGTGCGTTTCTGTTTTACCCGGAACTGGTTATCGGTGGGCAAAGGGGCGTTGTTTCCATTCCGTCTGTATCGTGTTGAGTTACATCTGGGCTTGCCTCATGCGTAGCTACTCGTAGGATCCATAACCCGAGTGTCGCATTGGTGTTGTAGATGCAGTTTGTCATCACTGTGATGTCTCACGTCAGGTCGCTCCTGTAAACACACGCGCAGCTTCCGAATTTTCGCTTTCATGTCATTACGGGACGTAACGCTGTCAGAGCCTCGACTTTATAATGGCCTATTTCTGTTAGCCTTTGGGAAGTAAACCATATCAATTTTCGTTCGTAACCTTTATTATTGTCCTCAGCAGTTAGTCATTCTGTTCATTATATTAACTTCGTTTACTTGCCTAGTTAGATGAATTTAAAAGTAATCCCACACACGAAAGATTTTTGAGTTTACAGAAAGTTATCTCAAGAAAATGATCATCATTGGAAAGATAAAAGAAGTAAAAACATTCAGTTATATCTTTGGAAATTCACCATCACTGGTCACTCAAATATTAACAAAATTGTGATCACTTGGGCAGTGGTATCTCTGAAGACTCGGAAGAAAGCATTTGTTCACAAAAAATAAAGATATGTTTCTGTTCTCTCTACTGTGATTAATGGAATGGTTGTCAAGTTTCAAACCAGTCATAGTTAATTTTATTTCAGTTATTAAAATTTATTCTCACTAGCGCAATATTACTGTGCCAAAAGTTTTATATCGCTGCCTAGATCACTTCGATACTTCACGCACTGCGAAATGACCTGCAAAAAATCACAAAAATGGTAGGACTCATTTAAAATCTAACAAGAATTTGCGATTACAGGATAATTCCCCGAGACATGCGTCGTCTTAGTGTTTCATTACGACTATGAAATATCGAGATTTTCTCAACTATAATTAGAGTGCAAGTATCACATCGCTCTTACGGATTTATAATTCTCCGTATAGAACTTCTACTAGGAATGTTTACTTGGATGTATTGAAAGAGGAATTTGATCCAGCGGACAAATATCGCCTAATTGTGGAGCGCTTCTTCAGCACGACTCTGTTTTTATATACAGTCGAAGCAGCACTTGTTCTGAATGATGTGGGAGTAAGCTTCGATATTTTGACAACACAGTAAGCTGATTAGTCAGAGACGAGAGCAGCAAACCTGTCATCAACCCGAAGTTTTGTTTCAACAACACAGTGCTTTACAAGGTGTCGTTCTATTGCAGGTGATTTGCCATAACTTTTTGTTGTATGTTTGTATTTATTGAACTTCTTATGACATTGAAATGAGTACGCAAGTGACAGAGAAAAATAATTTCGGAGTTTTAACTTTTTGTGACTTAGCTTCACTAGATTCGAGTCCGGGAAAGGGCCCCCACCATTTTGAATTTCTTGCCAATTCCTAGATGGGGGTTGGGATGGGACATCAGCAAAGCCTTGGGACAAAGAAATTCCCGCCATTTTTTAATTTCCCTCCAAAATCCGAAACTCCCGCCAGTAGGGCAGGTGGGAGATGGCGAGGGTGTGGGGACCCACATGACGCCTGCGAAAAACCCAAGACGTCATCCAGGGTGGGGGTGGTGTCGGGGTGTGTTGGGGGAGGCGGTAATTAATTGATCTATGTAATTAATTTCCATATAAATTTGATATCAATTGTGTCCCACTACTGCCATCATCCCACTACTGAGATGTATTTTGTTTTCTGCTGAAAGCTGGTTCTGCCTCGGTGCCATCGACATCGATATCCGTGTGTAGGAGGAGGCCAGTTTAGAGCTTGCAACCAACCTTTCTGCATGCTAGACACACTGAACCTACATCTGGAGTTATGGTCTAGGGTGCGAGTTTGTTAGAGAGTAGGAGCACTCTCGTGGTTATCCCACGCACCCTGACTACAAATTTGTACGCTTTGTAAACTTTTGCAAGCAATTAAAGGTCTTTACATGGATAGCCAGGCAGCAGTTAAGAGTTGACGGTAAATTGAGTTCATGGTTCACAGTAGTTTCAGGGGTAAGACAAGGGTGCAACCTGTCTCCACTGTTGTTCATATTATTTATGGATCATATGTTGAACACAATAGGCTGGCTGAGTGAGATTAAGATATGATGTGAACACAAAATAAGCAGTCTTGCATATGCCGATGACTTAGTTGTGATGGCAGATTCGATTGAAAGTTTGCAAAGTAATATTTCAGAGCTAGATCATAAATGTAAGGACTATGGTATGAAGATTAGCATCTCCAAAACGAAAGTAATGTCAGTCAAGCAGTGATCTCAGAAAGGTACCAGTTAGTTGAATGTAGTCAATTACAGTCATTGGAAAAGGAATGGACAAGGTACAGGGACACATTACTAGAAGTGGCTAAAGAATGTCTTGGAACAGTAGTGTGTAAAGGTAGGATGAAGCAAACAGCTTGGTGGAATGACACAGTCAAGGCAGCCTGTAAAAGGAAAAAGAAGGTGTATCAAAAATGGCTACATACTAGAACTCAGGTAGACAGAGACAGTTATGTTGAAGAAAGAAACAAAGCCAAACAGATAATTGCAGCATCCAAGAAGAAATCGTGGGAAGACTTTGGAAACGGGTTGGAGACTTTGGGTCAAGCCGCTGGAAAACCATTCTGGAGAAGGAAATGACAAGTATTTTGGGCAGGTCAGGAAAACTGCTGATGAATCCTGTGGACTCCTTGGGCAGATGGAGGGAGTATTTTGAAGAGTTGCTCAATGTAGGTGAAAATACGATCAGTAATGTTTCAGATTTCGAGGTACAATGGGATAGGAATGATGGAAATAGGATCACATTTGAGGAAGTGGAGGAAATGGTCAATAGATTGCAGTGCAATAAAGCAGCTGGGGTGGATGAAATTAAGTCGGAACTCATAAAATACAGTGGAATGTCAGGTCTTAAATGGCTACACAGGATAATTGAAATGGCCTGGGAATCGGGACAGGTTCCATCAGACTGGACAAAAGCAGTAATCACGCCAATCTTTAAACATGGAAACAGAAAAAGATTGTAACAACTACAGAGGTATCTCTTTAATCAGCGTTGTGGGCAAAATCTTCTCAGGTATTGTCGAAAGGAAAGTGCGAGTATTAGTTGAGGACCAATTGGATGAAAATCAGTGTGGGTTTAGGCCTATTAGAGGTTGTCAGGACCAGATCTTTAGCTTACGGCAAATAATGGAGAAGTGCTATCAGTGGAACAGGGAATTGTATCTATGCTTTATAGATCTAGAAAAGGCATATGACCGGGTTCCTAGGAGGAAGTTATTGTCTGTTCTACGAGATTATAGAATAGGAGGCAAACTTTTGCAAGCAATTAAAGGTCTTTACATGGATAGTCAGGCAGCAGTTAGAGTTGACGGTAAACTGAGTTCATGGTTCAGAGTAGTTTCAGGGGTAAGACAAGGGTGCAACCTGTCTCCACTGTTGTTCATATTATTTATGGATCATATGTTGAAAACAATAGACTGGCTGGGTGAGATTAAGGTATGTGAACACAAAATAAGCAGTCTTGCACATGCGGATGACTTAGTTGTGATGGCAGATTCGATTGAAAGTTTGCAAAGTAATATTTCAGAGCTAGATCATAAATGTAAGGACTATGGTATGAAGATTAGCATCTCCAAAAGGAAACTAATGTCAGTGGGAACGAGATATAAACGGATTGAGTGCCAAATAGGAGGAACAAAGTTAGAACAGGTGGACGGTTTCAAGTACTCAGGATGCATATTCTCACAGGATGGCAACATAGTGAAAGAACTGGAAGCGAGGTGTAGCAAAGCTAATGCAGTGAGCGCTCAGCTACGATCTACTCTCTTCTGCAAGAAGGAAGTCAGTACCAAGACTAAGTTATCTGTGCACCGTTCAATCTTTCGACCAACTTTGTTGTATGGGAGTGAAAGCTGGGTGGATTCAGGTTACCTTATCAACAAGGTTGAGGTTACGGATATGAAAGTAGCTAGGATGATTGCAGGTACTAGTAGATGGGAACTATGGCAGGATGGTGTGCACAATGAGGAAATAAAAGAAAAACTGGGAATGAACTCTTTAGATGTAGCAGTCATGGCGAACAGGCTTAAATGGTGGGGTCATGTTACACGCATGGGAGAAGCAAGGTTACCCAAGAGACTCATGGGTTCAGCAGTAGAGGGTAAGAGGAGTCGGGTCAGACCAAAGAGAAGGTACCTGGATTCGGTTAAGAATGATTTTGAAGTAATAGGCTTAACATCCGAAGAGGCACCAATGTTATCACTGAATAGGGGATCATGGAGGAATTTTATAAGGGGGACTATGCTCCAGACTGAACGCTGAAAGGCATATCAGTCTTAAATGATGATGATGATGTAAACGTGTAGAGTCGTAAGATTGGAACTGTCACACTACTGTCACTTTGTAATTAACATTTTATTTTCAATATATTACGTCATTACCATCTTATTAAAACAGTCACAGTTATCAGGCAGCTCACTAACGACGTAATGTGGACGTCACATCAGGCTAGGTGTACCTGACAGTGGTAATAAATGCCGAAACAGTCGGTCGTAAATAAAGATTTGTTATTATAAGCAGCTATTTTGGTGCATCTGTTCTAACAATGATGATGTTATCAGACGTATATTATGCTGCTGGCCCTCAAGAACAAACATTTTTTATTTAAAGTTATTGGCACGAAGTACGAGTGTATTGACTTTTACCGACGTCTAGCTTACTGCGGCGTTACAGACTGCAACAAAACTAGAGAAATTAGTCACGTTCTGCGCTTTAGCCGCAATTCATATGAAAAAAAGGCACTTAAAAAGGTGTATCATGCGAATATTCCAATATGTGTACCTAAACCAGAAAATAGTATATTGTGCATTATAAATGTCTAAATTCATGCAGTTATACCGATAAAATGTGAGAAAAATACAGTCACTTCCCAAATGGCCAAAACGTGGGAACATGCAGGCAGCATGCATTTGCATTGAAATCCAGACTATAGAAATACGTTATGTACAAAAAGACTTACATTTTTTGTTATTCTGATAAACGTGAGTTTTGGCACTTACAACCCTTTCCATTCCCAGTCCTCAGTTTGCGCGAGCCTTCTTTGAGTTTCGGTCAACTTGTGCGAAATCCATCGGGAACAGTGTTCGATACGCAGGATGTCGATCGCCTTCACCCATGCCGCTCACTGTGTTTTTTTGGGTTTTTTTTCGAAAAATAATACATTTTGGTAGACTTTCACGACTTTCGTCGCTGACAGAAGCACTATGCTGACGAAATTTGTAAACCAAGTTTAAACAGACCTTTCTGAATGTGATTGATTACCAGTAGTTGAACTGGGGATTTGGAGGCATCATTGTTCAGTTAGGATTACGCGAAAATCATGAAAAATCACCCGAAGAAAACCTTCAATGAAATTTGCAGTCTTTTCACCACATATTATTTAAACAGCTGCTGTAAGCAAACTACTCTGACAGTTCCGGAGCTGCCGTTCTTTTGACAATAAGAAATGACAAATTTGAAAACAGTAGTAACGTCATACGTCAATAGTGTCACGTAGTGGTAGTACAAATTAGAAAAGCGATCCTAGTAATTCACTCCTGTTTCGCTGCATCCCTACGACCGCCGTGTTGCAACACCGCGACTGTCTATTTTCCGTTTGTGCTAGGCGTATTCTTCGCGTTCTTGTTCGCTGCAGTGGAATCTTTCCTGTGCTGAGATGGTATTGCATGAATATGCGCACGTAATTCTTGTGTGTGTGTGTGTGTGTGTGTGTGTGTGTGTGTGTGTGTGTGCGCGTACGTGTGTACTTGCCCGCAGAAAGAAACGCTGCATATTTAAATAATTAGCTCATTCTGCTGTCTTTCAGCCGTACGCCGCCCGCGCTATCCTTCAGGAGGTCGACGCCCGCGGTATTCGCGCATAACTAGTCGAGTTGCCGTTGTAGCGGCTTCTTCCACAACCCAAGCCGAGCCGAGGCGAGCCGAGAATTCCTCTTCGCCCCACACCTCTGGTGAGTACAATCAAGCAGCAGAGAACGTTACCCGTGTACGGACCCAGACGTACATCTGCCGGAATGATATCTACCTCCTTACCTGTGTGATTAGTAGTACAGTATTACACTGAAGTGATACAGTATCACACCGAAGTGCCCAGGAAACTAGTATAGGCATGCGTATTCAAATAAAGAGATATACAAACAGGCAAAATACGGCGCTGCGGTCGGCAACACCTACATATGACAAGTGCCTGGCGCAGTTGTTAGATCGGTTACTACTGCTACAATGGCAAGTTATCACGATTTAAGTGAGTCTGAACGTGGCGTTAAAGTAGGTGCACGAGCGACGGGACACAGCATATTCGACGTAGCGATGAAGTGGGGATTTTCCTGTACTATCTTTTCACGAGTGTACCGTGAATATCAGGAATCCTGTAAAACATCAAATCTCCGACATCGCTGCGGCCGGAAAAAGATCCTGCAAGAATGGAAACAACGACGACTGAAGAGAATCGTTCAACGCGACGGAAGTGAAACTCTTCCGCAAATTGCTACAGATTTCAATGCTGGGCCATCAACAAGTATCAGCGTGCGAACCATTCAATGAAACATCATCGATATGGAATTTTGGAACCGAGGGCCCATTCGTGTACTCTTGATGACTGCACGACACAAAGCCTCACGCCTCGCCTGCGCCCGTCGGACGAATCTCGTTTCAAATTGTATCGAGCGAATGGACAGCCTCATGAATCCATGGACCCTACATGTCATCAGGAGGCTGTCCAAACTGGTGGAGGCTCTGTAATGGTGTGGGGCGTGTGGAGTTGGAGTGGTATGGGACCCCTGATACATCTAGATACGACTCTGACGAGTGACACGTACGTAAGCAACCTGTCCGATCACCTGCATCGATTCATATCCATTGTACATTCCGACGGACATGGGCAACTCCAGGCACACCCCACACGTTTAGAATTGCTAGGGAGCGGCTCCAGGAACACTCTTCTGAGTTTAAACCCTTCCGCTGGTCACCAAACTCACCAGCAACATGCTGTTCAGAAGAGATATCCACCCCTAAGGAGTCGTGGTGTCAGATTCCTCCAGCACTACTTCATACATTAGTCGAGTCCATGCCATGTTGTGTTGCGGCACTTCTGCGTGCTCGCGGGGGCCCTATTCGGTATCAGGTACTAGTTTCTTCAGTGTATTTTGTGACTCCTCGTAGCCCGAATCGAGCCACGTGAATTGATCAGCCAGAACATTATCACAACCAGATTAAAAGCGTGTTTGTTCAACATTCTAAACGAAATACACCAGGTGTGCTACGTGGTATCAATTCGACTAGTCCTTCGTAGATTTTCCGGAAACAGGAAGCGCGAAATCTCTGCGCGAAGGTCACGAAATTTCCATAAATTCGAGGTCGCATAGCTAGCGCCCCATATAATACGCCGTTTATAATGTTTCACTTCTATATTCAGCTCAAACTATTATACTGTCAGTACGCCAGTTTACTGATCAGAGTTAACATTATTTGTATTGTACCATACTGCTTCGCTCCGTGGGCCTGATCTCTATGTAACGTTCTATCGCTTCTATTCTTTATCGAGGAGAAGCATGTATTGTCATTACTTTTGGTCATGGAGTTGTACTGGAGATTGAGGTGTAATTGTTCAAAAAAATGGTTCAAATGGCTCTGAACACTATGAGAATTAATTTCAGAGATCATCAGTCCCCTAGAACTTAGAACTACTTAAACCTAACTAACCTAAGGACGAAACTTCCTGGCAGATTAAAACTGTGTGCCCGACCGAGACTCGAACTCGGGACCTTTGCCTTTCGCGGGCATATCAGCGCACACTCCGCTGCAGATTGAAAATCTCATTCTGGTAACCTAAGGACATCACACACATCCATGCCCGAGGTAGGATTCGAACCTGCGACCGTAGCGGTCGCGCGGCTCCAGACTGTAGCGCCTAGAACCGCTCGGCCATTCCGGCCGGCGAGCTGTAATTGTATTTAGCATTATAAATACCATTGCCCATTATACAACAAGTTGTTGAATTTCATGACAGAAGATTTATTAGTAAAGGTCTCTCCGAACACATAGTGAGCTTAACTAGCTTCTGCGAGCGAGCATGTAGACGGTGATTGATTAATTTCACAAACCCCGCATAAAAGTCGTCGAGCTCTACAATCTGATGCGCATTGCACTGAGCGCCGCCGTATTCCAGCCACTACTTTCGTTAAGGGAATCAGTATGTTCAATTTGATATTTCATTCAAATCTGTGAATGATTTCAGAATCAATTTCGATTCAAAGTCAACAAGACGATTACAAAAATATTTTATTTCCCATTGATCAGCGCTCAAGGAGAAGAGGTAATATAGCGATAGCGTCCCAGGTGTGTTACATCACGTTCAGGTGAGGCTATTTCAGTGGCCAACACAACAACGTGAATTTACTTTCATGTTCCTCAAACCAGTGCTGCACGAGTCTGGCCTTGTGACACGGATATTATCGTGCTGGAAGTAGCCATCGCCTTCAGCGAAGACATCAAGCACGACGGTGTACAGAAGATCCGCAATAATGTTCACGTAGTCCACAGCTGTCACGGTGCCTTCGAGTATTTCACAAATAATTTAGAGTCGAAGAACAGAGCACTGCGCGTACCCAAATTCAGAAGTGCCAGTGTCCACAACTCCAACGGTCTGTGGAACTTCAGCTTCGTGTTTACATAATCAAATATAAGCAATATAATAGTTAGAATACAGTAAACGTCGAGGTTAATTGCAGTTGCTCATCGTATCATTCGTTTTGGAAAAGATTATTCGAGCATGTAAAAATGGTTGAAATACAAGAACTCCACGTCCGTAAGAATTACTACGACGACGAGCGTTTCACCTCTGTATCAGTGGCCGAGTGTATAAGCTGACGGTTTGCGAACGTAAAGTGCGTTCGATTCTAAGTGCAGTCAGTTGTCTTTTTTTTATTTAGACCTGTCCAGGTAATATTTTAAACCTTAAGTCGCTACAAATTGTGCAGTTGTATGCATTTATAGGTTCCACATACTTTCAAAAGATTCCATTTTTTAACAGTCTTAACTTTAAACCAACAGACAAATGGTGATAGTGAAAATATTAAGAACTGATGTATTTATTTGTAATTACTTCGACCGCCACCTAGCGTCTCTATAGTTTTCAGATAAGAGAAACGTTTCAGCTGATTGGCATACGTTATAGATCCGGTTCAAAATGGCTGGTGTGAATGTTTGCGAGCGAATAATTACTCTCTCTGAAAACGGTATTAGTGCATCTGATGCAGGACGTCGTTATGGTGTTGATGCTTCCGCAGCAAGGAGATGGATTAGACGATTTAAAGATAATGATGAGCTAACAAGACGTTTAATACCTGGAAGACCACGATTCTCTATACGGGCCGGCCGCGGTGGCATGCGGTTCTAGGCGCTGCAGTCCGGAACCGTGGGACTTCTACGATCGCAGGTTCGAATCCTGCCTCGGGCATGGATGTGTGTGATGTCCTTAGGTTAGTTAGGTTTAAGTAGTTCTAAGTTCTAGGGGACTGATAACCTCAGATGTTAAGTCCCATAGTGCTCAGAGCCATTTGAACCATTTTTTTTTTCTCTATACGGAAACAAGATGAACAATTGGTCAGGACGGCGCAGAATGCTCCTTCGTCAGTTATCCGGGAATTAAGGAGAACTTTACATTTCCCGGGCTCGTCGAGAACTGCTCTCATAAGATTAAAGGACTGCGGAATCAGGTTCCGTCGTGCTCATATCAAAGAACCGATGTCTGACGAACAAGCTGTGAACAGACTAACAATTGTGAGTTCCTGGGGAAGATGTTGACTGGGGGAAAGTCATTTTCGCCTACGAGTGCACAACTGAGTCCACAAACAGAGGTCCTGCTCTTGTTTACCGCACAGATCGGCAACGGTATGACGCGCGGTTCGTGGCCATTCGCGCTGGAAGCAGAGTGTGAGATGTTGGGGCTTGATGTCTTACATGGGTGCAGGAACCTTAGAACGTATCCAAGACCGAGCGAGGTAGCGCAGTGGTTTGCACATTGGACTCGCATTCGGCAGGACGACGGTTCAAACCCGCATCCGGCCATCTTAATTTATGTTTTCCGTGATTTCCCTAAATCGCTTCAGGCAAAGGCCCGGATGGTTGCTCTGAAAGAGCACGGCGGACTTTCTTCTCCATCCTTCCCTAACGCGCTGGTCCCCTCCTCCAAATCAACCAACGAACATATCCAAGGCTAGTTCAGTTCAGTGTGCTATGAACATTTCCTTGAAAATGTAATCATCCCTGGAGCTCGGCTTCGATATCCCGAAGGTCGTCTCATTTACCAATATGATAAATTGATAATCATCCATCACACACTAGCGTTAGCATTCAGAGTTGGTTTCAAAGGTGGGAGAATATTATTCTATGCCTTCCGTGGTCTCGAAAGTCACCTGATCTCAATTCCGCTGAGCTCTTACGGGCTCAGCATAGGAAGACTGTGAGACGATTGGCCAGACCATCTTCCGAGAATCCTGCCTCGGGCATGGATGTGTGTGATGTCCTTAGGTTAGTTAGGTTTAATTAGTTCTAAGTTCTAGGCGACTGATGACCTCAGAAGTTAAGTCGCATAGTGCTCAGCGCCATTTGAACCATTTTTAGCTCACGCAGGCTGGCGTGAGGTCTGGAACAGGACAAGGAAATTAGAATTTAGAAAAACGGACGTAGCTGGTGGAATACTTAACTTTAATCCATTAATGAGGAACGTCGCTCTTGACGGTATATGATTCACAATATCAATAGTAACTGAATATGGCCCCTTGCTAGGTCGTAGCATATGACGTAGCTGAAGGCTATGCTAAACTATCGTCTCGGCAAATGAGAGCGTATTTTGTCAGTGAACCATCGCTAGCAAAGTCGGTTGTACCACAGGGGCGAGTACTAGGAAGTCTCTCTCGACCTGCCGTGTGGCGGCCTTCGGTCTGCAATCACTGATAGTGGCGACACGCGGGTCCGACGTATACTACCGGACCGCGGCCGATTTAAAGCCCAACACCTAGCAAGTGTGGTGTCTGGCGGTGACACCACAGTTAAGTCCCATAGTGCTCAGAGCCATCTGAACCATTTGAAGTGCCTAGAACCGCTCGACAACGGTCGGCTATTAAGTGTGCACCTGATCAACAGTTGACCAGCACACACTCATACGTATTACTCACACGGGAGCGAGCTCTGAAGTCACTGCGGGAGGTAGCTCAAACAGTGTTACTGCAGCCGTTACCGCGTACATGTTGCTACGTAGTCTTGCGTGTCTGCAGACCTCCGGCGTCGGTCAGTGTCCGTGTCCACACATCACCGAACACCTTCCGTTGCACCGAGCACTGTTATGACGTTGGCCAGACCGCGTAACGTCGCCTCAGTCGCTGTGAGAGCAGGAAACCTGCCCCAACGTCTGGAGCCAGAAGTTGCACCTCCTGTGATTCACCCGAACTCTGTTCACTTTCTTGTCGTAGCCACCTTTTAAACCCACGACGCTGCCTGTTTGGTAGGAATTTGACTCCAGTTGTTCAGAATGTTTTGCAGCTCACTCTACTTTTTTTCATTACGTACCGTAATGCGATTCAACCAGCCGTTGCCTTATTTGCCATGGAGAATTTCGAGATTTGCATTTCAACTGCTTCCATGAACTGCCGTCCAGTTTATAGATAAATGCGCATTTGCGCTTCATCTCAACAACTTCTTTTTTTATTACTGTTAGCCTTCGAAGGCGAGAAAGATTTTGGATAATATTGGTAGCCGCTTAAAATGGCACACATTTAATTGTACCTCATATCGGTGTGTCATTCAACTGGGCGTCAATTTATGCCATGGATCCATACAGAACAGAAAAATTCTGCACCTCGATACCGCAGTCATTCGCTTGTCAATGTATGCTAGTAATTTTGTAGAGGATTTTGGGTCATTCTCTGACTTTTGCTGCCGTTTTGCAAAAATGTTCCTTATGAGTTAAAAGAGACACGCACAACAATTGCAGGTGATTTAGACGAGTATTGCCATTTAATTTCTGGTGTTCTGAAGCTTTTGAGGAAATTAAAGAATTATGTTGTGTAGAACAGGATCTCCAAACTACGGCCCGCATGTCAATACCGGCCCGCGTGACATGCGTGGTACCAGACAAGCGTGATATCTGGCACACCGAACTTATTTATCCTGTTCTGGCATTATGTGTACATTTGTTGTTCAGCTTCTGTATACTATTTTTGTGGACATGTTGTGAATCATATGACCATGGTATTTTGCTGTATCCCTCTTACTGCTGACACTCGCAAATAATGCGAAAGATATAACTTTCTAAAGGAGGACGCTAAGTGTCCGAAACTGGTACAGAAAAAAATTTCTTTTTTGCAACTGGTTGCTTATTATTTCGTTAAATGATGCAATGTACGATTAATGGGCTCTCAAGCGTACACCATTCGAGATATCAGCGCTTGCTCATCTTTGCTACTTTGAAACACGCCTCTTCTAGTGAACAAGTGCTCATAACTCTTTAAGGTATGTACTTTAGAGCCCATGCCTGTTAGACGATTTTTTCTTGGTTTGTTCTATACAACCACCTCACAAACTGTGGAAAGCAAAGGGCTTGCAGTAGAAGAGGCCCACTTTCAGAAGTATCAGAACGATTTTATTTTACTACTTTCGACTCAGTCGTTTCCGGATCAGGGTCCCCTCATCTCAAATTGATGCACTTAGCCTTCTTATCATCCCTGAAAGTTAGTAACATCACTAGGGAATCATTCTGTGTATTGTAAGTAGTAATGCCTCTGTAACACTCCCGAAATTGCGTTCATATCTGCCGATTTCATCTCATTAAAAACAGCAGGTTGAGTTTTGTTTGACACAAACTCCTGAATTCCTTAAAAACTCTGACCCTACGCACTAGTATTTTGTTCAGTACACTACAATGTGAGGCAATATCGAATGCCTTCCGGAAGTCGCGAAACACAGCACCAATCCGGGGACCTTCGCGTACGGTGCTGTGTGCTTTATAGACGAACAGAGATGGCAAAATCGCTGATTACGAAATCGATGGTGATTTTTAGAGGGAAGATTTTCGTTTTCCAGAAAAATTATAATACTTAAGTTTAAGCTTCTATAGAAATTAAGCGATGGCTACATCAGGTAGCACATAAATTCTGCTACATGTCTAGGTAACCAGAAGTTAGAGAAAAATAGCGTTTTGTAATATGTGTAGTTATGGAAACTAAATCCTTATCGTCAGCGTAAAAGAACATCCTGCAACAGACAGGTGTCTCCCGCCTTTAAGACTGACGGAGAAGGACATCCGAAACCTGCGCGCGCTCTGTTTCCGACGGCGCCCGTCTGCCGACGCCGATGTAAACAAACGTGGTTCCGCGCCAGGTTGGCTGTACTGTTTTTGGGCGTTTTTTGTGCTCGCCGTGACCCGGGTCTCCTTCCTCTCTCCCCTACCTCCGGCCGGTGCGCGCGCACACCGCGTCCCGTCCCCCGCCCATAATGCGTCCTCCCCTCCTCCTCCCCCCTCCCCTCTTGCCACCCATTCTCTTCCTGTGCTTGTCCCGCGCGCACCGCTGCCCACGTCCAAAGCCAGTAGTCGGCATACGGCTGTAGCGGCAGCGCGCAAACGCCGTAAGCCCGTCGTCGCACAACGGCGCCCGCTTGCGTTGTTTTGCTAAAAGGAGAGCCCGACGTCGGCAGTTCTGAATTATTTTTCGCTGTCCCCGAGCACCGCCCCAACAGTGTCTCTGGCGCTGAATATAGTGCACCGTTCTACAAACCAGAGTGGGGAGTTGCTACTGGAAGCGGCGTCGTTTTGCGAGGAGGGTGAAATCACCCTCGGTTCGATCTTATATTCTGTCGACGCACCCCACTCGCCAGTTCCAAACAGCCCCGTCATTCGGCGACTATACAGTGTAGTGCTTTTAGTGTTATTACGCTTCTTTCAACAGGAAATTAAAGAACTTTCAATTGTGGGGTGATCTTCGTGCGATCAGTGATCTGCTTTCGACTACTGCTTCGTTTGATGTGACCCGTTAGTCGTCACTGCTGCAATCATGGGTAAGTGCCCCTCTCCACTTGCGTTTCTCAATTATGCACTTGTTTCAAACTGTGACTGTATTTCCTATTCGGAACTATTCGATCCAAAAGCACTTATGCTTACAGAAAACTTACATCAGATGTAAACAGACTCGTACAACTTTGCCAGTAGGACAACGAAAAACTATATAAACATGTGATGACTGTAGCATAACTGTTACCAGCACGAAAATGGAGCTGTAAGTCTTCACAGCAAAGAAAAGAAGGAAAGTTAAGGTTGAACTTCCTGTCGACGAAGATGTTATTACACACAGACACAACCTTGAACCGGGGAAGGAAATTGGCGATGTCTCTTCCTAAGGAACCGTCTCAGCATTTGCCTTAAGGATTTAGGAAATACGCGATAAATCTAAATTTCGAAGGCCGCACAGAAATTAGGATCACCAGGCCATAGTAAATTGTCCGCAGCTAAAGCGAAAACTGGGTGTTTAGATGAGTTTACCACTGCTCTGTTGAAATATACTGTTGATTAACAAAAATGCTTTCTGTGATAGAAGATGGCTTGCATTTATCACTGAATTATCAGACACAAGCGCAGTGCTAATCATTTTCATCGCGGATAAGATCAAGTAAACAAACGTATCTCTAAGCACTACAATGAGTAACCGAACGTGATGGGGCAGTGATGTTACGCTGGGATCGTATTCGGGAAGATGGCAGTTAAAACTCCCGTCTGGTCATCCATATGTAGGTTTTCCTTTTGTCATTTCCCTAAAATGCTTGATGCAAATGCCGCGATAGTTTCTTTGAAATGGTACTGTCGATTTCCTTCCACAGTCTGAGACTGCGCTCCGTCGTTAATGAATTCGACGGTGTTTTAAACACAAATCTGCAGTCTTTTCTTTATACAGAGCAGCGACGTTCAGTTTAGTGAGGAAGGGTGGCAAGAGGATGAAACACATTGCAAGTATTCTACTGTGGTAGAAAATGCAAATTGTGAACGTGCAATTAACTGTAAAAAAAAATTAGCCGTTGGAGAATCGTTTGACGTTATGATTTTCTCTAGGTGCTGCAGCAGTACAAAATAAATATATTATAAAGTTGTTTCTGGATAGATTCTGCCTTGAGCAAATACATTTTGTCCCCCTTTTACGTAGACATGTTTTGCTGAAGTTACAACATCTTCCTTATTTTCTTTTTGTTAAAGAACAGTAAAATTGCTCCCTTCCGTCTATAAATACAGAAATTTCAGTTTTTAAGGAAACTTTTTCACAAACGTGACAACAAACAAAAACTAAATTTTTCTTTACAGCTATTTTTCGTTCAGTTTTTCATCTGCAACCGTACAGAGCTTAATGCGAAAAGTATTTTACAACGAAAATTTACTGCTGGGCATGTTAAGATTAACATTACTTTATTCTGTGTGGAAAATCGTGTCTGATGATGCTGTAATTTCAGCGAAACGTATCTGGATAGAAAGAAGAAAACATTGTGAATGCTCAAGGCGGAATTTAGCAAGAAATAAATTTATTTGAGAGAAAACATAGACATACGAGTGTGTTAAACCTTCGCGATGAAATATTTCCTACTACTTCTGAGGCCATTAGAAGCTGCCTGAATGCAGAGATTCAAATATTACCTCAAGATAAAGTGAAATAGAGAAAGACATAAAAAGATTGGAAAGAATGTGTGTTCATTTCGTCTCGTGGATGTAGTATATATATTTCAGTTATTTTCACTGTTTCAAACATTGTGGCCACTCATTGTAACAACATAACATGTTTATCGTCGAAACATATACACAGATTTTTCTGTTTTTAATCGTTTCGTGTTTTACTAGAAGACGCACGACAACGCAAGATCTGCAACATGCTGAAACAAAAATACTCAAACGAGGTGCTACCTCTGCGAAGCGTAGCCAGCGAATCCAAAGTCATATCTAATTACTTTCATGCCATAGTAACCAACTTAATAACCGTTCCTGATGTTTTGTGTGTTTGTGATCATAGGACGTTACGCTCTGCCACCCAGCACTTTATCTTTCACTATATACTGGTTACGTATTACAACAGGGCAGATCATCATCTTATCTACACCGGTTGCTCTATGAGAGGGCGCACCACTGAAATGTTGAATTCGTTGTTAGTGCAACAAGGTCCAAATCCAGGTTGGACTACCGTGATTTGGGTTTTCTGCGGCTTCATAAACACCTGGTTAGCTCTCTGTCATGAAATTTGTAGTGCTTATTAGTTATGAGACATAACATTAAAAACGGGGGGGGGGGGGGGGGCAATGAAGGATAGCAAAATATGTTGTGTGTGTGTGTGTGTGTGTGTGTGTGTGTGTGTGTGTGTGTGTGTGTGTGGTGTAGTCAGGTGTTGTTTTACTATCAAGAAAATAATTAATAAGTTGATATTACGCAAGTTTTTAACGGGGTCTGAACTGCGACTTTTTTTATGGTTACTTAGAAGTCGCCATTCGTCTTCCAAAATATTAACAATATTCTTCCCCTCCCCTACAAACTGTCGTATGGGCGCCCTTGGGAGGGCACACAAAGTGAGAATTTATTCATCGCCGTGGGATAGCTAGCCGGCAGTCACTGCTGTCGACAGCGTCGCCTGAAAACAATGGCTCGATGCACGCAGTTCGCGTCGCATGAATATCTGGTTATAGCCTTTTTAAGGCGGCTCGGCTGTGTCCCATTGTGCAGCTGCTCTTTCCCGGCGATGCCGGTCCCTGGAAAAGCACAGCGCCGGGGTTTAGACTCGCTTTTGTTTGTCTAAATTTTGTGACCCTACCTGTCACTCTTATCTAATGGCACTACTCGTATAACGACTGCACGTCTTAAGTTGATAGCGTTGTACCAACGTACGATCTTTTCTAATGTGTATCTATTGAGTAAAAATGTACCTGTAGCTGCATAAACACTTGGCAAACCACTGTTAAGTGCATGACGTGGCACCGTTGTGCATGATTTTAGGGTTTTGGCCGTTCCAATGCGTACGGAGCGCAGTAGGAATGGTTACTTAAGCGCCTGCATGCGCGTAATTAGTGTAATCGTGTCTTCCCGATCCCTGCGGTAGAGATACGGAGCGGGTCCTGCTACACTCCTAGAATCATCACTTGGGCTGGTTTTTCGAACATTGTAAGTAGGCTTTCTCGGGATAGTCTGCCTCTATCTTCAAGCGTCTGTCAGTTCAGGTTTCTCATCTCTGCGACCCTCTCTCGCGAGTCACATAAATCTAGAACCATTCGTGCTGCCCTTTTTTGTATGCTATCAGTCTCATTTGTTAGCCCTGTTTGCTAAAGGCACCACGCACTCTAACTACGAGAATCATTTCAAACGTTCTGCACACTGTGAGATAGAACTGAAGAAAATAATTTATTTTACAAAATACCTTTACAGGCCTTCGGCATAATCTCCATTCTTGTTTGACAGCTTCTCAACATTTTGGCAACTTTTGTATGCCGGATAGGGCACCTTCATTGTTGGGCTGTCTGATTACTCTGGCCACACAACTGGGAGGTTCATCAACTGTATCAAAACGTTTTCCATGGAGTTGTTCCTTCAGTTTGAGAAACAAATCGAACACTGGTGGACTCATCTTATGACTGTATGATGGGTGGGGAAGTGTTTCCCGTCCATATTTTTCGAACGTTTCTCGCACTGGTACGTGCAAAGTGAGGATACCAGCTGCAAGCATGTCAGGCCTTCTTTGATGAATTTTTGGGCGCAAAGCATTTTGCGGAAACAGCTTGTTGTATGCGCCTGTTACAGACACTATACATTTCCTACTCCATTCATGTCATACGCATAGATCATCATCACTTTCAACTTTGGTCGTTGGCGGCGGAATTTTATCGGGCGTGGAAAATCGGAACTTTTTCATTGTGGCTGTGTTTCCATACTTCATCAAGTGTAACAGTCCTTTTCAGAAACTGTTCACATTCAGTTCGTTAACATTGAAGCAATTCTTCTGCGATTCTTTCGCGAACTTTTTTCTGATCTTCACTCCGATCATGCGGAACCCATCTGGCAGCTACTTGTTTCATCTTTAACTTTTTCAGTTAGGATTCTGCAGACTGAAGTGAGACATTCTCGCCTCATGTGCAATTTCCTGGTACGTTTTTCGACGATCTTCTCTGAAAATGTTAGTCACAATAACTTGAGAGGTGTAATCTGTTGCAGTTGGTGCCTTCCATTTCTTGGGTTGTCCTCAGTGCTTGCCCGACCTTCACGGAAACGAGCAGACCGCCACGGTACTGTGCTGGGTTCTTTCCACGTAGGAATTCAATTTTGATTTAGGAACGCTGGTCACTACCTGCACTCCGACCTGACTCGATTTCAGCTTCCGTTTTAACACCGAATTAGTCTCGACCCAGTCACGCGAACCAGCAAAAACATATACTACCGTCACGCCTAAAGCCTTGCTCACAACTGACATGAATTTCAACTTGATCACACCATCGTGACGTTCGCACATGGGCAGCGTGCAAGAGTTTTGAAATGACCTTCGTATATTCTAGGATGGGCCGCACAAGGCGTTCGTAAGCTGTATCCTTTGCGGACTTATTGCAAATTTCCAGTATCCTACGTATAAAGCGAAGCCTGCAGCTTACTATACTAACGACTGAGTCAATGTTATTATTTCATTTCCTATCAATACGAACTGTGACGCTCAGATATTTTTATGAGTTGACTGATTATAATTATGACTCATTGTTGCCGGCCGGTGTGGCCGTGCGGTTCTAGGCGCTTCAGTCTGGAACCGCGTGACCGCTACGATCGCAGGTTCGAATCCTGCCTCGGGCATGGATGTGTGTGATGTCCTTAGGTTAGTTAGCTTTAATTAGTTCCAAGTTCTAGGCGACTGATGACCTCAGTAGTTAAGTCGCATAGTGCTCAGAGCCATTTTATGACTCATTGTTATTGTAGTCATACGACGCTATTTTTCTGCGATTTTGTGGTGTGTACAATTTTACGTTTCTGTACATTTACACGTACATAAATACTTCGCAAGCCTGGGCACAGTTCGTGACGGAGACCTGTAAATCATATAAATAAGCCTGAGGGTGATGGATTTTAGACAAATGACGCAAAGCAGCCCACCGGATTACATACATGTGTTTATGAAGCAAACGAGTACTGCAGGGTTCCGCCGTTCTTTGGAAGGATACCCGTTTCTGTGGAAGGATACTGCCCTCAGACACTGTAGCTCAGCTGTTGGTAGAACAGCTTCGCACAAGGTAGTGTAGCTCTGTTGTTTGAGTAACTGCTCCGTCTGTGTTTGTGTCTCACTCGCAGCGCGCAGCATTTTTACGTTTCTGTAAATGCCATTAAAAAAAATGTTGTTTTATGCGGTCCCGACAAATTCCTTCACAGCCTTTGTTTTGGAGTTTCTTGATTCTTCCCTTCTTTATTTTGTTAATGTTGTGGCTAATATCCCGATCATATGCTGTACCAAGAACAATTATTTATTTACGCATTTCACGTAGTATTCCCCCTGAACTCTTCCCTGCCGACTTGTGACCTAAGCAGGGGAGATTCGTTAAATTCCATTCCGACTTGTAGCCCGTCAGATAGTCTTCGCGTTCATAGTTAAATAATACTTGCACAGCCATTCCCTGTTGTTCTTTACTTATGAGTCGTGAAGCGTACACAGCGTTCATCGAGGCACCAAGCTTTCTCTCAGTGTGCTTGTTGTATCGTGCCTTCTTATGACAGGAATGCGTCTATATATCCTGAATTAGACTCTTTTACTAATGTCTAAGAACAGTACTATCAACATCAACCTCATGTCATATTAAGTACTGAGACCCGGGAAGACTGTACACATTTGACGTCTGTTTCAGTACGAAGAGGTTTGTGTCATACTAGCGCATCCCATGTATCTTCTCCGTGCGCAAATTGCCTCCATTTGTAATACAAAAATTACGTCACATAATGCCTGTCACTAAGTTGTTGACCTCCCAACGTACGCAACTGTAGTTAAGTAGTCTTCGTAGCCTGCAACTGACTATTCATGGGAGATCCGTGTGCGAACTTGGAACTGGAAATCACCTCCGTATCTCTCTTGTTACGTTTACGTTATTAGTTATAACTTTTCTCCCGTTTGTTTAAGTTATGATTCGCAAAATTTCAGTGTATGAAGAACAGAAGGAAAATTACACGTTGTCGTTCAATGGTCTGTCGCGGCGAAGTCATTAAAGACAGAGGACATGTTAGCATTTACCTGAATTTACCCAGTAAACATCGAGAACCTGTGATACGTCAGATGTTACTGCCATTAGAGAAGGTATTGAAACGTAAAGGAAAATAGATTTCGAAAAAATATGAGCGAATAAGATTTAAATGTATGGACTGGAAGACCGAAAAGACGATTGAAAGGGCATTTCCATGCAGTAAGATCTACAGAGGCAAAAATTTTGTGAAAGCAAGAACAAAGCCGCACACACACACACACACACACACACACACACACACACACACACACACACACACACACACACGTCCTAGGCACATTAATATTATTGGCATTTACGGCTATCTCAGAACACTACTGGCATTATCAACGTAAATACTCGGGACTGTCATTCCTAAATAAAAATGAATTGTCCGTAACTGGTCGAAGTGAGAAAATTTAAAGAGGGCACAGTAATAAAGCTATTTATTATGAAAAAACTAATAGTTTGTTGAAGATTGGTACCAAAGATGTTTCAGTCCATATGCTGCAAAGAACCTATAGGTAGAGGCACGAGTTTCTAACCATTGTCCACAACCAAACGAGGAGTACTGTTGTGACATTTTCGGTGATAATTTAATAGGTGTTTGTGTCCTGTTATGAACGCTCTGCACTGATTGATACTGCAGCATCTTCTGACATGGCTGTCTTTCATCCTTAGAGGTGTGCAGGTGTTGTAAAGGACGTATGATTTAGCAGCAAGTGGGTCTGGCGCAGCCCCACCTGCGCTTTACCCCTGAGTTCTTCGACAAGTCGGAGCCATGTTAGGCGGCTGTTGAGAGTGGTATGCAGACGCTTGGCCATGCTTCCCCATTGCACTGCACCACACAGAATGTCTAAGTCTACGGGTACTGAACGTCTCTCTAAAACGTGTGTTTCGCTCTTCACTGCATTGAAAACCAACCCACGTTTTGCCTCCCATGGCATTAGGTCGTCACACGCAGAGTAGAGTCTGATCTGAATAAGCTAGGCGCTCATAGTCCACGTAAATGGCGCCGTGTTCCCGGTGTACAGATCGATCTGCACGCGTGGGCACGATTGCGTATCCACTGTTTACGGAATGTACAACAGGGGACCGAGTGCCGAACCGTGCGGGACTCCCTCTCAGAGAACGGGTCATACTGTGCTCTGACGTGGAACGTGCTGCCTTCCAGGTGGAAGCACGTCCGGCGCCGGAGTCCACAGCATAAAAAGTTTGTGCAAGACACCCGGCTGCCGAAGACTGTTGCCAGTAACTCTACCTCTTGACAACTACGAAGGAACAGAGACATTGTTGCAAAGGAATAATCACAGGCACTGATGGACGACATGAAATACAGTACGTACGTAATAAAGGTGGACTGGTATATTTATAACGAAAAATGGGAAAGCAAAATAACAGGGCACAGATAATGTTCATGTTTGACACAGATCAGGCTCCCAACATAAAGCTCGACATCGAACTCTCGGAGAGGAATGTGCTCTTCTATGGCACGAATGCACATTTTGTACCTTTATTCATGTTGGATACCAAACTGTTGAGGAGTCATTGGAGGATATTGTCCCACTCCTGTCTCAAGGCGGTTTTCAATTCTTGAATGGTTCGGAGAGGAGGATTCATTGAGAAGCACATCTTTCAAGAGCATCTCAGGTATGTTCTATAGGGTTTAGGTCCTGGGAGTACGTAGGCCATTCCATACGTTCAATATCATCACTCTCCTGTGTGTCCAACACCTCAGTGATCTTGTGCGGATGGATATTGTCGTCCATAAACAGGAAGTTGGCACCTACCGCACCTCTAAACAGAGTGGCATGATCCAGAATAATCTCCCTGCAATACCGCTGCACAGTAACGATATCCCGCTCATATATATGCAGCGGTGTTCGACCCTTGTCCGTAATGCCTGCTGACACCATAACGCCCGCACCATACAGAAGACGTGCGTAAACATTCTGTGGTGTGTAACGTGTTCCAATCTTTCTCCACATTAACTGGTGGCTAGAATCGCTTGCCGCAGTTAAGCGAGATTCATCGGAGAAATCACTTTGGTCCACTGCTGCTCACCCCCAACCATCGTGGTCTCTACACTAACGAACTCTTTCTCGACGATGGCGTGGTTGAAGTGGCATGCATTTTACCCTCTTGCGAGTATACGAAACAAAACCAACCTGCTTTAATCGCTGCGAAATGGTTCTGTCAGCACACGTACCGATAGCGTTGCAAGGTCTGCAGCGATTTACCTAGGAGTTAAATGTGCGTTCCTTTTCGCCATTAAGACTATATGTTGACCCTCTTGCGGTGTTGTGATCCGTCTACAACCACCGGCATTCATTCGCATAGCATTTCCAACTTTGGCGGCCTGTTTTAATCCGTGAGAGGGCACTTTTGAATACACCAATGACTGTGGCCACAGCAGTGACACTTGACCGGCTTCGATCCGTCCAACTGCTCGCCGACGATCGTAAACACTCAGATGTGGTGTTGCAGACAAGTTGCCGTACTAAATGCAATGCCACGCTGATCGGTTCCACAGCAGCATTCGTCCAACATCGTACTGCATGAACTGCCAGATGCATGTAGGACGTTCGTACACAGGCTTCGCTGCAGCTAACACATCCTGCCCTGTACATTCCGTTTTACAATCATGGGTCTGGTGTTCCGTAGCAGTTGTCGGGTGTTACATAGTAGTTGTCGGTTCTTCGGGAACAATTGTCGGTTGTTCCTTAGCAAAGTCAGTTTTTGCTTAGCAATTATCAAGCAGTGTATTTGAATGTCGCTGAATACGTTGTCTCACTGTATTTATAAATGACGGCAAGATAGTCGTATATGGGAAGTATGAGCTGCTTTCGGCGAGGAAGCACCAGCTTTGTGGAGAAGCGCCGGCGGTGCACAGTAGTGTTGTCTAGGGCGGCGCAGACGTGATCGGCGTCGGTATTGATTGCGACGACGCCCCGTCGCTCCCCTAGCGCCGGAATGTTTTGGCTGCTCGTCTCCCGCCCCTCCGGCTGCCCATGGCGCCGGCTCAGCCTGTCACGTACACTGCAGACCTCTTCACACACACGAAAAGACAAACACGGGCGGATGCGTTATCTCCGGTCGCTCATGTTTATACCGCCGCCGAATTATCTGGTTGCTCTGTCTGTCTGTGTGTGTGTGTGTGTGTGTGTGTGTGTGTGTGTGTGTGTGTGTTTGTGTGTGTGTGTGTGTGTGTGTGTGTGTGTGTGTTTTCGTTTATGTAGTAATAAGCCTTCTCTCGGCCATGTTTGTGGAAGATCCGCCCCTTGTGTTTCAACACTTGAGCGCGACGTCTGCGGTGCGAGTACCAGAGAGCTGTGTGTGTGCGTGCGCCAACAACTTCTTCCCAAAGTCACATCTGTGTACTTTGTTTTGCGCCTGGTGGAGGTCGCGTTTCCCGAACGATGAACGCTATACGTCATTAAGTGCAAGAGAATCATTGTGGTTTGCTGAGGACACAGCTAAGCGTTTGCAAGTAATAAAGGTATTACTGAGGTATTATTAACTATCTCATTCCTTCGGCGACGTTCATCAACCGTTGCGTACCGTTCGTGTTTATTCATACACGACATATTGCAAACGATAAGTGCATGTCATCGGGTACCTAACTCGTTCCGAGGTTTTCGAAAGGCGTTCGAAATTGCACCAGATCGTTGGCCACTAACCAACGTACGATCGTACGGAGTACCTTTGCAGCTGTTCGATGATTAGAAATCTATTTGTCTAATAGAACCAAGTATGTTATTACTAAACGGTCAGTGTTGCACAGAAACTAAAGTAACACCGGTTGGGTTGTACCAGACGAAGTAACGCTCTTCAGTACACTGGTGGATACTTAGCTTTACTCGTGGAGGGGCCGAGGTGATACTACAACAAATAAAATGTTAAATCACTTTAGTGCAACTTGACCAAGATTAAATACTTAACTTTGTAACAATCCTTGTCCACAGGAATGCCATGAGTTTTTATTACTGAGCACTAATGATGGTCGAAGTAGAGGGGATATAAAATGTAGACTGGCAATGGCAAGGACAGCGTTTCTGAAGAAGAGAAATTTGTTAACATCGGGTATAGATTTAAATGTCAGGAAGTCGTTTCTGAAAGTATTTGTATGGAGTGTAGCCATGTATGGAAGTGAAACGTGGACGATAAATAGTTTGGACAAGAAGAGAATAGAAGGTTTCGAAATGTGGTGCTACAGAAGAATGCTGAAGATTAGATGGATAGACCACATAACTAATGAGGAGGTATTGAATAGAATTGGGAAGAAGAGGAGCTTGTGGCACAACTTGACTAGAAGAAGGGATCGGTTGGTAGGACCTGTTCTGAGACATCGAGGGATCACCATTTTAGTATTGGAGAGCAGCGTGGAGGGTAAAAATCGTAGAGGGAGACCAAGAGATGAATACACTAAGCAGATTCAGAAGGATGTAGGCTGCAGTCGGTACTGGGAGATGAAGAAGCTTGCACAGGACAGAGTAGTATGGGGAGCTGCATCAAACCAGTCTGAGGACTGAAGACCACAACAACAACAACTGAGCACTACCGTATCACTCGCTACGGAATAAAATACTAGTCTCTTCTTATAAAATACAGGTGGCTATAAGCTTGTATGCCGAGTTCTGGAACTGCCGCATTACTGTCTCGGCAGAGAGACGATGCTGTAGTCTTTGGCAATGATTTTTGACTGGACTGACGGCACTGCGCTCGGACGTAAGCAACCGAGCCGATGGCGTATGGAAACTCTTCCTGGCGTGTCTACATCACCGTCTCTCATTCGTCGTTGCATCTGGCAGCGACTCTGTTTACTTTTGGTTTCGTTGAGAGCTGCCAACCTTGCCTTGGGCTCTCGCTCTTCGGAGGACACCACAAGGGGTACTTCCACGGAGCGTAGTAGGGCTTTTCAATATACATAAACGATTTGTCAGACTGGGTCAGTGGCGCTGTAAGATTGTTCGCTGACGATGTTGCTGTGTACAGAGAAGTACCGCGCTGGACGATCGAAAGGAATCGCAGAAAAGTTTGTTCAAAATTTCCTCTGGGTTTGATGCATTGCAGCTCTCTTTAAAGTGTGTAGGGAAAATGCTAAGAAGAATTAGAGATGAGATGTTTTGTATCCCGCGTGGAAGGCGGCGCGTGGGTCTGCTCCTGAAAACTGAAGGGTAGGCCGAATGTAGGAAGCTAGGAGGAGCAGGTGAGGTAGAACTCTCGGCACTGCAGTGTGAACTAAAATCACCTTTACTTAACTTTGCGTACAGATGAGCACGTGGATGCGAAGCCGTACATCAAGTTCCTAAGTTACAAGTAGTGGTTAGCCCACTGTGAAATAGAAACATTGTTGCTAGGTCGTCTCCTCGGGATCAAATGGGGAGAATCTGCAGCTGCGCTAGAGGGCGCCGTCGTTGGTGTCGGTGTCGTAGTGCCAACCTACGAACTTGCACCTACGCCGTGGCATCGTAGCTACCGATACCACAAGATGCGCGTAAAATTCGTTTTAGGAATGAAGGACGAAAGACTCAGATTTGCTGGAAGGATGCTAGGAAAGTGCAGCGTATCTGTAAAGGAAATCGCATACGAGACGCTAGTGCGACCAGTTCTACAGTACTGTTACAGTGTTTGGAGTCCTTGTCAAGTGAACAAGACAAGAGGCATGGGACGGACTGAAAGAGGTGCTGCTAGGGTCGTTACAGGTCGACACAACTCATACGGAAGTGCAAAAGAAATGGTCTGGGAACTGAAAAAGGGAGTTCGTCGAAGAAAGAAGAGATAGGTCCTGTCAGACTCAGTTGGGATAATGTAGAGGATATGTATTCAAAGCAGACTGTGCGACCCTTATGCTACCACCGTCGTTTCCTCGCATAGGAATCGTGCAAACAAGGTCTGATAAGTAGGGTACGTACAGAGGCGTATATACGGTTATTTTTCTCTTTATGTGAACACACTCGTACCCTCAACGGTACGTTGTAAAATCACTTGGGGAGTATATACATTGAGGAGACAAAAGTGACGGGATACCTCCTAATATCATGTCGGACCTCCTCTTGTCCGGTGTAGTCCAGCAACTCGACGTGGCATGGACCCAACAAGTCGTTGGAAGTCCCCTGCAGAAATATTGGGCCATGCTGCTTTTGTACCCTTCCATAATTTCGAAAGCGTTGCCGGTGCAGGATTTGGTACACGAACTGACCTTTCGATAATGTCCGATAAATGTGCGATGGGATTCAAGTCGGGCGATCTGGGTTGCCAGATCATTCGCTCGAGTTGTCGAGAATGTGACATGACGCATTGTCGTCCATAAAAGTTCATCGTTGTCTGGGAACATGAAGTCCATGAATTGCTGCGTATGGATTTCAAGTAGCAAAGTGTAACCAGGACCCAGTCCATTCCATGTAAAGATGACAGTGTTGGTTCATGGCTTCGTGGGATCTGCACCACACTCGAACCCTACCATCAGCTCTTAACACCTGAAGTTGGAACTCATCTGACAAAGCCACGGTTTTCCAGTCGTCTAGGGTCCAACCGATAAGGTCACGAGCCCAGGAGAGCGCTGCAGCTGATGCGTTGTTAGCAGAGGCACTCGCCTCGGTCGCCTGCTGCCGTAGCCCATTAACGCCAAATTTCGCCGCACTGTCCTAGCGGATACGTTCGTCGTACTTCCCACATTGATTACACCTGAAATATGGTGTTCTCGGTACTCTCTTGACACCGTGGATCTCGGAATACTGAATTCCCTAACGATTTCCGAAATGGAATGTCCCTCGCTTCTAGCTCCTACTACAGTTTCCGCGTTCAGAGTATGTTAATTCCCGTCGTGCGGCCGTAATCACGTCGAAATCATTTTCACATAAATCATCCGAGTACAAATGACAGCCCCGCCAATGCACTGCCCTTTCATACCTTGTGTACGCGATACTACCGCCATCTGTTTATGTGCATATCGCTGTCCCATGACTTACGGGACCTCAGTGTGTATGTAGATGCAGGTGTGCTGTTACAAATGGCTCTGAGCACTATGGGACTCAACATCTGTGGTCATCAGTCCCCTAGAACTTAGAACTTCTTGAACCTAACTAACCTAAGGACATCACACACATCCATGCCCGAGGCAGGATTCGAACCTGCGACCGTAGCGGTCACGCGGTTCCAGACTGACGCGCCTAGAACCGCACGGCCACACCGGCCGGCTGTGCTGTTAAAACGTACAACAGTATTGGTTTATGTGACCGCAGATCGCCAGACCCAAGTTAAACAAAAAATATTATTTGGCCACCTGTTTGCGGTGATGGAGTTACTACAAAATTTATAAGAAACATATGCCTTTCAGAATAAAATTCTGTCGTCAGATGCATGGCCAAGGTCTAATGATTTACAATATGCTTAATTTTGCAGGCTTCCGAAATGAGAAACTAATCTATTGAAATCGGTAAAGCGAAATAAAATTATCTGTGCAATTGACGACTGAATTTTGTTCTGAAATATATACTGCAATTAATGTAAAAATAAAAGCTATGAAATAAATAAAGTGATAAAAGTAATGCTTATTTAGAATATTGATTTGGAGTAATAAATAAAAATCGCCACATGTGACATAAATTCGCTAAATCGATCAAACCGATAGACTGTACATCGTCCTCTTTTTCCCTATCAAAAAGCAACAGAACGCTGCAAGTGGTGCTATTTTTTTTCATCCAGCTGGCCGTTACTTTTGAAATAGTCCTCGTGTGGACAGTGCGATTTCGTAGTGTATTAGTGTTATGACAGAAATAATTGCTACACTATAATCGCTCCTAAAACCATAGACTTTTTCTGAATATCGTTGGTATCGATATTTGGTTGTTCGTTTTATCCCCTATATGAATCATATTGAGTGAATTAATAAACAGGGAACCAAATAACTGCATGTATTGCAGCAACAAACGATATTTTCTACTTGGAATTTAATCATTTGTTGACTTTACATTAATAACTTTCTTACGCTACATTATATAATAGTCATTTTCCACCTTCGTTTTATTTCCGTCCTAAATTCTACTACGGTAACATGTAGAGAACATTAGCAAAGAATACTCACTTCGCAAAGATGTGCTACACGTAAAACTGTGTTCTTCAACTTATCAATTCTCCAGAATTGAATAAGATCATGTTATGTGATGATCATTATTCAATCCTATTTCATTTCTGTGCCCAAAGGTAATCATTCTGTAGAACCTGTTACGGTCTGGACCAAGTATTTCTCACTTATTTAATAGCTGCTATGAGTAAAATCGTGTGCTACATAATATGACATCGCACGGACAGTGTATCCGAGACAAATCTATTACTTCGCTTTCAAATCAACAGAATCTTCAAAGCAACGATTTGAAAACTTGTATTTGTTCCTTCTCTGTGAAGAAATCGAGGTAACTGTTGTTTTTGCCTATCTTCCATTTATTACGACAGTGGATACGCACGAACACTGGTGTTTTGAGAGCAACTATTTCAGACTCATTCAGAAGCGTATCTAATCAGTCATCTATCTGACATTGTCTTTGATAAGCCGTAACAGTGATAATACAGTCCTTGTACATCGATCTCTGCAGAATTGAGAAGAAATTGAGGCTGTAATGTATCTACACGTAGAATGGTGTATAAAGAGGAAAGGAAGACCTGTGTGTAATGTCCCGCAAACGATGAGGTCATTGGATGGAGAGGATTGTCATAGATGGGAATGGAAATTTATGGTATCCTATTGAAAGGAAGCGTCCCAGCTTCGCCTTGGTCGAGTTTAGAAAACAACTGAAAACCTGAAGCAGGGTTACAAGGACTTGAGAAATCGGTTGAAACAAGAAACCTAAAGTTGAAAATATTTGAGAAATCCGTGTTCCCACTCAAAATCGAACCCGGTACTTTCTGCGTGTGAAGCAGACGTTATAACCGCTACATTACACAAACGACGATATGGGCAGCCCGTAGTTATGCACTCGTAATAGCCTCAACTTCTCCTTCCGTTCACACACACGATACTAGGTCGACAATACATATGACTGTCTGAAAGACATCGCAGGTAAGGGCTAGGTGGCCCTTGAAATTCTCGCACGTATGTCTTACACAGCATCACCCGCACTGTCCCTCCGTATGAAACACCATTGTTTTCCTCAATCGGTATTGCAAAAGATTCAACAAAAAGAATCCCTTATTTAGCTGCAGGAGCGCAGACTTCGGTTTCCATCCATAACATTTTGCATTACAATGCTCCATAACAAATTGTAATTGGGAAGAAAGATATCTCGGTCGTGATGGAGACGTCAGTGATTATTGAAATACCTTTAAAAATTGTTTAGTGTCCGGCAGAATCATATAATTTCAACAGGAAGTTTCGGACCTTATCTGCTGTTGTCTTCAGTTCATAAGAGAAAGCAATAATTCACTCACAGGCACACTGACAATATGGTTTTCTCAGCGTTCCTGTGAGTGAACTGCTGCTTCCTACTGTCATCTGAAGATGGCCGGTCGTTAGTAATTTCTTGTTGAAATTATATGTCATGGTGCCGAAAAATAACCTATTTTCTCAAACTATAACTGTGGCAACGACAAGATTATGTCAGACCTGTAGATAAGGATACGAAGAAGATCTTTCTTTTAGTACTTTACATACCGTACCCATTTTGATAGGGCAATCCGTTCGAGTAAATGATCCTATGGAGAGTCAGAGACTTTACAGCCCAATACCAGGCAAGTTAGTAGCTGGACAAAGGGAGTCCAAACTAAAAGTATATGGGAGGGGATTTCAGGTTCTATTTGCCTTACAGCCAAGGAAACAAACGAAAACCGTAGTTAGAACTGGGGGACTGAAACTACTTTCAATTTACGTCTGCCGCGCGGGGTAGCCGTGCGGTCAGGGGGACTTTGCCACGGTTCGCGCGGCTCCCTCCGTCGGAGGTTCGAGTCCTCTATCGGGCATGGGTGTGTGTTGTCCTTAGCGTACGTTAGTTTAAGTTAGATTAAATAGTGTGTAAGTTTAGGGACCGATGACCTCAGCATTTCGCTCGCATAGGCATTTACCACAAATTTCAAAATTTCAATTTTAGTTTAAATCTGGAAAAATATGGCCCATTCTAAAAATAAGAAAGACTAGTAAATATCGAGGCATATTTGTTTGTGCGTACACAGAATAAAATTGATGACTTGGTCGACATGTGCAGTGTACGTGAGCCAGAACGATAGTTGGAAGTTTTTTTCACTTTTCATTCAGAGAATGCCCAAGGAGCATAGTGGGCTTTTTGAATTTCGGTTCCGTAAAAGTTCACCATTTACAGTCAAATGTCTTACGAGGCTGGGAGTGGTGCAGAGGGAATCATAGTTGGGAATATTTGGGAGGAGACTTCTAGCTTCCCCCGCATTTTCTTGATAACCAAGGGAGACCACCTGAAATCCCTGGTTAGAACCAATGTTTAGGGGTGTTATAACTTATTCCTGTGACAGTGTTATTAATTGTAGTAGACAAAGTTAAAATTGTATGTGTGTGTGATGCAGACGAGAGTTACAGTGCACAATATTTCGTCTATACAGATGAAGTATGGCAGCGAGAAACATTCAACTAAAAAAAAAAAAAAAAAAAAAAAAAAAAAAAAAAAAGAGTTTAATGAAATCAGACTTCCCGCTATCAAAAAAGAAAATGTATTTCGTACCGTCTGTAAACCGTAAATGTTGTGTGGTTCTGATACTAGTGCCATAGTTTCATTTGACATTAATTTGGTGGCCTATGTCTCTGTATCACAGTTTATTGTTTCGAAAGTCTTTGTCATTTGGCTCCTCGAAGCTGAGTAAGGCCCGCTCCCGACCTTCTCATCTCAGAAAATAATTGGTGTGGTCACCGTAAAGTAAATGCCGATTTTTGTTTATAAAAGGCGATCAACAAATTTCTGTTCTGTTCAGAATCGGTATGCCACGCAGGCATAATTGCCGTGAACATTGAGGCAATCATCCCACTCGATGCACCACGTTGAAGATAACCCGTTTGGTTAAACACTGTGTCCTGCTGCGTGAAGAAGTCCGTCACTGCCTTCTGCACACCCTCTTCCCACGGGGCTTGTTGACCCTTCAGAGTCTTTTTTTTTTAGGGACCGAAGGCGTGTCAGTCGTATGCGGAGACGCCAGGACTACTGGGTGGGTACCCGAGTGTCTCCCGCTTGAGCTGGTCCGTAACGGATGAGGCTGGGCTCTCAGATCGGAAGGCGTCTTGTGTCGAACTGCGATCAGTACAGAATTTGGCGCACCATTCCACAACAGTCGTTTTCGACAGACATGCTGCTTTATATACATTCTTCATTCTTCGATGGATGTCTACCCACGTTTGCCTTTCGGCAACCAAGAAAAGAATAAACAGCACGTTGGTTCTGTTTGGACGTATTTGATAATACCGTCTTCGTAGTTAACGTTTCCGCTTTTCCCGAGCATACGCACGTCTGAAAGACACGAATGGCACACTAATCCCTTGCCTACACCTCGGTGCATATACCGGCGTCACAGTCGCGCTACGTTGCGTACACGCCGCAGCAACAGCTCAACAGCGAATCTTTTTGATCGCCTCTTACAGCATTATAGTGTGAGTTTTAGTATCAATGTAGCTGTGTAGCATATTTTGAATCTCATTTTTTGTTGCGCCACGATTAACATTAGAAACCACGGAGGCAATCTGTAGGCCTTCACAGTAATACGCGTTCGTCTTCACATTGTCTGTGCCCTGTCCTGCATTTATGAACCTACCCTGTGCTGGTGTTTCTCTAGTTATAATCATTCATACATTAATTAGCGTTCTGCATTCGACTGTGAGCACGTGTTCGTCATGAAAGCATCAGAGCAGAAGCAGTACCTGCTCTTTCCTCGGATCGTTAAGCCCAGTGTTCGCTGTACTAACGTTTAGGAACATTGTTAAAGCGTCTTACGGCAATGCAGCCGATATTTCGACAGGTGAACAACCCGTCATTTTCAAGGCAAAATGCAACGAGGGATCGCCTTGCAACGAAAGTTCAACCCTCGATGGGCGGCGCTACGCCGATCACGAATCGAACATAGTTCGACATATGCAGAAATGCAACACCCAGACTTTAAACGACTAGCGCTACCACACAACCGAAGACGATCGACCAGAGAAGTTATCGGATGTGAATATTAATTACCAAGGGGTGAACACTTAGTGTTAAGTCTGCCTCTTTGTTGTTTGACGAAGGAGAGAGTGGGATTCCAAACATAATTTTACTGAAAACCTCCATCTACATTTATCTACATCTAACTACACACAGACACTCCGCAAGCCGTCGTATGGTGAGTGGCGGAGAGTGCCTAGTATCACTACTAGAATTTCCTTTGCTGTTCTATTCATAAAGAGATCGAGAGGAAAACTACTGTCTGTATGTTTCCGTACGGTCCTTAATTTTTCTTACCTCATCTGATCTTTGTGGTCTTTAGCGAAATGTACTTTGGTGACAGTAGAATCGTTGTGGACTCAGCTTCAAATGCTAAACATTTTCTCTGTAGTGTTCCGCGTAAGGAACGTCGTCTTCCCACCAGAAATTCAAACTTGAGTTCACGAAGCATCTCCGTAATACTCACAGGTTGATAAAACCTACCGCTAACAAATTTAGCTGCCCACCTTTGAATCGCTTCGATGTCTTCCTTTAATCCGACCTAATGGGGATCCCAGGACACGCGAAGAATACTCAATAATGGGCCGCACTAGTGCTGTATACGCATCTCCTTTATAGATGAGCTACACATCACTGAAGTTCTCCCAGTAAACCGAAGTCGACCATTACCTTCCCTACTACCGTCTTTACGTGCTCGTTCCATTTCATGTCGCATGACAACGTTACGCCTAGATATTTAGTCGACGTGACTGTCAAGCACCTCACCACTAATACTGTATTCGAACCTTATGGGATGGCTTTACCTACTCATCTGCGTTAACTTACGTTTAGAGCAAGCTGCCATTCATCACACAAACTAGAAATTTTGTCTAAGTCATCATGTATCCTGCTACAATCACTCAATGACAACAGCTTCCCGTATACCACAGCATCATCAGCAAACAGACCCAGGTTGCTGCCCAACCTCATCATCTGATCATTTATTTATATAAAGAATAAGAGTGGTCCTATCACACTTCCCTGGGGCACTCCTGAGGATACCCTTGTCTCTGATGAACATTCGCCGTCGACGACAACGTACCGGGTTCTTTTACTTAAGGAGTGTTCGAACGTATTGTGTATGCTCGTACCTTCGTTAACAGTCTGCAGTGGGGCACGTGTCAAACGCTTTTCGGAAATCTACGAATATGGAATCTACCTGTTGCCCTTTATCCCTGGTTCACAGGATGTCATGTGAAAAAGTCATGTGAAAAGTTTCACAAGTGCGATGCTTTCTAAATCTGTGTCAGTTTGTGAACAGAAGTCTTCCGACTCAGGGAACGTCACTTGCTAGTTTTACCTCAACTGCTTCCTTAATAACACTACCCCAAATAGCTGGAAGTGCACGCCAGAATCTCTATGTTATATTCCACACGACCGCCACCGCTGCCGAGGCAGTGTTCTGCAACAGAAAAGGTGCTTTAAATTTCCTTGCACAGCGCTCTCTGGTTGCTATACGAATATCGGCGGTTGTCGAAGACGTCACCCAGCTGCATTACAATAAGTTGCTTGAACATTTGATACGCCGACAGAAATTCTAGGAATAACCGGACAAGGAAATTAAGTTACAGGTGGAAACAAAAAAATGGTTCAAATGGCTCTGAGCACTATGGGACTCAACTGCTGAGGTCATTAGTCCCCTAGAACTTAGAACTAGTTAAACCTAACTAACCTAAGGACATCACACACATCCATGCCCGAGGCAGGATTCGAACCTGCGACCGTAGCGGTCTCGCGGTTCCAGACTGCAGCGCCAGAACCGCGCGGCCACTTCGGCCGGCGGTGGAAACAATATTATCGGAACAGAGACTGGAACTAGCTCGGAAGAGCAGAGAGACATTTTGCGCATTTCAACACAATCGCTTGTCTATTCTGTTGTCGAATACTGCGCTCCTGTGTGAACTAGGATCGATCATGTTGACAAAATTAATGTCTGGCTAAACGACACAATCAGACTCTTCACTGGCAAGCTACAGTTGAAGCCAGTGGCCCGGCTTCATATCTCTATATAGCATCACCAAATCTAAGACAATAGGTAGTGGACCGAGAACGGAGTAAGATATCCACCAGATCGGTTCCTGTAAACTGGCTCGCCAGCAAAATTTTCCCTCGCCTTGCACACACACCAGGCTCACATATAGAACGCCAGTATATGATCGTAACAGTCACACTACAAACCAACTCTTAGCAATTTAGAAGACGCCGGAGTGCTAATTGGGTATTCATTGCTGCACAGACAAGTACTGGAGATTCAGGCTGGCCCAACCGTACCACCTACAGGCATACAAATGCCAAGAAATATACAGGTTCCTGTCACCGGCATAGACCCAGACCTGCAAGTTGCAAGGCATCTCTATATAAATGATGTATTGTACACATCCCAGAATGTGACTGTGACGGAATCGTACAAATATTTAAACACATTACTAGTGAATGCCCGACCTGAAGATTTCAAGGAAACTGGAACGACTACAAAAGGCTTCTCCAAACGCTATTGCATGATTGCGTTCCCTGAACATACAGCTCCAGCGGAACTGTAGTATTAATAAAGTCTATCATATTCACTTCTGAATTAAACCATTTTGTTAATATCCATTTTTTGTAGTTCTGCCACAGTGTAAAATAAAAAATTCAGCTTTCGTGGTCAGAGAAGATACTGGAAATTCTATTCTCTGCGGGACGTGTGTTTCATCTGAACACGAATGTTCGCATCTTCTTTTAAGACAAACGCTTCGCTCTCCTTCGACAGAGACAAAATATTTGGGAAACAGCTGCAAAGCTGCAAGTGTGTTCATAGAATTAACAACTAATGCTTGTTGCACAGTCTTACCAACGCTACGAACAAGACCTTCGGTTTACTGTTTTTGCTAGTGCCCACGTAGGCGGTGTAATTCTCGCGTTTAGATGTTTGTTACAGAAGACCAGTGGTACCAGCATATTTTATGATCGACACTTTTTAGTGGGCGACTGCGTGGGGTGTCAAATTTTTCGACCCGTCACTAATGTTGCTGCTGTCCTTGGCGTGTAAAGTAACACGTTCGCTGGAGAGAAAAAAAAAATTACTGAACTGGTTTCCTCGAAGCCACCTGGTGTACTAAGCCGGTAGTGGTTGCTGTTTTCGCATTCGCGGTCCAGTGACATCACAGAGAAATTATATAGTTATTAAAAGTTTTCGCCGACATTTGCAAGCGTGTGGAACAGTGTTTCTTAACGACTCAGCGAAGCCTAGAATGATGTCATTCGCTAGATGCTTTGTCCTGCTGTCGCGTTCGAAGCCATGCAGACAATTACCTGCTTGTCAGCCAAGTAAAAGGCACGCCTTTACGCTGTGAGTGAGCGACGTCTTTTCGGGTACAAACCTCTCCCTCCCAGGATAAGGTGAAAGAGAATCAGAATTTATTCCGAACAATGGTCGTTCTCAATAATACCTTCGACCATTCACGAAAATATGATTTCGTACGAACCGCATGAACAAAACAAGTGAACTATTGTAGCCACTGCACGAAATGATTATTGTCTGGAAGCCGGATCTTAGCAAGTCATTTCACATCGATTATTTTGCGAATCACACCACGACATTTAACAGCCTGTTCACAGTGCGTCGTTGTTGTTGTAGTCTTCAGCCAGAAGACTGGTTAGAAGCTCTACTCCAAGCTAGTCTGTCTCGTGTATGTATATTTATACCTGCATAGCTACTGCACCCAGCATGTATTTGAACATATTTACTGTATTCAAGCTTTCGCCTTTCCCTTCCTGTCAACAGGTCCCTTATTTTTTTAGTTGTACTGCGCCCCCAATCCTCCCCTCTTCATTAGTTACTCGGTCTACTTAACTAATTTTCGGCCATCTTGTGTAGCACCATGTTTCAGAAGCTTCCTGCCTGTACTGTTTAACGCCCACGTTTCATTTCCACCCAAGGCTGCATTCCAAACAAACACTTACAGAAGGGCTACCTAACTCATTTACAGGATTACAATTACTGAACTAAATGAAATAAAATTGTCACATCGGTTTGCATCAGAACGTTCAAACAGCACAGTTGGTCTCGGGGCATGGCGGGAATTAGTGTGCGCATGCGCACTCGCCTTGTTGTTGTCGGCCATTTGCACGTGAAAATGTCGCGGTACAACGTGTCTGAGCGCATTTGGGGAAGTGAGAATCCGTCTCTTCACCCTCAACAGGTGACTGTGTGGTGTACAATGTAAGGTCACGGAATAATCGGTGCGATATTCCTTGATACGGTGACTACCGAACGGTACGTGGAGGTTTTGGAAAATGATTTCATCCCCATTATCCAAAGTGACTGTGATTTCGACAAGATGTGTTCCATGCAAGGCGGAGCTCAATCCCATCGAAGTAGGAGAGTGTTTGATGTCTTGGAGGCGCACTTTGGGGACCGCATTCTGACTCTGGGGTACCCAGATGCCACTGGCATGGGCCTCGATTGGAAGCCATATTCTACGGATCTGAACACATGCGACTCCTTTTTGTGAGGCTATATTAAAGACAAGGTGTACAGCAATAGCTCCAAAACCATTGCTGAGCTGAAAACAGTCATTCAGGAGGTCATCCAGAGTATCGTTGTTCCGACACTTCAGCGAGTCATGCAGAATTTCGCTATTTGTCTGCGCCACATCGTGGCCAATGATGCCAGACATATCGAACATGTCATAACCTAAATACGAATATCTGTGGTAACGTTTACATGTTGAATAAAGTGTGTGCACGCCGTATTTTGTAACTAATTTACGTTTTTTTTTCCATGAAGTTCAGTAATTGTCACCCTGTACATTCGATATTAGTAGCATATTGCTCTTTTTCGGGGAAGCGGCTCTATCTGTTGTCAGTTCGCATTTTATATCTTCTCTACTTTTGTAGTTGTCAGTTATTTTGCTGCCTATGTAGTAAAATGTATATTTAATATTTTATTGTGTCATTTGCTACTCTAATTCTCTCAGAATCACGTAGTTTAATTCAGCTACAAGTTTTATTTTTGTCGGTCTTTATTTTACTACCTCTTTCCAAGGCACTGTCCATCTTGGCTAACTGTTTTTCCAAGTACTAGGTCATCTTTGATAGAATTAGAATCTGATCAGCAACCTTGAAGGTTTTAATTCTTCTCCCCTCCCTAGGTTCTCTAACTTTCTTGCTCAGTGTACAGATTGGATAACGCGGCTATGACACTGTCTCACTCCCTTATTCGCTACTGACTTTCGTTCATTTACTTCGACTCATAATTTCAGTCTGTTCAGACAAGAAGAGAGGATAGAAGCTTTTGAAGAATGCTGAGGAGTAGATAAATAGATCGTGTAAATAAGACCTTCCTGCCACAAGTTGATTAAAAGAAGGGACAGGTTAGTAGGTCAGATACCTGAGGCGTCAAGCAACAGTTAGCCTGGTAATGGCAGCCTGCTGTCTGTACCTTTCGCCCGCCGTGTTTTATCCGTAGTGGCTTCTAATTTCCAAATAGTATTTTGCAGTCAACATTGTCGAAAGCTTTTGAAAATCTAATAACGCTGTAAATGTGGGTTGGCTTTCTTTAACATATCTTTTGATATAATTGGAAGAACCACTATTGTTTCCCGTGGTTCAACATTTTTCCGGCACCCAAACTGATCTTCTCCGAGGTCAGCATTTGCTATTGATTGTATCGTTTGTGGAGAAATCGATGAAATATTTGACAACCATAACTTATTACCCTGATGACTCGGTGTATTCACACCTCGCACCACCAGCACTCTTTGGTCTTGTGTTTATTACATTCGTCTTGAAGGTGGTATTTCTCGTGCCTCATATATCGCACATACAGGGTTGAACAGTTTTGTAATGGTTATACGTCATATTTATAAATAACGGTAGTGTGTTATTGATTATTGCTGTCATGTTCGGAATCGCAGACGCACTTCGCGTAAATACTCAGTGAGCCAGATGTTGTTCAACAACGACGTTGTTTTGTAGGTTGACTTTGTTTTATGTGTTGCGTTTCGACGAAAGTGCGCGAACTGTAAAAGGATCCCACATTTCCTGAGGATTTTTTGAAGTCCGTGACTTCAAATATGACTCTAAATAACTGTCTTAGTAAGTGAGCGTAATACTTGCATCGTCGGTCTTTTTTATGATCTCGATCAAAGAAAAGAAACAGTCGGGTTTCATCTTTGGCTGGGAAACCACATGGGGCTGTTCAGCCGGAAAGAGTTCTGTTCCTCCTAACAGAATGGTCCCTTTCCACGCTGTGTATGAGAGCAGTATCTTTAACTGTATCTGTTGAGTACAGACGCCTATATTCAGTGTACCATAGTGAGGTAAGGTGTCGTGTTTATAGTGTATAGTCACGGGTCGTTTAAACAGCATGCTCCCTTCTTCAGCGGTTTACGTGAAGAATTTCACTTGTATTAAACGTACTCAGAGCATAAATTCTGGGTTAACCACTAATATGTGTGTTACCTGAACCACTTAAAATAGCGCAAAGAGTAAGGAAAGAAAAGTGCACTTAGATGTATTTACATAATACCCTGAGTTTTGGTATTTTGTTCAGTTTTACAACCTCTGAACGTTTCTTTACCAAATTCTTGTGCCCACAGCCGCTATAAATTTAATGAAAAGTCATTTTCCTGTCTTTTTTATTTGTAATAAATATTTTATTTCATTTTATTAGCGAGTAACTAATTTCTTTACCGACGAGTGGAAAAACTGGTATAAGCCGACCTCTGGGAAGATCAGTTTGGATTCGGTAGAAATGTTGAGGCAATACTGACCCTATAACTTATCTTGGAAGATAGATTAAGGAAAAGGAAACCGACGTTTCTAGCATTTGTAGACTTGGAGAAAGCATTTGAGAATGTTGACTGGAGTACTCTCTTCAAAATTCTGAAGGTGGCAGGGATAAAACACAGGGAGCGAAAGGCTATTTACAATTTGTACAGAAACCAGACAGCAGTTATAAGAGTGGAGGGGCACGAAAGGGAAGGATTGGTTGAGAAGGGAGTAAGACAGGGCTGTAGCCTATCTCCAATGTTTTTCAATCTGTATATTGAGCAAGCAGTAAAGGAAACAAAAGAAAAATTCGGAGTAGGAATTAAAATGCATGGAGCAGAAATAAAAACTTTGAGGTTCGCCGATGACATTGTAATTCTGTCAGAGACAGCAAAGGGCTTGGAAGAGCAGTTGAACGGAATGGATAGTGTCTTGAAAGGAGGGTATAAGATGAACATCAACAAAAGCAAAACGAGGATAATGGAATGCAGTCTAATTAAGTCGGGTGATGCTGAGGGAATTAGATTAGGAAATGAGACGCTTAAAGTAGTAAAGGAGTTTTGCTATTAGGGGAGCAAAATAACTGATGATGGTCGAAGTAGAGAGGATATAAAATGTAGACTGGCAATGGGAAGGAAAGCGTTTCTGAAGAAGAGAAATTTGTCAACATCGAGTATAGATTTAAGTGTGAGGAAGTCGTTTCTGAAAGTATTTGTATGGAGTGTAGCCATGTATGGAAGTGAAACATGGACTATAAATAATTTGGACAAGAAGAATTAGATTAGGAAATGAGACACTTAAAGTAGTAAAAGAGTTTTGCTATCTGAGGAGAAAAATAACTGATGATGGTCGAAGTAGAGAGGATATAAAATGTAGACTGTCTATAGCACGGACAGCGTTTCTGAAGAAGAGAAATTTCTTCACATCGTTTATAGACTTAAGTGTCAGGAAGTCTTTTCTGAAAGTATTTGTATGGAGTGTAGCCATGTATGGGAGCGAAACAGGGACGATAAATAGTTTAGACAAGAAGAGTTGAAATGGTTCAAATGGCTCTGAGCGCTATGGGACTTAACATCTGAGGTCATCAGTCCCGTAGAACTTAGAACTACTTAAACCTAACTAACTTAAGGATATCACACACATCCATGCCCGAGGCAGGATTCGAACCTGCGACCGTAGCGGTCGCGCGGTTCCAGACTGAAGCGCTTAGAACAAGAAGAGTGCTACAGAAGAATGATGAAGATTGGAAGGGTAGATCAAGTAACTAATGAGGAAGTACTGAATAGAATTGGGGAGAAGAGGAATTTGTTGCAAAACCTGACTGAAAGAAGGGATCGATTGTTAGGATACGTTCTGAGGCATCAACGGATCACCAATTTAGTACTGGAGGGAAGTGTGCAGGGAGATGTAGAAGCTTGCACGGGATAGAGTAGCATGAAGAGCTGCATCAAAGCAGTCTCTGGACTGAAGATCACAACAACAATTACTAATTTCGCTCTGTTGGACGTCATCAAGTGACCTAGTGGTAAGAATAATAACGAAAGTCATGATCAGCGTCAACATTTAACTGAATGACACTAGAGAACAAGATAACGTAAAATGTCAATGCACATACAGGTTTTGCTATACATAATATGGTTGTGTTGATTTTTACAAGGCAAGCCATTAAATGTTTTTCTGACAACGGTCAGTGCATCATGACGTGCTGTAAGTGTGTAACATACACTAGCTGATCAAAAGTACCTGGGCACCTGTTAGTGGACATTAAGATGTGGTGTGTCCACCCTTCACCTATATGACAGCTTGACCTCTCCTGGGTACACTTTCAGTTAGGTATCTGAATGTCTGTGGAGGAATGACAGTTCACTCTTCCTCAAGAGCCGAAACTAGAAAAGGTAGCGATGTTGGACGCTGGAATCAAGAGCGAAATCTAGTTTTTAACTCAGTCCAAAGAAGTCTCATTGGGTTCAGGTCGCCGCTGGACGGGCCAGTCCGTTTCAGTAATGTTAGTGGCAAATAACCATTATCTCGCAGATGCTGCATTATGATAAGATGCGTTGTCATGTTGAATATTAGCGTTTCCGAACTGTTCCTCTACTGTACAGAGTACACAATGCCGTAGAACTTGTTAATATCCTTTCGCATTTAATGTTCTTGTTTTAAGTGCAATAAGGGAACCACAGCGTAAACACGAAAAACGCCCATATTGTAACACCGCCTTGTCTATACTTCAATGTTGGCAGTACACAAAATTCCTGGTAACGTTCTCCAGGCATTCGCCGGAACCAAACCCTAGGATTGCCACAGGGTATAGCCTTATTCATCACTCGTTTCGAGTCGTCCACTGTTCGGTGGCATCGCTCTTTACCTGACCTCAAACGTCTATTGACACTGACAACAGAAGCGTATGGCTCACGAGAAGCTGCTCAACCACTTTGCACCATTCTTTTTAAAGCCCTACGTATAATCATTGTGCTAGCTGAGATGCTAGCAACACTTTCAAATTCACGAGTGATATCTTCCGATGATTTCTTGCGATTTTTTTCAACCACCCTCTGCAATGCTCGACGGTCCCTGTCAGTCAGTCAGTCAGTCAGTAGATGGGGACTGCCTGGTCTTGGTTTAGCCGCGGTCGTTCCATCGCACATCGCATTTGGACTTCACGATGACAGCACTTACAGTCGACATGGGCACCTTTAAAAGGGTTATACTGTTCCTGACGGATTTGTTACTGAAGTAACTAGTTAACGTTCGAATTCACAGAGTTATAGCCGACCCATTTTGCTGTTACTGCTTCTCCGCTGACAACGCAGTACTTCCCGCATCCTTTTACAATGGTCCACCTCTCATGACATCTAGTGATCAGTCCCGGATCACACAGGGGAAACCCGATACGTTTGATCAGACAGTGTATTACCACTAAGTTAGTGACGACACACTATCGGACGAAGGTACCTATCACTGATGAAATGAAATAAAGTGTTCATTTAAAATTAGAAAACATTGCCACGCAGGAAAATGACTTTTCGGAAAACACAGAGGAGACTCAAAGAAGAATTGCTCGGTTCGTTAAGGGTGCTTTAGTCAGCCAGTGAACGTCAAAGAGTAGGTAACAATTTCTCATGAGAGTCACGAGAAAAAGTTCGTGTTAACGGTATGACTTCCATGAAGGAAAAATGAAAGACACTTGTACTTATAGAAGAGATACCAACAGCTGTTCCCTCGCACCGTCTGCGGATGGACAAGGAAGTCGGTAAAATGGTTGTGATACACTTTGTCCGCCCCGCGACGCAACATACTTTACGCTGTGACTACAGATGCAGGAGATAAAACTGACCACTTGGAACGTGCTATCAATACATGTACACTGCTACGTGCTAAGGTGCGATGTAGTTTATACAATAAATATAAGAAAGCAGTGCGATGGGACACAGCATCTCCGAGGCAGAGATGAAGTGGGAATTTTCCCGTACGACCGTTTCACGAGTGTACCGTGAATATCAGGAATCCGGTAAACCATCAAATCTCCGACATCGCTGCGGCCGGAAAAAGGTGAATTCATGTCCATTGTGTATTTCAACGAACTTGGGCAATTCCAGCAGGATATTGCGACACCCCACTCGTCCAGAATTGCTACAGAGTGGCTCCGGAACACTCTTCTGAGTTAAAACAGTTCCGCTGGCCATCAGACTCCCGAGACATGAAAATTATTGAGCATATCTGGGGTGCCCTGCAACGTGCTGTTCAGGAGAGATCTCATGATGGTGGTTGCCTACGACCGTGACCAAATTTCTTACACGTGGTTACTGGAACGGTCCGTGTGTCCAAAAGCTCAATAAACGTTCACACAAACGGCAAAGAAGTGGGCGCTTAACTGAGATACTATATACAGACGAATTTGCAACTTTCTTATGCAATTGGAAGTATCCTTAGTTTATGATTACACTTACAACGCATAAACGTGGCGGGAAGCCGCTGTATCCGTCCAAACGACAAAATTTTAAGCGAAGTAACACATCTTGCAGTTTTCTCGTAACCTCAGAAACGATATTATCACTGGAAATGTGGATGATTTGTAGCAGCAACTGTGAGTTACCTGTCATGCGGCCTACGTCACTGTGTTTCGGGAAGTATGCAATTACGAATCATTTGCCGAGGAATGTGATCGTATCGTATTGCTTTGGTACTATACCGGAACGATGTAGAAGAAAAGATTAGGTGAAGGGCGTTAGTAGCACCCAATCATCGTATTCACACCTCCCCGTGAAATGAGGCAGCACAACCGGACTAATTCCACCCGACGGAGAGCGCCCTGGGAGATAACGCGGCTACGTGGTGCGGGCGCAGATTTTGAACATGCTGCATACAGCTGTTGTGCCTTTCCATCTCATATTCATCGCAGCGACGATGTGTGAAAGCTGAACCAAGGACGACTTTTCTAAGGCTCTTCATCCAAATCTATTGATGCTCGATGACGTTGCAGGCGGTAAGTTGCGAAACGACGGCACGCTACCCCACGGGAGCGATTTATGTAAATGTTTGGCTGTATCACTTAGTAACCGCCTCCTCTCGTCTTCATCGTGTTGATGCGACTGTTTGTATATCCGAAATAAAATCGTAAACTAGCACACAGTTCGAGTTAGAAGGAAGCGTCTCGCTTACGAAAGGTACTTTCGTCTGAATGAAACTCGGGCAGCAGTATCATTAAAACTCGTCTTCTTCTCAATGCATCGAGGCAGTTTATATCGCGAGATGTTTGAGATCACGCCTCCGAGCTAAGCATCGATTAACTAGACAACAGCACGAAAGCTGCAGATTGGAGCTTGTGGTTTCGCACACGTATACGTGTTCCTCATTTCTTTAAAGAAGTCATCGTTCTTGTATATAGTTTTTACGAAGAACTCCCACCCCTTAGTATTTCAACCAGTCCAGAATGGATGCTCCCACTGTTTCACTATCTTCAATTTGTTCTTGTATAGAAAAGTGCAGTAATACTGACGTCATGAAGTAGAATCGAAAGTAATCACCTGATACTCCACGCCGCCATTACAATGCGGGCGACGGTATGTGGGTACACACACAGTTTTAATTTTATCGGCCATAATTCGCATCATTTTTGCCCAGAGCACCAAACGACCATTATCTACATCTAAATTCCGCAAGTCACTTTTCGGTGTATGGCGGAGCGCACTTTGTGTACCACTGTCAGTCCTCCAGCCGGCCAGGGTGGCCGAGCGGTTCTAGGCGCTACAGTCTAGAACCGCGCGACCGCTACGGTCGCAGGTTCGATTCCTGCCTCGGGCATGGATGTGTGTGATGTCCTTAGGTTCGTTAGGTTTAAGTAGTTCTAAGTTCTAGGGGACTGATGACCTCAGCAGTTAAGTCCCATAGTGCTCAGAGCCATTTTTTTCAGTCCTCCTTCCCCCCCATACCCCCCCTTTCTTACTGTTCTAGTAACAAATGGTTCGCGGGATGAACGACGATTGCCGGTAAGCCTCCGTGTGAGCTCGAATCTCTCTAATATTATCTTCAAAGCCTTTCCACCAGATGTACTTACGTGGAAGCAATATATTTTTTGGCACTTGTAGGAACATTCGACTTCGAAACTTTAACAGTAAACCACACTGATTCAGAAAGCCTTTCTTACAGCGCCTGCCGCTGGAGTAGATGGATCATCTCTGTGGCGCTTTCGTGCGTAGTAGATGAACCTGTAATGTGTAATGAAACGCGCCGCTCTTCTTTGGAACCCTCCCCCCGGGTCCGTCCGTTCTTTCTGGTACCGATCCCATACTGACTAGTAATAGTCGAACGAGTGTTTTGCAAGCTACTCCTTTTATTGATGTACTATATTTTCTGAGGATTCTTTGGGTGAATCTCAGTCTGACATCTGCCTTACTCACGATTAATTTTATGTGATCGTTCCACCTCAAATCGCCCCTTGTGCATTTTCCCATATACAGAGTTCGCCTGAAAAATGTATTACTTGTGTGTTTATTTTACATTTAATAATTGATCACACATATTGTACAATCTTCAGTTTAGCATATGGTTACTTTAAATGTTGAAAACGTTCACCGTTGGTGGCTATATACATAACAGAACGACGAGCGGTCGCCGCAACTACATCAGTCAATGTTACAGTGGAGATTGCTGCACATGTCGCTGTAATCTCTTGGCGAAATCCCTCCAGTGTGCGTGGCTTACGTCGATAGACGTTATCTTTCAGAGCTCTCCACATGTAAAAGTCCATAGGTGTTAGATTTGGCGACTGTGGAGGGAACTCAATGGGCCCTCTTCGTCCAATCTAATTTTCCGGGAAATTATCATCATGGAAAGCTCGTACGGCTAGGTGGTAGTGTGGTGGTACCCCGTCCTGTTAGTAGAGGACCTTTCATCTGGTCCATAAAGCGCACGTATACCTTGCAGAATTGATGTGCGTAACATTTCCAGGTACACTTCTCCAGTGGCAGTAGCATCAAAGAAAATAGGTCCTAATAAGCCCCTAGATGATAGTTCACACCACGCATAAACCCCTGTTAGATTGATCGCTTTATCCGCATAAACATGCGGATATTTTCCGGTGCCCACTACACACTATTATGCCGATTCACAGTTCCATTAAGTTTAAATTGTGCCTCGTCACTCTGCACTACCTTCGTCGCAAATTGTTCATCATCAGCTACCATTTGCTGATACTATTCGCAAAATTGCATTCGACGATCAGGATCGTCATCATTATTCGCGTGCACTAATCGTGGAATGTAAACTTTCCACTTTGCAGATTTCAGAATTCTTCGTACATTTGTACTGTTAATCTCCACTTCACGTGCACTTTGCGTAGCAAACTTCTGTGGAGAACTAACAAACGTTTCCAACACGAGAGCCGAAGAAGCAGGAGTTCTAGCTATTCGCTGTCTTCCTGATCTTCCTTTGGGAATATCACAAATCGTTCCATGCAATTCAAACTTGTCAATGATGCGTTAAATTGTAAGGCGAGTTGGCGGTGCTGTTTCAAACTCCCGCCTCCACTGGCGTTGCACTTCAACGGCATTATCAAACTTGAAAAATCACTTCACAGCACATTTTTGTTGCTCGAATGTCAAGCGTGCTCTAGCCATCTTGTTTTCTCAATACCGAGATGAAAGTACTGACATCTGTTGAGCCAAAGACCATACTACAACACAGTCGTAATTCAAATCGAACGACAATATCGATATCTCGATAGAGCCTGACAAAGAGAGTATACATTTTTCTGGCGGACTCTGTACTTTACGGAAGTAACCGTTTCCAGTGATCGTTCTGCAATTTTGGAATCATAATTTAGTGTCGTCTCATTGTCACTGTAGGCTTGTACCATAGGAAGGAAGGAGAGGATGTTGTTTGGTGGCCGGTATCCTCTTTCTATAACACAACTGCACGCATGTATTGATAGGGTTCTTTATTAACTTAAACAGGAAGCTACATAACTTAAGATAGCCCATTTGTTGTGGTACAAGCTCTGCCTTAATAGTCCACGTTAGCCTCACTGCTGGTGAAGTACAAGTCCGGTATGTACACTACTCTGGTCGCTAGGCACTAAGTGACGCTGAGACACTGATTGCGACTGTAACTAACTGGGCTGCGACTGATCACTCTGACTGGGCGAAACTTCGATTGACGGGGTTCCAGTCCGCGGCGGCGATCTAAACACATGCGGTCCAGAGAGCGTTGGTGGCACGTTGCTTACTAGTCTCTATTTGACCCGTCTCCTGATAGGCGCATTGTTTGCGCCTACTTTCGATCTTCTCACAACCTCTTTGTCGCCCGGTGTGCTAGCGACAGCTTATGCCAGCACACATACAATAAATGGTTTTCTGTCTATATATTCGCAATACGTTACATTTTTTTCTGTTGAGCGTCATTTGCCTCTCTCTGCACCAAGCGTTGATCCTCTTGGGTCTCCCAGCTCTTCCCTACAATTTTGTACCACCGCGACTTGCAACATTTTAACCCCGTCACGTGCTTTGCCAAATCTTTTTGCTTAAGTCTGGGTCTCTCACTCCTCACCTTGTTGTGGCGTGTTCCAAGATTATACAGATGACAAGGCGTCAAACGATGATAACAAACAACTGCCTGCAGCATCGATGTTCCTGGCGCTACCCTGAAAAACAGTAAGCGGTAGTCTGTGATGTGTCCGCTGTGGAGTTTACAACTATTTAAAGTTTATTACTAGGTATAGAAGAAGGAAAGTCACATCAACTTGTATTAAGTGTGTTGGGGTGGTAGGATATAATACACAAAAGCCGAACGGAGATTCGCAGGCATCAGCTCTATTGGAAGGAATGTATCGCTGTGGACAGAAACGTACAAGGAATTTGGTGGCCAAGTTATCGACATGAGCTCGCTATCACGCATCTCAAATCACTGCAGCACGATTCTGGCCTTGTGGCAGGCATAGTTATCCAGCTGGAAAATGTCATCGCCGTCGGGGGAGACGACAAGCGTGAAAAGATGGAAGTGGTCCCCAGTAACATTCAAGTAGTTCACATGTGTGATGGCGATTCCCGTTACTACCACAGGTCCCACGAAAGCGTAGGGAAATGTACCCCATGGCATGGTACTGCCCTCACCGGCCTGCGTGCATGGCGTGGTGCATGTTTGGAGCAGCAGCTCGCTTGGGTGATGGCCAACAACCTGATGTAAGGATCCACGTGGGATCATGTAGGGGTCTTCTGGTGCGGAATCATATGTTCAGCAATGTGTACTGAAAGGTATGCTCCGAAACACTTGTGCTTGCACCAGCATTGTACTCTGTCGTGTGATGATTCACAGATCGCCTCATATCCAGCTTTACAGAGTGGGCAAGCTTCTTATCTCCATTTTCTGTTGTGAGGTATGGACGTCCGTCGCCTTTTCGCCTACCCGTCGTGTCATTGTCCTTCAACCACTTTCCGTAGATGCTCGTAACATTAGCAGGGAGCATGGGACCAATTCCGCGTTACACGTTCCCAGGCACCGGTCCGAAACAATGTGCCCGTGTCAGTAGATCACCCCATTTGCGGCCCATACCGCCACTATAATGATTCCTCATTCGTCTCTCCTCCGCTTGTATACTTTCCTACTTTCCTTAAGGAGCGTTTACATCGGTGTTCCTAGTCCTAGTGCTTGTTCCGCACGCAATTATAGGCACGCATGTAGGTGCATGCCTCTCCCTCAACATGTCCGTGCGAGTGATTCCATTCACATTGGGCGCCTCTACTTCCGTGTGGGGCAAGCTATAGCCGCACGACGACCAGCCGCAAGGTGCACAGGTGTAAACGCACCTTACAGTGTCGCGTCCCCCTACACCAGCGGGCAATGGTCACAATGTTTTTGGCTTACCAGAGTACTACACTACTGGCCATTAAAATTGCTACACCAAGAAGAAATGCAGATGATAAACGGTTATTCATTGGACAAATATATTATACTAGAACTGACGAGTGATTACATTTTCACGCAATTTGGGTGCATAGATCCTGAGAAATCAGTACCCAGAACAACCACATCTGGCCGTAATAACGGCCTTGATACGCCTGGGCATTGAGTCAAACAGAGCTTGAATGGCGTGTACAGGTACAGCTGCCTATGCAGCTTCAACACGATACCACAGTTCATAAAGAGTAGTGACTGGCGTATTGTGACGAGCCAGTTGCTCGGCCACCATTGACCCGACGTTTTCAATTGGTGAGAGATCTGGAGAATGTGCTGGCCAGGGCAGCAGTCGAACGTTTTCTGTATCCAGAAAGGCCCGTACAAGACCTACAACACGCTGTCGTGCATTATCCTGCTGAAATGTAGGGTTTCGCAGGGATAGAATGAAGGGTAGAGCCAAGGGTCGTAACACATCTGAAATGTAACGTCCACTGTTCAAAGTGCCGTGAATGCGAACAAGAGGTGACCGAGACGTGTAACCAATGGCACCCCATACCATCACGCCGGGTGATACGCCAGTATGGCGATGACCAATAAAAGCTTCCAATGTGCGTTTACCGCGATGTCGCCAAACACTGATGCGACCATCATGAAGCTGTAAACAGAACCTGGATTCATCCGGAAAAATGACGTTTTGCCATTCGTACACCCAGGTTCGTCGTTGAGTACACCATCGCAGGCGCTCCTGTCTGCGATGCAGCGTCAAGGGTAACCGCAGCCATGGTCTCCGAGCTGATAGTCCATGCTGCTGCAAACGTCGTCGAACTGTTCGTGCAAATGGTTGTTGTCTTGCAAACGTCCCCATTTGTTGACTCAGGGATCGGGTCGTGGCTGCACGATCCGTTATAGCCATGCGGATAAGATGCCTGTCATCTCGACTGCTAGTGATACGAGGCCGTTGGGATCCAGCACGGCGTTCCGTATTACCCTCCTGAACCCACCGATTCCATATTCTGATGACAGTCATTGGATTCGACCAACGCGAGCAGCAATGTCGCGATACGATAAACCGCAATTGCGATAGGCTACAATCCGACCTTTATCAAATTCGGAAACGTGATGGTACGCATTTCTCCTCCTTACTCGAGGCATCACAACAACGTTTGACCAGGCAGCGCCGGTCAACTGCTGTTTGTGTATAAGAAATCGATTGGAAACTTTCTTCATGTTAGCACGTTCTAGGTGTTGCCACCGTCGCCAACCTTGTGTGAACGCTCTGAAAAGCTAATCATTTGCATATCATAGCGTCTTCTTCCTGTCGGTTAAATTTCGCGACTGTAGCACGTCATCTTCGTGGTGTAGCAATTTTAATGGCCAGTAGTGTATATATTTTCCTCCGTTCACATACTAATAACTCGTACGTCTTTACTTCTCATCTAAAGATCTGTTCGAATTGGCTCCTTTCGTACAGTCAATGTTAGCATCATGTACGCCCAAAAGTAACTAATGTATACATAACACAGAGGTTTATGCGTTCAGCGATGTACAAAGAACTGCTTTCACAACATGTGTTCCAGTTACATCTTCCAAGGAGAAGAAAGATTACCCGTCACACCAGCGTCATTAGAGACGACACCAAGGCCAAAGAAAACAGAAGTTGAGACTTCCCTTTGCGAAGCTTAACTGAACCGAAGACTGTGAGTTAGGGAAATCCCCGTGAGATCAAGTTACTCCATGATACGACCTT